>NC_134080.1:186525773-187125773 GCF_000715075.1 Nicotiana tabacum
CATATGAATAATGGAATGGCAGCTATTATTATATGCGAACTCAATAAGCGGCAGATGATCATCCCAGCTACCTTTGAAGTCCATCACAGAAGCTCGTAACATATCCTCTAGTGTTTGAATAGTACGCTCAGCATGTCCGTCTGTCTGGGGATGAAATGTTGTACTAAGACTTACTTGAGTCCCCAATCCTTTTTGAAAGGACCTCCAGAAGTTAGTTGTAAATTGAGATCCTCTATCCAAGATAATAGATACAGGGACACCATGCAGTTGTACTATCTCCTTATTATAAAGCCTTGCATAATCCTCTAAGGAATATGTAGTTCTAACGGGTAGAAAATGGGCTGACTTTGTAAGCCTATCAATAATCACCCATATCAAATCGAACTTATGCTATGTATGAGGTAAGCCTACGATGAAATCCATGTTGGTTACTTCCCATTTCTATGTCGGAATCTCCATAGCCTGAAATAACCCACCGGATTTCTGATGCTCTATCTAACTTGCTGACAGTTAGGACACTGAGCAACAAATTCCACTATATCCTTTTTCATTCCGTCCCACCAATATACTTCCCTGATATCATGATACATCTTTTTCACTCATGGATGGATAGAATAATTAGAATAGTGAGTTTCTCCCATAACCTGCTAATGCATCCCTGCAACATTAGGGACACATAATCGTCCTCGATATCTGAGGACCCCATCTTCTGTAATTTCAAATGGTGTTTTCTCCTTCTGAGGGGTGGTATCCCTATAATGAACTAACACATGATCCTCGTATTGGTGTTCCTTTACTTCAGTTACTAAAGAGGATGTTGCTATATCCTGAATAGTAATTCCAATATCATCTGAGTCCAGTAACCGAACACCAAGACTAGCTAGCTGATGAGACTCATGGGCTATTCCACTCTTTTCTGGCTGTAAATATGACAGGCTACCCATAGATCTATGGCTGAGGGCATCGGCTACTACGTTTGCCTTCCCCGGATGGTATAAAATATCAACGTCATAGTCTTTAAGTAGCTCCAACCATCTCCTTTGACATAAATTTAATTCCTTTTTCTTGAAGATATACTAAATGCTCTTATGATCCATATAGATATCAACATGAATGCCATACAAGTAGTGCCTCTACATCTTTAGTGCATGAATCACCGCGGCTAACTCTAAATTGTTACCATGCTGCATCAGAACACAATCCAATCCAACGCTTGAAGTGTCACAATAGATCGCATAACCATTGGTCTCTTCTGGGAGCGTTAGAACCGGTGCTGAAGTTAATCTATCCTTTAATGCCTGGAAACTCTGTTCGTAAGAATCAGTCTATTGAAACTTTGCTCCCTTCTGAGTCAACTTTGTCAAAGGTGCTGAAAGGGAAGAAAATCCCTCTACAAATCTCCTGTAATAACCTGCCAAACCAAGAAAGCTACGAACCTCCGTCGGTGTTGTAGGTCTAGGCCAAGTCTTTACTGCCTCAATCTTTTGTGTATCCACTCGGATGCCTTCACCCGAAATGATATGCCCAAGGAAAGCTACAGAGTTCAACCAGAATTCACATTGAGAGAATTTTGCATACAACTTCCCTTTTTGTAGAACTCTGAGCATAGTACGTAGATGATCTGTATGCTCAGCCTCTGAACGAGAATACACCAATATATTGTCGATAAATACAATTACGAATAGATCTAAAAAGGTCCTGAACACACGGTTCATCAAATCCATGAATACTGCTGGGGCATTGGTCAAACCGAATACATAACATAAAACTCAAAGTGCCCATATTTGGTCCTGAATGCTATCTTCGGAATATCTTCCTCCTTAACCCTTACCTGATGGTACCCAGACCTCAAGTCTATTTTTGAAAAACACTTGGCACCTTGCAACTGATCAAATAAATCGTCAATCCTCGGGAGCGGGTACTTATTCTTGATCGTCACCTTGTTCAACTGTCTATAATCAATATACATCCGTAAGGAACCATATTTCTTTCTCACAAATAACACAGGTGCTCCCCACGGTGGTGTACTAGGCCTGATAAAGCCTTTTTCAAGCAAGTCCTTTAGTTGTTCTTTCAACTCTTTTAGCTCTATGGGGGCCATTATATAGGGAGGAATAGATATTGGATGAGTATCTGGTAGTAGGTCAATAGCAAACTCAATTTCTCGCTCTAGCGGAAGGCCCGAAAGCTCATCGGGAAAAACATCGAAAAACTCATTAACCAAAGGGATGGACTGAGTGGTTCTGACTCTACTTCCATATCCTGAACCTAAACTAAGTGATAAATACATCCCTTTCTGATCATCTTCCTTGCCTTGAGATAGGAAATAAATCTACCTCTCGACGACTCCACATTACCTTTCCATTCCAAAACAGGTTCCCCTGGAAATTGAAATCAGACTATCTTTGATCTACAATCAAAGTGGGCATGACAAGAAGCCAACCAATCCATACCCATTATAACATCAAATTCTACCATATCTAACTCGATTAGGTCTGCTACGATAGATCGACCATGAACTATTATTATACAACCCCTATATACTCGCTTAGCTATCACTAAGTCCCCAACAGGTGTAGACACCTCGAAAGGTTTAACCAATTTAGGTTTTATTCCAAACTTACTAGCAACCAACAGAGTAACATATAATAAGGTGGAACCATGGGCCAATCAGTGCGTATACATCATATGATGAGACTGATAATATACCTATAACAACATTAGGTAATGACTCCTGGTCCTGTAGTCCTGCCAATATATAAATGCGGTTTTGAGGAATGCTCGAGCTAGATGCTCTGCCTCTGCCTCTGCCTCTACCATGACTCATTGGTGCTTGTAGACCTTGCCCGGAGGGGGGGGCGTACTGATAATGACGAACTAGCTACAGATCTCGCTGGCTGAGCTATGCTTGCATCACCTCTTGTTGGACAATCCCTCATAACGTGGCATAGATAACCACAAGTATAGCAAACACCCAATCCCATAAGGCATTGCCCGACATACTGTTTACCACACTGAGCACATTATGGCAAGTGCTGCCTTATCTGATTTGACTCACCCCTATAATGAGAACTTGAGGCCCTATAATATGTGGAACGATCAAATCTCTTACCGCCAAACTGAGGGGGTGCACTAACCGATGGCTGGGCTAGATACCTCGGGTACTATTGTCTCTGACCACCTCGAAACTCACCAGAAGGACTTGAAGACCTTTCTCTCTTATTCTAGGCCCTATCATGATCACGATCGGCCCTTTGTTTCTACTTACGCTCCTCTAAACCCTGAGCATATGCCAGAATACGAGAAATGTCCATGTCTAGCTGAAGTGAGACCGATATACAATCGTTAAGCAAGTGAGGCTCTAATCCCATCATGAATTGATGAACCCGATCCTCCATCTTAGATACAATAGTGGGAGCATACCTAGCCAATGAATCAAACTGAAGACTGTACTCCCAAACACTCATGTTACCCTGCCAAAGGGTTAAGAACCTATCAACTCTGGCCCGTCTAAGTTCTGGTGGCAGATGATGATGAAGAAAAGCTTTTGTAAACTCCTGCCATACTTCTGGAGGGGCATCCTCACCTATGGACAATTCCCAAGACTCGTACCAATTAACTGCAATATCTCGGAGTCTATAGGAAGCTAGCTCAACTGACTCAGTCGCAGTGGCCTTCATTACCCGTAACGTCCTCTGCACTCTATCAATAAATACCTGAGGGTCTTCATTTGGATCTACCCTAGTGAATACCGGAGGGTCTAAATTATTGAAGTCACGAACCCTTGCATTGACGGACCTATCTGCATGACCAATACCTACTTCCTGACACCGAGCCTATGCGACTACTAATCAGGTTAATAGCTAAATGACATCTCTCATCTACTGACCTGGTTCATTTGACTGAAAAGCTAGACGTACAGGGATGGGCGCTGGAGCTGGTGCCCCTCGGAACTCTTCTGGAAAGGGCAGGGTATGTGAAGTTTGAGATGGAATCTCACTATGAGGTTCTCTCCGAGCCCTGGTAACTCGTGACACTCGACTAGTAGTCTCACCAGCCACAGACTTTCCCTTTTGGGCTGCTTTAGTCTTTGAAGGGATCACTGAAAATATAACATATCGTTAGGAACATGAATTCTTATATCGCACGATCTAAGACAAAAAGAGAGGATAGCATCCTATATGTCCTATAGCCTCCTGTCTATAAGTATGGTGCATGACACACCCATAAACAAGACTCTACTAGACACGGTCTGTAGACAACCCTAGGACAGAACTGCTCTGATACCACTTTTGTCACGACCCAAACCGATGAGCCGCGACGGGTGCCTGAATCCTACTTGTCAAACATCCCTAAGCATGCGTCTAAGATATAAACCTGAATAACATCAGCTGAATTGTGAGAATAATATATATGAAGGAAACCTGCCCAAAAAGCCATATGTATATATATGTGCAACATACGTAGAGCGAACCGGAAAGGCTGCTATAGACAACTATGTACCTCAAATCTGAAAGCCGGCAAGGCCACATACTATCAAACTAGACATACTGTCTACAAACCTCTAATAGAAATACAACTATACAAAGACAAGACTGATACCACGTCTTACCCATATATATATATATATATATATATATATATATATACACACACAATCATATCATACCAAAATCAAAAGCAGCTCTGGATCAAGTGGAGCACGCCAACTCTCGCTGATCAAGGATCCTAAGAATGGGGACCGTCAGCTTGCCTACCTGCACCTGCATGTATGAAATGCAGGCCCCGTGAAATAGGGCGTCAATACGAAAACTGTACTGAGTATGTAAGGCATGAAAATCAGTACGTAAAAGACATAGATAAAACATGGAATAAAGAAATCCATCGGTAAATCTGAATAACTTTGTAAATTCTGAAACATTTATAATGTCATGCACGTGCATATAAATGTCGTGTCATGCATAGGTATGGGTGTACATAATATCATCAAGCCTCTGAGGGCATTCCATCATATCGTCTCGGCCACTGTGGGCAACATCATCAACATATACCAACTGATCAGGTGGTGGTGCGTATATAACGCCGTAACCTTTTTCCCATATCCCATATATACATACATATATATATATATATATATATATATATATATATATATATATATATATATATATATATATATATATATATACACACACACACACACACACACACACACACACACACACACACATATGGTCATGGGTCAATGCACATGTATAAATGAATGAAATGCATGAAAACTATGTAATAATCTCAATATTCCTTCTGGATAAACATTTTTAACTGCGTATTATTCTGAGACCCACGAACAGAAGATATAATAATATGTCACATGGGGAATCAAGAATATAGAGACCCCTTAGTATTTCTATGAATAGAGTCGTTTATGAAAACTGTGCGTTTGCTCGTTTCTCTAGTATAATTTGGATCATGCTAAAAGAAAGAAGGGATGGCTTTAACATACCTGGAATAGGGAAAACTCCGTATAATACTCTTCGAGAAGATTGCACCGTACTCCTATAGAACCGCAAAATTTTATGTTGTTATGATTCTAATAATCTCGGTTGAAACCTTTGTGGATTGAATTTAGAACCGCAAAAATTGGATGGACTTTAGCTTCTGCCCCTGTAGTATTGAACTAGGAAATATATATGTTTCTTTCTTTTGAATTAAGAACATTTGGTTCTTTTTGTCCAAATGATGGAACAAGACTGTAATTAAGTCTTACTTGGGAATTTAGCTTCTGTCGTTGTAGTATTGAACTAGGAAAGATATATGTTTCTTGCTTTTGAATTAAGAACGTTTGGTTCTTTTTGTCCAAATGATGGAACAAGACTTGTAATTAAGTATACTTGGGAATTTCTAATTATCCTTAGATTGCCACCTATTCATGGAATGACTATGAGTCGTTCCCTTAATTTGTGGCCTTCTGCCACGTTTTTTTTTTGGGGGGTGGGGAATTTATCTTATCTCATATTTTAATAATTAACTAGGTAATGTCCCGTTACCCGATAATTAAAAAGTACTGCAAATTACTCAAAATTCAATTTATTTTTAAAATGCTTCATATATACTTTATATATTATACTACCGTGGTCATATGGTACCTTGCATGTTACTAGTTCATAATTATCGGGTATTATCGCTCGACCCATATTTTATCCCAAATTGGCCACTTTCAACGAAACTCATTTTCTTTAATTTGTGTACCCTTTATCCTTAATGACACTCACTTATCGTTTATTATAAATAACATAAATACGTTAACCTCAAGATAATCTCATTCCCGGGTCTACGTCGATCAACTGAAGACAAAACTTTTAACGTACAAAAATGCGAGACGTAATAGCATGGGTGTAAACAATTATTATAGAATCAAGACCGAGAGTGAGGTGCATAAAATTCAATTAAATCGACTAACTTTATGAGAGGTACGTTTTATAGCCAGACAGTGCAAGGCACTGTCCAAGGCATTAACATCAGTGCCCTTGATAGTGCAAGGCACTTTAATGACAATGCAAGGCACTGTAACCTCAGAGCCCCAAACAGTTGAAGGCACTGTAACTTCAGCGCCCAGATAGTGCAAGGCACTGTAGTTTTGGTGCCTCATATGGCGTCTTGCACAGTAAGTTTGGCGCCCCGGACGGTACCTCGCGCCAGCGTTATTTATCCGAGCTAATTTTATTTCCTCCTCAATTTTGGGATGTGTTCAATTATTTAAAAGCCCTGCCTCGTTCCCCCACACCCTAAACACGAAAACCTATTCTAGAAACGGAAGCTCTCAATAACCAAACTTCCTCATGGTCCCTCCATCATCCAAGGTAAGTTCTAACGATGTTTCTAAGTTAATTTTAGTTCTACAACACCTTATTAACATGGGTAAATCCTTCCACTCATTAGATATTCGGTCGAGACACCATTGTTGAGAAAAGAAACCCTAGAAATTGAATTCAAGAAGATTGAACTTCAAAAAGGTAATGTTTCTACTCCCTAATCATTTATAGCTATGAATTGATGAGTTTATGGGAATATAGCAAATGGGTTTGATAAAGAGAACCATAAGAACTATGCTAGGGTTTTAGATTGTTGACTTAAGATTGTTGTAAACATTTGGGTGACAAGAAATGGTGTTAGTTACATCTATTTGGTATTGTAGAATCACCTAGAAGTAGTAGAATGAGAACTTGGTGAAGAAAAGACTAATTACTAAGGGTTGTGAGGCTTTACGCCCAAAGTGTGTTTGATAGAATTCCTAAGTGACTAAAACATGAGAATTAATGCTAATAATGGTTCCTTTTGATATATATTGACATAGATTATCGTTGAAAGAGGCGATGAATATTGTGATACGCTTAAAAGGACCAGAGTCAAGGTATGTGAGGCGAACTCTCTATGTTTGAGAATGTTAATTATTCTCCCTACATTATGTTTCTTTTACAACGTTATTAATTGCCTTAGAAATATAATTAAGTTTAATTCCTTGAATAGTTGCATAACTTCTATTCTCTAGCTTCATAACTCGTTCATGACTTTCATTTTGAACGTTGTCAGCTCAGTGCGTTATCAATATAGACTTGGGTTTGATGCCCATGAGTATCAGTCTAGATTACTCAGCATGTCATAAATAGTTGAAGTTTCAGTTTTCATAATCAGTTCATGAATACATGTCTCAGTCTAGTCATATTCAGTATTCTAGTTTCATGTAACTCAAAATGATTCAGTATTTCAGTATCAGGTATTGCGGTATGATTCTCAGTTCCTAATTTGAAATCCCCGAATGTTGAACACCTGTATTTGGGCCTAAGACCATAGTTAATGCTTTATGCTTCTTTGGGCCTGAGGCTGCAGTTAATGCTTTATGAATCTTTGGTCTTGAGGCCACAGTTAATGCTTTATACATCTTTGGTCCTGAGTCTGCTGTTTATGCTTTATGCATCTTTGGGCCTGAGGCCGCAATTATGTATACATATACTTGGGCCCGAGACCGCAATTTGTGCATATATATATATATGCACAAACTGTGGCTTGAGGACGCATTATAATATTAAGATAAAGAGGTTGTTCATCATTCATAAGAGGGCGTATTCATATCCTTACTTCCTTTGTTCAGTTCATTTATCAGTTATCAGTTATCCATTATCATTTCAATTTCACTTTCATTAGTTATCATTCAGTTTAAATTTCAGTAGTTATCATTTCGGTTTTCTTTTAAGAGTTCTCAGTCATCAGCTCAGTTTCAGTTTTAGTATTTACAGTTCTTTCTTTTAGTTGCTTTACATTCCAGTGCAATTCAAATGTACCGACGTCCCTTTTGCCCAGGGCCTGCATCTCACAATGTATGTAATTATTTACAGGTTGACGATTCAGAGCGCTAGAATTCTCATACCATCTATTGGGTGAGCCCTAGTTCTTTTGAGGTATTATCATTACTTTATAGTCTTTCATTATTTAAGACAGTCAATGTTTTCAGTACTTTATTAGAGGCTTCATAGATTAGAGTAACAGTTAGACAGAGTCACATACATTTAATGTTAAGCAATGTTGCTACATATATGTTTCAGACTTATATTAGTGTTTCCGCATTTGATTTATATCATTTAGACTTTCAGTATATCAACATATGTTAGTTTATCTTCCACATTTAGTATGTTATGATATCACATGTTGATTCAGCCAGCTAGTTGGTTTGCTCGGTCACATGTAGTCAGGCACCGAGTGCCGTGTTACATCCAGGCCCAAGTTCAGGGCATGACAAAGCTTGGTATCAGAGCACTAGGTTCAAGAGTCCTAGGGAGTCTATGAAGCTGTGTCCAATGGAGTTTCCTTTATATGTGTGTGTCAGGCATACATATAAATGGTTAACTACCAAGACATTTAGGATTGTCTCCTTTCTTTCTATTCTAGAACGTGCCATTAAACTTAGAGCAATATGTAACCTTCTCTTCCTATTGAATTCCAGATGTATCGAATACCCATGCAATATGCAGGAAAAACCCAAGTTCCTAGAGAGGAAGATCGTCTATTGGGGTATAATTATGGTGTACAGGTTGGTAACAAATGAGATTTTAGAGGATGTTGAAAGTTGGATGCAATGGACAATAGTACAGATTAGAAATCAGCTTATCAGAAAGTGAAATAGTTATCATGTTCTATGGTTATTAGCTTACCTCGGTTACCAGTTATACAGCCTTTGAATTAGCAAGTTTATGTTATTCAGTATTCCAACATTCAGTTATTTAGTTACCAAATCTCCAATTTTCAGTATATCCAAATTCTGGTAACTTGTGAGTATACAGTGGTGCCTATGGGTGATAAGAGAAAATGTAAGTAGCAGTGATTATAGCAAAATATTCGCATGTTTTAGTTCCGAACTAAGACCCAAGAGTCTCTAGACGGGGCAGGAAATAACTTATCGGGTGATGATATACTCTGAAGGACATGTTTATGTATGGTAGTGTATTCGTATGTGTTTTACCTCCCAGAACATCTTCTTTTAATTCTCAAAAATAGAACCACCGGTTGGATGATGGAGCCACTCCTTCTTTTCCGAGTTTGCCTAGGAGCTCCTGTTTTAAAAGGTGAATACGAATTATACTACAGATGTTAGACCCTACGGTGTAACTAGTTAAGAATTTGACTGCAACTGGAATAAAATTGGTCTCTACAGTTTTGGAAAGAAAGGAGCCTAAGGGCAAAATACCTAGGAGTGAGAAACATTTGTTATTACCAAAGTTGTATTTTTTGTACAGCTCATGCATATGACTAAGAAAATATGATGTACGAAATGAGAACCAAGAGCAACCAATATCGAATTTAGAGAATGATTTTAAGTTGTTCAAATTTATTCATTAGAACTAGAAAGTACCACATTAATAAGTTACTATAAGAAGCAACTATTATTGTGAGATAAAAGATATGACAATTTCCTTTAGGTTATGTGACTAAGTGTTTACCCCGAATGTTTATAGTCTAATATGATTTTGAAGTGTATAGAAAGTTTGGGGTTAGATATTCAAATTTTTTTTAACACATATGAGATTTCCCTAAGTGTGATCCATGTACATATCACAAAAGAAAGATAGTGGGCGACCGTAGAATATGGTCAGATGGCGAGGGAAGTTAGGAATAACCTTATACTTCACTTTAATTATTCAAAGCATAACAAGAAAACTGCTAGTAGTTGGTTAGTAAAAGGATAGTATGTATATTTTGAGCGGATACAACAAATTAGCAATTTCAGCAGCGCTAGTAGAGGTACAATTTGATTTACTTAGTTAGGTTAACACTAGTGAATGGGTAACAGTTTGAAACACCGAACGCGTGTTAGAACCCAAAGAGCTTAAGTTAATTCAAAGTATAGTGACAGTGGTAGAATATAAAAAAATAGCTAGGCAGTAAAAGAGCCAACTACAGAAGAATAGCCTTTAGGAACTATCGAAATGTGGTTTCCCCAAGATTGACAATGTGAGCTGAGTTAAATCATTAAGATTGTGTGTGATAGTTGTGAATACATTAGCTTTCCATTTATGTGAATAATTTAGTTTTTCCTAGTAAGAAAGATTGCTCATAAGTAAGTTGGAACAAGAGTCGTTATTAACGTAAAGTACTATGAATTGCAGAAAATAAAGAAAGTTGTTCGGATCCCAACAAAAGAGAAGGATCCGTAAGTATAAGACCTTAACCTTTAGTCTAAGGGGGTGATGTAAAAATTGCCAGTAAGTCCAATTAGAGATTTAAAACCCACATAGTTAGCATAGGATATGAAAACTATTAAAACATGCCCATTTATGTGTCACGGGGTAGTGCCATTGCCCGAGAATCTAATCTTCTGAGTAATGGTCAGCGACTTAGCTCACAATAATACTATAAGTGTTTTCAAAAAGTGCTTAAGAAGATAATAAAGTATGGGAAGTACGGCTCATGATTGAGGCAGATAAGAGAACTCTGGTGAAAGAAGTTCACCGCTTAGTCAAGCTAGGAGTTCGACTTTCGGACTTCGAAAGTGGTGGAGTTACTGTCAAGAACATGACTTGTTCATTCTTAGTAGCCGAAGTGAAGGAGAAATAGTTTGATGATCCCTACTTAGTGTAGCTGAAAGAAGGCATTCACAGGCATAAGACAATGGCTTTTGAATAAGGGGGAGATGATGGTACTTTGAGGTCCCAAGCCTAATTATGTGTCCAGACATAAATGGATTTAGAGAAGGAGGATCATGTTAGAAGCCCATAATTCCAAGTATTATATCTACAGAGGTTCCCCAAAGATATATCATGATCTCAAAGAGATTTATTGGTGGAAAGACATGAAAAAGAACGCCGTAGACTTTGTGGCCAAGTGTCTGATTTGTCAGCAAGTGAAAGTCGACCAGCACAAATTCTAGTGTTTTACCACAGAATATACATATCCTTTAGTGGAGATGGTAAATATGGACCTTATAATAGGATTATCTCGCATATTTTAAAAGCATGATTTATATGGGAGAAGGTGTAGATTGCCAATTGGTTGGTTCGAAGTTGGCGAAACAGAGTTGTTGGGACCAGATTTGGTCAATCAGTCTATGGAGAAAGTCAAGTTGATTCAAGAGCATTTGAAGACGACTCAGAGTCGCCAAAAGTCCTATTCAGATGTGCATCATAGAGACCTTGGGTTTCAAGTCGATAATTGGGTGTTTCTAAAATTTTGCCTATGAAAGTTGTTATAAGATTTGAGAAGAAAGGAAAGCTCAGTCCTAGACATATCAGGCAATATAGGATCCTATGAAGGATCAGGCAAGTAGCTTATGAGTTAGAGTTTCATCCAAAATTGGCAGTTGTACACGAGTATTTCACGTGTCATGTTATAACATTCAAGTTTTCAGTCTTTAGATCTCATGTCATGATATTTATGTTTCTAGTATTTAGATATCATGTTAGAACATTCATGTTTGCTCAGTACTCAGATACTCATGTCAGTCCAGTACTCACATATTCATGCCAGCTTAGTACTCAGATATTAATGTCAGTTCACTGATCAGATATTCATGTTAGTTCAGTACTCAATTATTCGTGCCAGTTCAGAATTCATATATCCACATTAGTTCAGAATTCACGTACCCATAACAGACAAGTATTCATGTATATGTTTCATTTTATGCATATTATGATACCCTATGGAGCTAGTGTTATGCTCTGATACCTGGTAGGTATTTTTGAGAAATGTCGAAGGTAGCTATCCCTCTTATTCAGAACTTATATTATAATATCCATGTCTTTCAGTATTCAGTCAGCTCAGTGTTCAGTCTGTTCAGTAGCCATTCAGTTCAGTAGCTATTCAGTTCAGTATCTCAGCATATCAGTAATCATGTATTCATTCAGTTTAGTATGCATGTGTTCATAAAAGTATAGTGTTCACATGTTTCCATTAGTCCCGTTTAAGGTCTAGAGGAAGCCATAGTTACAAGCAGGACAATCATACGAGGACGAATGATCCCAAGGGGGAGATAATGTAACATCCCATAAATCCAGATTAGTTGTGGATGCATTAAATAATTATTAATGTGACCTTTTAGACATGTGAAGTCCTATCGGGATGAGTATGGGTGTAAACAATTATTTTAGAATCAATACCGAAAGTGGAGTGCATAAAATTCTATAGAATCGACTAAGTTTATGGAATGTACGTTTCATAGCCAGACAGTACAAGGCATTGTCCAAGGCATTAACATCAGCACCCCTGACAGTGCAAGGCACTGTAATATAAGTGTCCCTGACAGTGCAAGGCACTGTAACCTCAGCGCCCCAGACAGTGCAAGGCACTATAACTTCAGCGCGCCAGACAGTGAAAGGCATTGTAGTTTTGGCGCCTCTTATGGCACCTTGCACAGTAAGTTTGGCGCCTCGGACGGTGCCTCGCGCCGACGTTGTTTATCCGAGCTATTTTTACTTTCTCCTCAATTTTGGGGTGTGTTCACTTATTTAAAAGCCCTACCTCTTTCCCCTACACCCCAAACACGAAAACCTACTCTAGAAAGGGAAGCTCTCAAGAACAAACTTCCCCAAGGTCCCTCCATCATCCAAGGTAAGTTCTAGCGATGATTCTAAGTTAATTTCAATTCTCCAACACCTTATTAACATGGGTAAATCCTTCCACTCCTTAGATATTCGATCGAGACACCATTGTTGAGTAAAGAAACCCTGGAACAAGAATTCAAGAGGATTGTACTTCAAAAAGGTAATGCTTCTAATCTCTAATCATTTATAGCTATGAATTGATGAGTTTTTGGGAGAATAGTAAATGGGTTTGATAAAGAGAACCATAAGAACTATGCTAGGGTTTTGGATTGTTGACTTATAATTGTTGTAAACATTTGGGTGATGAGAAATGGTGTTAGTTACATCTATTTAGGATTGTAGAAACACCTAGAAGTAGTAGAATGAGAACTTGGTGAAGAAAAGACTAATTACTAAGGCTTGTGAGACTTTACGCTTAAAGGGTGTTTGATAGAATTCCTAAGTGACTAAAACATGAGAATTAGTGCTAATAATGGTTCCTCTTGATATATATTGACATAGATTATCGTTGAAAGAGGCGACGAACATTGTGCTACACTTAAAAGGACCAGAGTCAAGGTATGTGAGGCTAACTATCTATATTTGGGAATGTTAATGATTCTCCCTACACAACGTTTCTTTTATAACGTTATTAATTGCCCCAGAAATATAATTAAGCTCAATTCCTTGAATAGTTGCAGAACTTCTATTCTCAATTAAAATTATCGCATTTAAATTGAGGAAATACTTCCAAGTTAACCATTTTTCATATAATTTTGAAGTTAACGTGACCTAAATGTGCATGCCATAAATTATTTGACTCAAGTAAGTAAGAAGAAGCATGAACTTTATTGATATTAATAGCTAGTGCATTCAACATGAAAAGGCCCTTAGTTAGGTAACCTTTTCCTACATACACATCATTCTTACTTGTTACAACTTTTTTAGAAACAAATGCATACTTAAATCTATTATTGATAAGAAGTCCAGTAGAGACCAAATTTTTGTGAATTTCAGGAACATGGAGAACATTGTTTAGAGTCGCAACTTTGCCCGAAGTCATATTGAAAGATATCTTTCCAACTCCTTCAATTTTTGCTGTTGCAGAGTTTCCCATAAAGATAGCCTCGTCGGGTCTTGGGGGAACATTAGAGACAAATAACTCTTTGTTAGCACACACATGGTGAGTGGCTTCAGAATCAACCCACCACTTATTGGGATTTCCTATCAAGCTGCATTCAGATAGCGTGGCACATAATTCCTCCATTTCATCATTCTTTTCAACCATAGTTGCTTGACTCTTCTTCTTGTCCTCCTTTGGTCATGCCAGTCCACAAATTTATGTCCAACCTTTCCACAGTTATGACAATTACCTTTGAACTTCTTCTTGCTCGGGTAATTCTTTGGACCAGACGGCTTCTTTCTCTTTCTGTTGCTTGTATACGCTTCCTCAACAATAATTTTCTTCCATTATTAGAGTCTAAAGGTTACAAGTTGAGTAGGACTAAGACAGAACATGTGGAATGTAAGTTCAGCAACGAGACGGGGGAAACGGATGTGGAAGTTAGGCTTGACTCACAGGTCATCCTCAAGAGAGAAAGTTTTAAATACTTAAGGTCTATTATCCAGGAAGATGGGGAGATCGATGGGGATGTTACACACCGTATAGAAGTGGGGTGGATAAAATGAAGGTTAGCGTTTGGAGTCCTGTGTGACAAGAATGTGCCACCGAAACTCAAAGGTATGTTCTATAAAGCGGTGGTTAGACCGGCCATGTTGTATGGAGCTGAGTGTTGGCCAGTCAAGAATTCACATATCCAGAAGATGAAAGTAGCAGAAATGAGGATGTTGAGATGGATGTGTGGGAACACTAGGCTAGATAAGATTTGGAATGAAGATATTCGGGAGAGGGTGGGTGTGGCTCCCGTGGACGACAAGATGCGGGAAGCGTGACTTAGATGGTTCAGACACGTATGGAGGAGAATCCTAGATGCACCCGTTAGGAGGTGTGAGAGGTTGACTTTGGCAGGTACGAGAAGAGGAATAGGGTGGCCTAGGAAGTATTGGGGTGAGGTGATCAGGTAGGACATGGCGCGACTTTAGATTTCCGAGGACATGGCTCTTGATAGGAATATGTTGTCACGACCCAAACTGAAGGGCCATGACTAGCACCCGACCACACTTGCCGAGCACCAACGCACATTTCATCTAACCTTCATTATTATCTTTTAGGGCTGACGAGATCAATATATATGGTAGACCTAGATCATGGACAACCAGCAATAAAATATGACGGCATGAACATACATAGTAGGGGATGACCAAACAATCAAGAAACTACATATAAGGTATGAGCTACCATGCTACTATGAAAGACTATACAACAAAAACTAGCCGACAAGGCATACCAAACTATACATGGGCCGACACCTGTCTATGAGCCTCTAAAAGAACATAATTGTTGCAACATAGCCGGAACAGGGTCCCGACATACCCATAATGTCTATAACAAAAATTGCATACCAAGACCAAGGCAAGTCTGGAGAAAGGATCTCGCCAATCACCGCTGAACTGGACAGTCTACTGTGGTGGGGGAGCTGCACCTGCCTGTCTATCAGGACCTGCAGCACGACATGCAGCGTCCACAAATAAATGGACATCAGTACGAATAAAGTACTGAGTATGTAAGGCAAGGAACCATAAATACGATCAGTAATGTAAGCAAGGATAGAGAATATACAACCTGTAACATCTTAGTACCTCTGAGGGCTACTTACATGAAATGCATGATACATATGTATAAATACATAAACCTTTAAAGCATTCGCCTCTATGGGCATCATCATCATCATATCGTACCCGGCCATAATAGGCTCGGTAGAATCGTACCCGGCCACGTGGAGCTCGGTAAAACCCAACTGATTAGTGGTTGCACAATAGGTGCCGTACCCGGCCAACTATAGCGTGGCTCGGTAGAGTAAAATAGATACATATATATAATGCATGCTCGACTCATGGAATTACATTCTAAAACTTTCGGAGTGACGTAAGGTCGGTATCCTCTGTACACGTTATTAGGACTAACTCTTCACTATGAACCTTATAAGAATCAGGAAGTACCAACAACATTGATAACATAAGACTAAGAGAAGCAACATTAACATCAATCATTCCATAAGAGGGAAAACAATGTAAGTACTGCTAGCTTCTAAGAGTAGAGTATCTTGGAAGATCGTTCATTACATTATGTGCAATCGGAGTCGTGCAAAAGAAGGAAAGCGATAGCCTCGCATACCTTGTATATACTGCCCCAATCTCAAACTATACAATTGTCAAAACTCCTTAGTCTACAATAAGAGAAACGATACTATCGTTATCATTTAAGCGTCATAACTATTATGTATTGACCACAACCTATTTTACGATGAAACGGACAACACCTCCCCTATATATATGACCTCACACCATTCAAAAAAGTCACCAAACAGCCCAAACAACATCAATAATAAACATATTGAGCCTCCCAAAATAGTCCACACACAGCCTAATCACTCCATACATACGACGACCACCGTAGTCGTGTCAAACAACCTGGAAATGTTACGAATAACTATCAGCCCATAACCCTACATATATATGGTGTTTCTCCACACCCTTCCTCCTCCAAAACTCCACAAGATAGTAGTAAAATACGCAGCCCAACAACAATGCAAAACAGTCCACAAAACAATAACATTACTTCCAAGCCTTTCGATATATATTTCACAAGTTCTAGCTTCAATGGCTTAGCTGCAACTTGGATAATCTTAAATACATATAGAGTAAGAGGTTACTTACCTTTATACATAAATAAAAACTCCAATTTGACCTTAAATTTCCATGAAATATCCCTCCAATGCTGCCACAACAACAAAAAAGCGAAAATAGCGATCAATTAGTGTTTTTCGGCACTAAAATCACTTTAGAAGGCTTGAAATCACCTAGGATTGATATTAAGAACATGAGGGAGTATTTACAGAACATAAACCCTTTATAAAAACCTCCCACACGAGCTGGAACGACACAAAAATGAGCAACAACAAGAAGAACAAGAGACTTACTAGCGCCACGGAATTCCCGACACTTGATTTGTGTTGTTTGCCCTTTTTGGGTCTTGAATCTTGAGAGAACCTTGAGAGGATATTCCTAGGGTTCTAAGGTCTGAAAATAGTGAGAATAAATGACTTAAAACGGGTTGGAGGCATCCTATATAGGTCCAAATATCTTAAACCGCCTTAGTGGGCCCCATAGAGAGGTGCTTGGCGCAGTCTCGCGAAAACGCGAATATCTCTCTACTCCGAGATCTTATCGATGAACGGTTTAATGCTTTGGAAACTAGACTCATAGATTTTTAATGTGGTTGGTAGATCACCCCGTAATTCCTTGTAAATTATGAGAAAAGATTAGAAACATTTGACCTAATGTTTAAGTAAAATTATGAACCTAAGTTGCGACAACTTTTGTCGACTTTTGTTTCATAACTCGTTTTACTTTAAGACTTATGATACGGATATTATATAATTAAAATACCTTAATAAATGACCTCTTGAGTGTATTAAGCACCGCTAGATTACCTGAAAATACGAGTTACAATATCCTTGATTCGTTTAACTTCTAATACTGGTTAATCACTCTTATACACTCTTGTATCACTTAAGACCAATAGGATTGACTTCTTATCATCTCAAAGATAATTCCTTCTTGGATTTATGTTAACTAATATATGGCATGAACTAACACATGTGGATATGGGTTGTAACACCCTCCCCCCCTTAGGAACATTCGTCCTCAAATGTAAGGGTTTATGGGGAGTTTAAATCATCGTGGATTCCAATGGAAATTTCCGATCAATTTTCCCCTATAAAATGGTCACTAGCAAAACTTGCAAGTAATTAAGCCCAACATATGTCTTCACAAGGCTACACAAAGCATTATGCGTATTTACATTATCTATATATCACCATTTTGTATTAAGGAGGAGTATTCTCAAATTATTGCTTACCTCATAGAGCCGTTTCACCTTCCAATGTATCCTGTCTTCCACCAGCATCCTTGTTATCTTCATTCTGGAATAAGTAAGGGTATTTAGACTTCATCTCCTCTTCTGCTTCCCATGTCATTTCTTCCATATTTTTGTTCCTCCACAATACTTTGACGGAAGCTACATCTTTTGTTCTCAGCTTGCGGACTTGCCGATCTAATATCGCCACTGGCACTTCTTCATATGATAGGTCCTCTGTAACTTGTACATCTTTGATAGGGACGACTCGAGAAGGGTCTCCAATACATTTTCTCAACATAGATACATGGAATACCGGGTGGACAAATTCCAATTCGGATGGCAATTCTAACTCATAAGCAACCTGTCCAATCCGTCGAAGAATTTTATACGGCCCGATATACCTTGGACTCAGCTTACCTTTCTTCCCAAAACGCATAATACCCTTCATTGGTGAGATCCTCAGGAAAACCCAATCACCAACCTCAAACTCTAGATCACGACGTCGGACATCAGAATAAGATTTTTGCCTGCTTTGTGCCGTCCTCAATCGCTCCTGTATCACTTTCACCTTCTCAATAGCTTGGTGAATCAAATCTGGGCCATATAATTCTGTTTCACCGACTTCGAACCATCCAACTGGTGATCTACATCTCCTCCTATATAGTGCCTCATATGGGGCCATTTTAATACTGGAATGGTAGCTATTGTTATAGGCGAATTCTATGAGTGGAAGATGATCATCCCAATTCCCCTTAAAATCTAGAACACATGCTCGTAGCATATCTTCCAGTGTCTGAATGGTACGTTCAGCCTGTCCGTCAGTCTGTAGATGAAATGCAGTGCTGAGATTTACCTGTGTGCCTAAACCCTTCTGGAAAGACCTCCAAAAGTTAGCCGTAAATTGAGCTCCTCGGTCTGATATAATAGATATGGGCACACCATGAAGCCTAACAATCTCCTTGATATACAACTTTGCATAATCTTCAGCCGTGTAAGTTGTCTTCACTGGCAGAAAATGGGCACATTTTGTATGTCGATCAATTATCACCCAGATGGAGTCAAACTTATGATAAGAGCGAGGTAATCCAATAATGAAGTCCATATTAATCACCTCCCACTTCCAGGTCGGAATCTCTATATTTTGAAGCAATCCACCGGGTTTCTGATGTTCTATCTTTACTTGTTGACAATTGGGACACTGGGCTACAAATTCTGCAATAGACTTCTTCATATTATCCCACCAATACTGCTCCTTGACATCATGATACATCTTTGTCGAGCCGGGATGGATGGAATATCGGGATTGATGAATCTCATTCATAATCTTCTCTCGCAACCCTGCCACATTAGGCACACACAATCGGCTTTGGTATCTCAGTGCCCCGTCTTTTCCGATCCCAAAAGCCATACTTTTACACTGTTGAATGCTTTCTCTTAATCGTACTAAGATAGGATCTTCATATTGTCGTGCTTTTACCTCGGCTACCAAAGATGATTCTGATGTATTCTGTACAGTAACACCTCCATCATCAGAGTCTAACAATCTGATTCTCATATTGGCTAGCTGATGAAGCTCTTTAATCAACCCCCATCTACCTGCCTCAATATGTACTAAGCTTCCCATTGATTTATGGCTGAGAGCGTCTGCCACAACATTGGCTTTACCGGGATGATACAATATCTCGACGTCGTAGTCTTTCAATAATTCAAGCCACCTACGCTGCCTCAAATTCAACTCTTTCTGCTTAAAGATGTATTGTAAACTCTTGTGATCTGTGTAGATGTCAACATGGACGTCGTATAAGTAGTGCCGCCATATCTTCAAAGCATATATTACTGCAGCCAATTCCAAATCATGGGTTGGATAATTCTTTTCATACTTCTTCAATTGTCTTGATGCATAAGCAATCACATTCCCACGCTGCATCAATACGCACCCCAAACCTATACCTGAGGCATCACAATATACCACATAACCTTCTGTTCCTTCAGGAAGAGTGAGCACTGGTGCAGATGTCAATCGATTCTTCAGCTCCTGAAAACTACGTTCACAAGTGTCAGACCACTGGAATTTGGTAGCTTTTTGTGTTAACTTAGTCAATGGTGATGATATAGAGGAAAATCCTTCTACAAACCGCCTATAATATCCTGCTAGCCCTAGGAAGCTGCGGACTTCTGATGGTGTTGTAGGTCTCGGCCAATTCTTTACTGCATCGATCTTCTGAGTGTCGACACTAATACCTTCATCAGATATCACATGGCCAAGGAATGCTACTGAGTTCAGCCAGAATTCACATTTGGAGAGCTTAACATATAACTTACGATCCTGAAGCGTCTGTAATACTATCCGCAAGTGGCCCGCATGTTCCGCCTCCGAACGAAAATACACTAGAATGTCATCAATGAATACAATCACGAACACATCAAGATAGGGCCTGAATATAGTATTCATGAGATCCATAAAAGCTGCTGGGGCATTTGTTAGCCCGAACGACATCACCAAGAACTCAAAGTGCCCATATCTTGTCCGGAAGGACGTCTTTGGAATATCCTTCTCCCTAACCCTCACCTGATGATACCCTGAACGTAAATCAATCTTAGAGAAATACTTGGCACCCTGGAGTTGGTCAAACAGGTCATCAATTCTTGGAAGTGGATACTTGTTCTTTATAGTAGACTTATTCAACTGTCGATAGTCGATACACATCCGTAACGACCCGTCTTTCTTCCGCACGAATAGGACTGGTGCACCCCAAGGTGAAGTGCTAGGCCTAATAAAGCCCTTATCCAGCAAGTCCTTCAACTGCACCTTCAACTCTCGCAACTCTGCCGGGGCCATTCTGTATGGAGGAATAGAGATCGGTTGAGTGTCAGGCAACACATCAATGCTAAACTCAATCTCCCTTTCAGGAGGAAGGCCTAGGAGTTCATCTGGGAAAACATCTGGGAATTCGTTGACCACAGGGATTGATTGTAAAGTAGGCGGTTTCGCCTCCGCATCCCTAACGCGAACGAGATGATAAATGTAACCTTTTGAGATCATTTTCCTTGCCTTAAGATAGGAAATAAACCTACCTTTCGGTGTAGCAATGTTTCCTTTCCATTCAATGAAGGGTTCACCTGGAAATTGGAACCTAACCATCTTCGTACGACAGTCAACATTTGCATAGCATGAGGCCAACCAGTCCATTCCCATTATCACATCAAAATCAACCATTTCTAACTCAAATAAATTTGCCGAGGTTTGACGACTACAAATCATCACAGTGCAACCTCTATATACCCTTCTAGCAATCACAGAATCTCCTATCGGAGTAGATACCACGAGGGGTTTACTTATCAATTCAGGTTCAATGCCAAACTTATTAGCCACAAAGGGTGTAACATATGATAATGTAGATCCCGGATCAATCAGCGCATATACATCATAAGAAAACACAGATATAATACCTGTAACAACATCTGGAGACGACTCGAGATCTTGTCGACCTACTAGAGCATAGGTTCGATTTTGAGCACCACTCGAACTCGGCACTGCACCTCTACCCCTACCACGACCTGTCGACTGCTGAAAACCCCGTGCTGGAGGTCGAACTGATGAGGAAGAACCAGACACAGATCCAGTCGGCTGAGCCATACCATCACCTCCTCTATTAGGACAATCCCGCATCATATGGCCAGGCTTCCCGCACGAATAGCATGCATCAGAACCTCGACGACACAGTCCAAAGTGGGCCTTGCCGCACTGATCACAATGTGGTGTTGGGGGTCTCATCTGACTAGTATCCCTGTGATGTTGCGAGCCAGATGCCCGCGAACTCTGACCTGGACCAGAATAGGATCGATCATATCGAGGCCTCTGAAACTGTGGAGGAGAACTAGCTACAGGTGGCACCGAACTCCTCGAAAACTGTGGCCTGATGCGGCCTCTGAAGTCATCAGAATACCCTGCAAATCTCGCCCTCTTATGCTGGCCCCTATCCTGCTCCCTAATTGCCCTCTGCTGGCGCTTACGATCCTCTAGGGTGTGGGCATAAGCTTGAATACGGGAAATATCCATGCCCTCCACCAAGGAGGCTATCATATACTCATTTATCAGATGTGGTCTCAACCCATTCACGAACATATTCACCCTATCACTCATCTCGGCCACCATATGGGGAGCATACCTTGCCAAAGAATCAAACTGCATACTGTACTCTCGCACACTCATATTACCTTGTCTAAGGTTCAAGAACTTATCAGCTCTAGCTCGTCGTATCTCAACTGGCAAGTAGTGACGAAGAAATGCCTCAGAAAATTCCTTCCACACAGCTGGAGGAGGGTTCGGACCCCTGGATCTCTCCCAACTATCATACCAGAGAACCGCTAAATCCCGTAGCCGATAAGAAGCCAACTCTACTACCTCTGTATCACTAACATGCATAACCCGAAGTGTACGATGAACCTGGTCAATAAAAGTCTGTGGGTCCTCCTTGGGGTCTGATCCGGTAAACACTGGAGGGTCTAAATTAATAAAATCACAAACTCTTGTACTAACTGGTTTCTCAGCAGCACCTGTATTCTGCCTCTGAGCCTGAGCAGCTACCAAGCTAGTCAATAACTGCAAAGCACTTCGCATATCCTGGTCTGGAGTGCCAGACGGAGGAACTGGAGGTGCTGGGTACCTTCTAATATCCTCTGGAGGAGATGGAGGAGATGAGGTATGAGAGGGCATCTCACTTTGAGCCTCACTTTGTCCTGCTCTAACTTGGGGCACCTGACTGGTACCCTCTCCCGCTGCTGTATCAAGCCGTCTACTAATCGTTTGCTTCCTAGTCGAAGGCATCACTAGAAAAAAAAGGTGAATATTAGAGACGAACACTTACGACTCAACTCTATGCACGATCTAGATTCAGGAAGAAGGTAACAACCCTAGATGTCATGTAGCCTCCTGATTATAAATGTGGCGCGCTACACATCCATAATCAAGACTCTACTAGACACGGCTCATAGACAACCCCTAGGACAGACTTGCTCTGATACCAAGTTTGTCACGACCCAAACTGAAGGGCCATGACTAGCACCCGACCACACTTGCCGAGCACCAACGCACATTTCATCTAACCTTCATTATTATCTTTTAGGGCTGACGAGATCAATATAAATGGTAGACCTAGATCATGGACAACCAGCAATAAAATATGACGGCATGAACATACATAGCAGGGGATGACCAGACAATCAAGAAACTACGTATAAGGTATGAGCTACCATGCTACTATGAAAGACTATACAACAAAAACTAGCCGACAAGGCATACCAAACTATACATGAGCCGACACCTGTCTATGAGCCTCTAAAAGAACATAAGTGTTGCAACATAGCCGGAACAGGGTCCCGACATACCCATAATGTCTATAACAAAAATTGCATACCAAGACCAAGGCAAGTCCGGAGAAGGGATCTCGCCAATCACCGCTGAACTGGACAGTCTACTGTGGTGGGGGAGCTGCACCTGCCTGTCTATCAGGACTTGCAGCACGACATGCAGCGTCCACAAATAAAAGGACGTCAGTACGAATAAAGTACTGAGTATGTAAGGCAAGGAACCATAAATACGATCAGTAATGTAAGCAAGGATAGAGAATATACAACCTGTAACATCTTAGTACCTCTGAGGGCTACTTACATGAAATGCATGATGCATATGTATAAATACATAAACCTTTAAAGCATTCGCCTCTATGGGCATCATCATCATCATATCGTACCCGGCCATAATAGGCTCGGTAGAATCGTACCCGGCCACGTGGAGCTCGGTAAAACCCAACTGATCAGTGGTTGCACAATAGGTGCCGTACCCGGCCAACTATAGCGTGGCTCGGTAGAGTAAAATAGATACATATATATAATGCATGCTCGACTCATGGAATCACATTCTAAACCTTTCGGAGTGACGTAAGGTCGGTATCCTCTATACACGTTATTAGGACTAACTCTTCACTATGAACCTTATAAGAATCAGGAAGTACCAACAACATTGATAACATAAGACTAAGAGAAGCAACATTAAAATCAATCGTACCATAAGAGGGAAAACAATGTAAGTACTGCTAGCTTCTAAGAGTAGAGTATCTTGGAAGATCGTTCATTACATTATGTACAATCGGAGTCGTGCAAAAGAAGGAAAGGGATAGCCTCGCATACCTTGTATATACTGCCCCAATCTCAAGCTATGCAATTGTCAAAACTCCTTAGTCTACAATAAGAGAAACGATACTATCGTTATCATTTAAGCGTCATAACTATTATGTATCGACCACAACCTATTTTACGATGAAACGGACAGCACCTCCCCTATATATATGACCTCACACCATTCAAAACAGTCACCAAACAGCCCAAACAACATCAATAATAAACATATTGAGCCTCCCAAAATAGTCCACACACAGCCTAATCACTCCATACATACGACGACCACCGTAGTCGTGTCAAACAACCTGGAAATGTTACGAATAACTATCAGCCCATAACCCTACATATATATGGTGTTTCTCCACACCCTTCCTCCTCCAAAACTCCACAAGATAGTAGTAAAATACGCAGCCCAACAACAACGCAAAACAGTCCACAAAACAATAACATTACTTCCAAGCCTTTCGATATATATTTCACAAGTTCTAGCTTCAATGGCTTAGCTGCAACTTGGATAATCTTAAATACATATAGAGTAAGAGGTTCCTTACCTTTATACAGAAAGAACAACTCCAATTTGACCTTAAATTTCCATGAAATATCCCTCCAATGCTGCCACAACAACAAAAAAGCGAAACTAGCGATCAATTAGTGTTTTTCGGCAACTAGAATCACTTTAGAAGGCTTGAAATCACCTAGGATTGATATTAAAAACATGAGGGAGTATTTACAGAACATAAACCCTTTAAAACAACCTCCCACACGAGCTGGAACGACACAAAAATGAGCAACAACAAGAAGAACAAGAGACTTACTAGCGCCACGGAATTCCCGACACTTGATTTGTGTTGTTTGCCCTTTTTTGGGTCTTGAATCTTGAGAGAACCTTGAGAGGATGTTCCTAGGGTTCTAAGGTCTGAAAATAGTGAGAAGAAATGACTTAAAATGGGTTGGAGGCATCCTATATAGGTCCAAATATCTTAAACCGCCTTAGTGGGCCCCATAGAGAGGTGCTTGGCGCGGTCTCGCGAAAACGCGAATATCGCTCTACTCCGAGATCTTATCGATGAACGATTTAATGCGTTGGAAACTAGACTCATAGATATTTAATTTGGTTGGTAGATCACCCCTTAATTCCTTGTAAATTATGAGAAAAGATTAGAAACATTTTACCTAATGTTTAAGTAAAATTATGAACCTAAGTTGCGACAACTTTTGTCGACTTTTGTTTCATAACTCGTTTGACTTCAAGACTTATGATACGGATATTATATGATTAAAATACCTTAATAAATGACCTCTTGAGTGTATTAAGCACCGCTAGATTACCTGAAAATACGAGTTACAACATCCTTGATTCGTTTAACTTCTAATACTGGTTAATCACCCTTATACACTCTTGTATCACTTAAGACCAATAGGATTGACTTCTTATCATCTCAAAGATAATTCCTTCTTGGATTTATGTTAACTAATATATGGCATGAACTAACACATGTGGATATGGGTTGTAACATATATGGAGGTCGAGCATTAGGGTGGTAGGCTAGGGGGTAGTCAAGAGTTCTTCCCTCTTTGTACCGGGTAGTCTGTTAGAGTTTCGTTAGGTTTGTTAGCGGTCTTTGTTGTATTCACATTGGTGTTTTGCATAGTTTTGTGTTATTGTCCTTTCACTTATTTGTTGTGGTTATTTTCTTTCTGGTATCTTTTATTGTTACATGTCTTTTCTCTTATTTCTTTCTGATATTATTGCCTTTCCTATTGAGCCGAGAGTCTCCTGGAAATAGCCTCTCTGTCCTTTTCGGGGTAGGGGTAAGGTCTGCGTACACTCTACTCTCCCCAGACCCTATTAGTGGGATTTTACTAGGTATGTTGTTGTTGTTGTTATTGTTGAGTTACCACTTCTTCTCAGCAGCCCTGTTGTCCTCTTCAATCCGTAGACGAACAATAAGGTCTTCAAGCTTCATCTCCTTGTGCTTATGTTTCAAGTAGTTCTTAAAGTCTTTCCACAACGGAGGCAGCTTTTCAATAAATGCCGCAACTTGAAATGCTTCATTTATGAACATACCTTCAATCATAAATTTATAATTAGTAAAAGAATCGATATCTTAAACAAAAATATTGACTCGATGTATACCTTCAGTAAGGAGGTCATGAACAATCACTTGCAGTTCTTGGACTTGCGTTATGAAAGATTTGCCGTCAACCATTTTGAAATCCAGAAATTTGGCGGCCACAAACTTCTTAAGTCCAGCATCTTCAGTCTTGTACTTCTTTTCAAGAGCACTCCACAACTCTCGTGATGGTTTTATGACACTACAAACATTGTACAAGCCGTCTTCCAAGCAACTTAAAATATAATTTTTGCATAAGAAGTCAGAATGCTTCCATGCCTCCGTGACCACAAATCACTCATTTTTAGGGGTTTCTTCTCCCAGAACTGGAACGTCCTCGCTGATAAAGTGCTATAAACTGAGTGTGGTCGGGTAGATGAACATTTTCTGTTGCCAACGCTTAAAGTCCACGCCGGAACACTTTTCGGGCTTTTCTGCCGATGTCATCACCGGTACAGGAGTTGGGCGACTTGAAGATGCAGTAGCCATTGCAAGAGTAGTACCAATGGAACCATTCTGTCGTTCCGTACTTGTTGTCATTTTTCTGTAAAAGAAATTGACACAACCAGAATTAGTAAGTCGGTAAAGTTTTTATATCTTCAAACCGACTACAAACAACCGAGTAGAAAATCACAAGGATTTTAATCTCGGATTGAGTAGAAAGTCAAAAAGACTTTAATCTCAAACTGAAGTAGAAAATTCAAAGATTTTAATCTCCACAATGGGAGTAGAAAATCACTAGGATTTTAGTCCCCCAAATTAGAAAGAATATAAAAATTAAATTCCTTAAGCTTGTTATAAACCTGTGTTCAAAAATAATTTTTGCAAACAATAAAACAAACAGAAGCAGAAACAGAATAGAAACAAAAATAAATAAAAGTTTCGAGCCCAATAGAAAACTATGTTTCTTTAAGGAATTTAATCCCCTCACTGTTGCCTAAGGTTATTGGATTAATCCCTCCCAAGATAGAACGAAACAACTATTCTGTAATACCGGCAATGGGAATTGCAGAACTTTGTCAAACTCAACAAACGGCTAAACCACACTTATGCTTACGTTTTTGGCAGAAGTGCCATTTGAGGTACGAGACGAGCGACGACGACGCGAGGCACCACTTCTTCTTAACTCTAGAGTTAGAAGATGTGCTTCTCTATATAAACACAAAGATTTTCTTTCCTTTTTCCGATGAGGGACAAAGTGCATTAGTAAAGGAAACAACTTCAAACTTTTTGTTTCCCTACAAATCTTTTCCTTCCATTTCCCATTCACACCTCTTATTTGATTAGATAAAAAGCCAACATTTGCTTTACTCAAAGACTTGAATTTGCCTTTACTAAGACTCTGTTTCCACTCATGAAACAGATTCACAACTGTTGATTGAAAATATGTAGATTCAATAAAATTGGAAGAAGCTACAAAAAAAAAATCATGATGTTTTCGAAAAATCAGCTATACATTTTATTTGTACTTGTCCAAAATATATCTTTCATCCTGAGTAGTTGTAACATATATAACCAAAGGAAACTCCCAACCACGATGGGAAATAAAATAAGATGTATGCACAATAATAATTGGATTAACAACACGAATGCACAATTTACCAGTCAAAAAGATTAAAAAGAAGGAGATGCTTTTACTAACTACCAATTGGCCCATAAATGGACGAAATTAATATCCTAAAAAAATATGGAAAGTAAATCTGCTGCATAAGTACTTCTTGTTATTCTTTGGTCCAATTTATTTAGATGAAAAATCGCTACTTTTCAAAAATTATTCCAGAGGGTCAAAATATGTTTACCTATTTTTAGCTTTCACGTACCACAAAAAAGTGAGAACATTGTTTACATCGCGGAGCCTTTAGAATGGTATTAGAGACACATAAAGTTTTACATCGACTATTAGGTTAGTCATATAATTTAAGTGTGTAATGGATTTTTTTTTTTGGACAATTTCGTTATAAATTAACTATTTTCTCAACTATTTGGTGAATTTCTTGTATTGTGATAGTATTTTGTCTCACTAACTAATAATGACTAAATTTCAGCCGTAAATTGCTCAGAGATGACATCTTGATATTGCTGAGCAAACTTATCTAGCTTATGAATCAATTGTTTACTTTTATGCACATCCTTGGAATTTCATGTCTTGCTCCAGTTCCAAAAGCTTCTTTTCTTATAATAACAGTAATGTCTAGGCCGCTTGCGCACACCTTTACTATTCCTTCAGGTACTTGTTGCCTCAGTTACAAGTATCGGGATAACTTTGCCCGACAAGGCTTAAGTAGATGAGTACTCACACTTGCTGTAACTTGAGCTATGGGAAAGAGGAAGTCAAAATCAAAGCCACCTCCAAAGAAGAGGATGGACAAACTTGATACTGTTTTCAGCTGTCCTTTCTGTAGTCATGGCACCAGCGTTATGGCGTTTAAGTTATATGAATTCGATCCAATTATGTTCCATAGAATAATCAGCATTTACCTTAGATTGACATCTCTTGTTGATAGAAGAGATGTGATTTCCATTTCTAAGGATCAAAACTTATTAAAACAAATCGAGTTAATCCAAAAAATCAGAATCAAATACACACTCATTCATACTCTATGGTTAGTAAGAGATGCATATAAAAGGCAATATGAGATAATCCAACCACCTTCAAATTTTGAATCTGTTTTTTTTTAAAATATCATCTATGAAGAAATGAGTCTAAAAGACTGAATTAAATAGATCTATTTGCAATAAATAGTGTTCCATGATACTACAGAAGTTACTAGTAGTAAGAAAAGTGAAACAACATATGAAAATATAAACAAGAGAGTAAAAGAGAAGACAAAGAGCACAACTAAAGCTCAAAGTAACAAAAGCAAACAACCTAATAAACTCACTAATCAAAAGGAAATATCATATCCTCCCTGTGAGGATTTTTATATAGTTTAAATATTGATACTTCAAGCAGAAACAAACCTCTTATAGAAATGCAGCGAGAGATCGCGTAGATATGATCCAATGTGATCCGACCCTTTTTCAGATCCCATGCATAACGGGAGCTCAACGCACGAGGCCGCCCATTAATGCTTCAAGCAAAAATTAAAGTAGAGTTTGTAGATTTTCAACAAAAGCATCAATATAAGAATCCTCAAGCCCTTTTGCTTAATAAAAACTCCCTCCACTTTGCGCGATTAGCTCTTATTTCCCTTCCCTCTTCACTATCACCATTCATTACCATTTTTATGGCCTTACAAACACTTTCTCTAGTAAACAATCCATTCTCTTCATCTCTCTCAACTTCCACTCCAACCCTCAAATCTCCACCAAACAATCTTGCATTAATAAATTGATCACCAAAATTTGGGACTCAAACCAATTGACACTCAGTAATCATAGCCTCAGATAAAGAATTTCCACCACAATGAGCAACAAAACATCCCACAGAAGGATGTGATAAAATCAGTTGTTGCTCTGCCCAACCTGAATGAACAATCCCTTTTCCTTCTATTCTCTCTTTAAAACCCTCTGGTAATGCATCTTCAATTGTCTCGGCTTCAAAAGGCGGTTTTAAAGCAGCAAAAAATGGAAGACCAGTAAGTTCAAGACCTAAAACAAGTTCTTGGAATTGTTCTTTCTTGAGCTTGCATTCACTACCAAATGCACAAAAAATCACTGCCTTTTCTTGGAATTTTTCAAGCCACTTAGACCATTTCTCCTCTAGATTTGAAGTATCTATTTTTTCTGGCAATATTGTTCCGGCTAAAACAACCGGTTTCTTGAACTTATTCTCAACAAATTCACAATATGGTCCTTCAATTTCCATAGTAGTTTTGAATGCAATGACATGGTGCATGCTATTTGCCGATGACATAGTTCTGATCGATGAGTCAGGAACCGGTGTTAACGAGAGACTGGAAGTTTGGAGATAGACTCTTGAGTCTAAAAGTTTCAAGCTGAGCAGAACGAAGACGGAATACTTGGAGTGTATTTTCAGCTCTTAGCCGGGGAAAGTGGGCGTGGAGGTGAGGCTTGAATCACACGTTATCCTACGTAGAGGCAGCTTCAAGTACCTTGGGTCGGTTATCCACGGGGGAGGGGAGATCGATGAAGATGTCGCACACCATATTGGGGTAGGATGGATGAAGTGGAGGTTAGCATCCGGAGTTTTGTGTAACAAGAGAGTGCCAACGATACTCAAAGGTAAGTTCTATAAAGCGGTGGTTAGACCGGCCATGATGTATGGGGCTGAGTGTTGGCCTGTTAAGAACTCACATATCCTAAAGATGAAAGTAGCAGAAATGAGGATGTTGAGGTGGATGTGCGGGCACACTAGGATGGACAAGATTAGAAATGATGCTATTCAGGAGAAGGTGCACGTGGCTCCCATTGATGACAAGATGCAAGAAGCGAGGCTCAAATGGTTCGAGCATGTAAAGAGGAGAAGCTCAGATGCTCCAGTAAGGAGGTGTGAGCGACTGGTTGTGAAGGGCACGAGAAGAGGTAGAGGGTGGCCTAAGAAGTATTGGGGAGAAGTGATCAGGCAAGATATGGCGAGGCTTCAGATTTCCGAGGACATGACACTTGATAGAAAGTTGTGGAAGTCGAGTATTACGGTTGTAGGCTAGGAGGTAGTTGAGTCTTGCGTTACTTTGTACCGTTGTGAGCCTAGTCTAGTAAGGTTTTTGTCTAAAATAGCTAGGGGCATTGTCGTGTCTTAATATTTTCTCTTTTCGGTGCAGGACCTATTTACTAGCCATCATTTCTGCCTTGTATTATTCTTCTGCATTTTATCTTCGTATTTTTCCTATGATCTCTATGGTGAAACTAATATTCTCTCCTTTTGTTTTTTCTTATTATCTTGAGCCGAGGGTCTTTTGGAAACAGCCTCTCTACTCCTTAGGATAGGAATAAGGTCTGCGTACATATTACCCTCCCCAGACCCCACTTGTGGGATTTTACTGGGTTATTGTTGTTGTTGTTGTTTTGAATGCGATGACATCCCCATCTTGAAAAGCCAAAAGTAAACGTCGTGTGAAGACACTGAGCCTGAGCCTCAGCCGGAACCACTAGATTCTTTCCCTATCGAATGTAGAGCTGCGATTAAACGAGCTTCATATTTGTGAAGTTTGATAGATGAATTAAGAGGAAAACCAAGTGGAGGTTCCATCATTTCATCCTCTGGAGTTAGATTTTCGCCACGCATGAGATAACCGACAGATGAAGGAGTATTGGAACAGTAATGTATTGACTTCACTCCATATTTTCTAGCAACTAATGGACCCCAACATGCAAAATCATAAAGAATGAAGTGGGGTTTGAGTTCTTGAATTAAAGACTCAATCTTTTGTTCTGTAAGATCCAATGCTTGCCAGAGGAGATTTTGCTTGAAAATAGGAATGTCTGAAGTTGTTTCGGCTCCAATAGGGAGACCTTTAACATGTGGAACTGTGACTGATATGAAGTTTATGAGTTGAGGGTAAAGATTGAATTTCTCCAATTTAGAAAGTGTATTAGTAGGATGAATAAAGAAAATTGTATGGCCTCTGTCCGCTAATTTGTTGGAGAGATGAAGAAATGAAGTAAGATGGCCCATTGCATACCATGGATACATAATAAAAGTTAGCTTCTTGTTCTCCATTTTATCTTCTTTGATCTGCAAATCAACAATGTGTATCAAAGGTAGAACTTCTTGTTAGTACTTGTTCGAAACAGTAAAGAAAACCGAATAATCAAAATAACATAAAACGTAGTACATTAATTCGAGCCCAGAGAATTCATTGAGTTCTTCAAGAAATTTAACTCCAACAAACTTCGGACTCCAAGACTGGAATAAATCACAGACTGACTCTATATTTTGTTTGAGAAATAATGCAAAGGGGTTGAGACTTGAGAAAATTCTATGTGGAAAATGAGGCAAGGCCTCTCTCCATATATAGCCAACGAATGGGTGAGCCAAAGTAAAAATGGTAAGAGTATAATCTAGCATGAGAGTTCATGGTTCATTCTAATATTCTATGATGAATCTGCACACAACAAATGCAATGATTAATTTGATGATTAACGGTAAGAATGGATTCTCTTAGGTAAATTATGTAACTAATTAATGAAAAAAAACAAGGTACATTACAAGAATACAAAAGGTAGAATTAAGGTACAAATTCCATAGGTTTGCTTTTACCTTCATTCAAAATTTCAAATGATTAGTCGCTTGATAATACGTCAAGTTTAATATACAAAGGTTATATTGAAGTGCGAATAAGTATTTAGTTGTCAAGATACCCACATAAAATTTATTTAGCAACTAGATGGAGAATCATGATATGCTAAGGGAAAGAACTACGTACTAACAAATACTATATTAAACTTTAGCTTTCTATTAGGGGAAAGGATTTAAAAGTAAAGCAGACTAAAAAAAAAAAAGAAAAAGAACAGCCTTGTGATTATATGAAAATGTAGACACAGTAATTCCATTAAAATTTCAATATGAACGAATGCTCTAATTAGAATATCCTCGTATTGTCACTGAGAAAGAGATTAATCACTCATTTTAACAAGGGCTAAGGACTTACCAATTTACGGTCAAACTGGTATGATGAAATGGTTGTAATCCCTTCGTTTTGAACTAAAAGTTTCGAGTTTGACCATTAAAAATTGAAAAACTCCTTATAAAGAATGTATTTCCTTAATGAATCATATGCAATGCGAATCTGAATTAATCGTTTTCCTTAAAAGGTCATTGAAATCTAGAAAATATGAAAGTAGAAGGCTAAAGAAAGATTTTCTAATGCATGATTAATCAATGTATTAGGAAAATATTATCAAAAAGATTTAGTCAAGATGGACCTTTTCCGGATCCTCTAAATAAGACTCTCAATCTATTATTCAGAGAAAGGTTAGTGTTAATTTTCTCCCTCCGTATATATATTTTTATAGTCTTTGAGAAATTATCGAGGGGGGGGGGGGGGGAGGGAACTCAAATGAAAAAGTTAAACATTGAGATTCAAGGGGCAATAAATTAGGAGGAAGTGCGTAGCTCAAGCTATTATGAGCTTATTCCTTAGGTTTTAATTAAGCTAGTCTTTGGTACCCGCTGAATTATACAAATATTATTAAATAATATATTTGAGTTATAAATGAAAAAAAAAATTAAAAAACAATTCTGAAAATAATGGACATTAATCTTACTTAGCTAGCTAAATCAAGAACCATGGCAATTATGCGATCATAATATCATGTCATTAATGGTAAAATCTAAATATTATAGTTAAAGTATTTTTTTTTAATTATAAAGGTTTCTCGAAATCTATTGGAGAAAAATACGCGAAAGGAAAACGTCAAAGATCAAGATTCATGCAACAAATTAAAGTAGCTAAGGTAGGAGGAAATACGTGGTTTGCTATGAGATTATTTCTGAGGTTTTAATTGAATCGGTAGAAGAATAACTCATGTTGATTAAATATGGATTCAAATTGTATACAATTAAAGCGTCATTAATATTTTATATCATTTATTGTAAGTTACTTATCATTTATTCTATATTACCGATTAAAATAAAATTATCTATAATTACCTTTTAAATAATTGGGTTGTGTAATATTTTCACAATTTTCCTGCATAAAGTTAAACTTATTAAATATTTAGGTAGAATAAAGGAAGTGGGTGTGAGCTTATTTCTAAACTTTTAATTATGATCTTAAATATGTCAATGACAATTTGTGGTTATAAAATCATACCATCAAGTTTGCAAAAAAAAAAAAAAAGGAACAAAAAAGTCATCACAGACGGCAAAAGAATAAATTTTCGCAGCTAATAAATAAATGGATACTCTTAGATGAACTTAGAGATCAAGTAGCCATTAATTATATATTAGGTATCATCAAACTTTAAATCTCTTCCTTTAATGGATCCAGATGAAAAGTGGCGTAGCCACATATGTTGGAGGGTGTCGACCAAACACTCTAGTTTTATTAATATTTTGTAGCTATTTTAAATCTTGAAAAAATATTTAAAAAATATATAGTTTTGTTTAAAAATATAGAAGGTCGATTTTATGTATATAAATATAGTTATACATTAATAGGGCTAATATTGCAATTATATGCAAATTAGTTTTAAAAATATAAATGTAATTATAAAAAATGCACTAAAAATATTTTAACAATATTTTAGCATATATATAACTCAAAATCAATGATTTTTATAGGGAAAATTGGGTGTTTCGGGTAGAACCTAGGTTTTTCAAAAATTGGGGATTTGGACCTCGATTTGAGGTATAGCTGCTGTTCATGGCTCGAGTTTCGACCTCCATCCATGGCTGCCGTAGCTGCTTCTTCTGCTTTCAGCTTCATCGTCCAAACGGACCCAGCCGCGCTGCTGCCTCACTTCGTCTTCTTCAGCTTGAGCATCGCCATGGAAGCTGTCTCCGCCTTGACAAAATCACAATATGCAATCGTATCACTCCGCTCTTACGCAATCACAATATCCAACCGTATCGCTCCCTAAACTGAACTTTTCCTTTAGTCAGCATTAGGGTTTTAAACCCTAAAGTGAACTCTTTCATTCAGCCAGCATTAGGGTTTTAAACCCTAAACTGAGCTTTTTCATGCAGTCAGCATTAGGGTTTTAAACCCTAAACTGAATTTTCCCCTAAACCCTAAACCCTAAACCCTAAACCCTAAGTGCTTTTGCTTGGGCTATCTCATTGGTGAGGTCAAAACCTCGAGTGTGAATCTCTTCGAGGATCTCTCTCCGGGCTTGACACTTGGCCAAATCACTGACCCGCTTCTCTCGGTCGGAGGCCTCCCTTGGCCATGATCGTGCAATTCCTTGTGCAAATGGATGACCGTAGAGTCACCTTGGGGAACATTTGCTCGGCTTTTTCATGCCGAAGAGGTGTCGGCCATTTCATTAAGTACATCACATGCCTCTTGGTAAGAAAGTTTCATAAAGTTCCCTCCGGCCAATTGGTGTTGCAGCCATTGCCTTAGCGTCACGTACATAGTTCCTTGATGGGGCGTTGACGGACTTGTCGGAATCTTCACCGGCAGCGTCCATAAGGTGCTGGAGAGTGTGGAACAGTGGTGTGTCAATTCCACAAAATATTTTTGTTCTTTTAAAATAATGCACCAATAGTCTACTAATTTAGTAAAGTCTTCTTTCTTTTTCTTTTTTTCAGTTTTTACTAAAAAATAATTAAGTTTTTACAAAAAAAATAATTTTTTTCAGTTTTTAAAGCATTTTTTTTTTGTAAAAACTGAAAAAAAATATTTTTAATAAAATATTTTCAACAAAATATTTTCGTTTTAGAAAAATATTTTTTTTCCAGTTTTTTTAAAGCATTTCGTTTTATTTTCATTTTTCAGTTTTTTTTAAAGAAAAAAAAATCGTTTTTTTTAAAAAATGAAAAAAAAAAATATTTTTTTGGGCTCAAGTAGACTCCAAGAGCGTTATTACATAATATAGGGATAGACCGCATTGCGGTTTTTCCCGATTTGTCTTTAACAAAAACTCGTAAAATAAAAGCCGGAGGTGTTTCCCAGTACATAATGCTATCTTCCTTAATGTTACCTACAACGTTATGTAACTGTTTATAGTATTCTTAATTTAATAATATAAAAATGCAGCAATAACTTTTAAATACCCGGTTAAAATAAACAGCTAGAGAAAAATTTTTGAAGTTACTCCTAACCGAAGTTGGAGGCATAGAAATCATGAACTAATCAGGAACCTACTAGGGGATGAACACTTTAAATTGGATAGAAAGCATGCTAGTTGAGAAACAAGTAGACATAGGTCTTATTTACATAGAAGCAAATATGTAGACATGCTGAAAGCAGGAAACACATAGGACAGATTAAACAGAAATAGATGGCAATCAGTCGCCCACCTAGAGAATAAGGGAATACAGTTCAAGTTTCGGCAATCAGGCACCCACCTATATAACAAAGGAATGCAGTTCAAGTGTTCGCTATTAGGCGCCCACCTGGAGAAACAGGGAATACAATTCAAGTTTTGGTAATCAAGCGCCTACCTGGAGAACAAGGGATTACAATTCAAGTTTTCGCAATTAGGCGCCCACCTGGAGAAACAAGGAATACAGTTCAAGTTTTGGCAATCAGGCGCCCACCTGGAGAACAAGGGAATACAGTTCAAGTTTCGGCAATCAAGCGCCCACTTGGAAAACAAGTGAATACAATTCAAGTTTAGGCAATCATGCGCCCACCTGGATATTATTGGAGAGTTTGGGAAAATCCTACTGGAAGGTAGGTCGTGGTTTTTTCACCTTTTGAGCCAGGTGTTTTCCACATAAAATCTCTGTGTTCTTTAAATAAGCCTTACAATGAGTAAAATTGGTAAGGTTAATGAAAATTAATCCTTATTAAACTAGAATAAGAATAAGGCTAAGAAAACCTATCCCAACTAAAATAGAAATGAAGTAAAGTGTTTTTACGATCTTTTACATTACTACTGCATTGTTATGGATTGATACTATTTGTTGTAGCATTATTTTTTTGGTAATCCACTAGGCAAGCGCCTAGGGCTAGTTTTTTATTAATAATAAAAAGAAGAAAAAAAACAACACATAGGAAAAGTGGGAGCTCAGGCTCGAGTTTGACGGAGACAAAGAAGATGAAGCAGAAACAAAAGCGTGGTCTGCTTGGTCGATGCAGAAGCAGCAGGAAGCAGAAGCATGAGCGTGGTCTACTTGGTCGACGCAGAATCTTTGACTTCTGAAATGAAAGATTTGGGATAAGCTGTTGTTGATGCTCAACAAAGTGGTCACCTGTTTAGACCTATAGTTTGTCTGTTCCTTTTTGCCCATGAAATAATATCTCCTCAATTTTGGAAGTTGTTTATTTTGTTAAAATCATGTGATCATTTTTGCTTTGACAAGATGCAGCCATAATGGTCTTTTCATTCTTTTATTAATCATCCCGGAACCTACCCGGGACTCCCGGAACTTCAAACCAATTGTACCAACACATTCCATGACATTGTTCAAACTTGTTAAACACTTCGGAACGCTCACAACAACATCAAATCACCAATTTAACATAGGATTCAAGCCTAAGAACTCCAAGAACTCTTAAATTATGCTTTCGATCAAAAAGTCTTTCAAAATCTCGTCTGAATGACCTAAAAGTTTGCACACACATCCCAAATGACACATCGAAGCTACTGTCACTCTCGGAATTCCATTCCTCAATTTTCTCGATGCCTATTCCATGTATAACCAAATTTGGATGGACCCCGACGATCAGGAAAAAAACATCCTTCTTCACTAAGTACGACACCTACTTCTATAATGAATGCATTCATACCAAAAAAATGCCAGTGCCACTTACCAACGCCTAATAAATAGAATGTTCGAAGAGCAAATAGGAAAATTAATGGAGGTTTACATTGACGATATATCGGTTAAGTCCCTCTGAGCAGAGGACCATTTGAAGCATTTGCAGGAAACCTTCAACATATTGAAGAAATACAATATGAAGCTAAACCCAGAGAAATGCGCATTCGGAGTCGGTTCCTGAAAATGTGTCTGTTCTAGTTTTAATATTTCAATGTGTGATTAATGTGTTGTCTATGTATTAATAGGTAATTTATTTTTGTAAGGGTAATTTTATTTTTATAATTTTAATTAGGAATTAAAATTAGAAATTTAAATTAGAAAAATGAAAAATAAATTGGAAAATAAGAAAAATATAGGATCTGGATTAAAATCCAGGCTTTAAACACACCTCTCATTTGTCTTCTTATCTTCTTAAGACATTTGTATCTTCTTTCTTTAGTATTATTTCACTTGTATTTTGGAATGGAATAAAATATTGGTTGTGTCCGAAAAAGTAGGCAAAATTGGCCGAACCTTGTAAATTCTGGTGTTCCTTTTATTGTTATTTTATTGTCTTATTTATTATTTGGTGGATGCCATAATTTTTGGTATAGTAGTTGTGACTCATTTACACTGTCATTTTCCCTCACCACTCTAGATGTCAATTTCCCAAATGCTCAGAACCCTACACCTCCACAGAATATCCCAACGCAACAGAACCATCCCGCGCCTAACCATCACTACAACACCTTCCATACCTCAAACAACTTGAATTTCGTTTCGTTATCAATATTAAAAATTACTAACTATGTCATGTGGTGATTTGTCTCGTTTAAACATATTAAATTATATTATCTTAATAAAATTTTCAGTATTAGTTTATTTTTTTTGTATAAAATATTAATTAAAAGTCTTATTCTTTTAAATTTTACACAATCTTTTTTGTTCTTTTCTTATAATTATTAAATTATTTATTATTTAATATTATTATACTTTCATGTGAGTTTTTCGGCTTACTAATTGACTTAATATTTTGCTTATTATCCTTTTAATAATTATCGATAAATATTATTTTTTTATTCTTGAAATTTAATATATTTTACGCTTTTATCCTCTTACTCGAAACTATTTTACTATTTACATCTATAAATAATATTTTGGAATATTATTTAATCATTTAATTTATTTTATATTTAAATTAATTTAATATATTCTCACATTATATCTATTTTTTTCTTTATACAGTCTCTTCCCTACTAAGAAATGTTTAATTAATATTTTACCTGTAATCAAAATAATATCATATTTGACTTTAAGTTGTAACTTTGATTAGTATAAAATATTAATACATAAGTTTCTTGATTATTATATTCCAAATATATTAAAAAATATTTATATTTATTTTTTGTATTATATGCAATAAAAAAAATCTCATTTAGTTTCAAGATACAAAATTTGACGTTTAGTTTTAGTTAATAAAATTACTTATATCAGATATTTATTTTATATTTTTTAAATTTTAATTCTTATCTAGTAAGACTTTAATTTTTGTTGGTCATATCCATAGTTTGAGCATTCTCATCATAAATTTAAGAACTTTCTAATATTAAGCAAAATAGTATTTTCCTTTCATTTCTAATATTTAATTTTTAATTATTTTTTTTACTTTTGCTATTATGTTATCAAATATATGGTATCATCATCGTTTCATATTGCATATATAGAGCAAGCAACAGTTGTTCGCCTAACCTGAAGGCCAATTAATTATGATTGTGTCAGTACCATTTTTGGGGAAGTGTATCGGTGGGACCACCCCGATCGCCTCACAACGTGTCACATAAATGACACTATCAGGGCGAAACTCGAAGACCAAATAGAGACATGAACCGAACCAAAATTGGGACTGAACTACGACCAGAAAACTCGCCGGCGATCAAAATCGATGTCACCGAGCGGACTCATCTGAGAGAGTTTGGATGGGTTTTTTGTTAGCTTTGTGTTTGGTGTTGATTTTCATGTTATTGTCCCGGACATCAAATACGGCATAACAAACAATTTTCACCCACCCGAAATGACCACATTATATTTTTTGGCATTTTACAGCCATAAAACAGCAAATTCGCGCGAGTCCCAAATTTTTGTGTGCTATAGCCCATGCCTTCCGCCTGGCCCAGATGGATCCGTCGTGGAATCGCCTAGTATTTGTCCCGGACATCAAATACGGCATAAGAAACAATTTTCACCCACTCGAAATGACCACATTATATTTTTTGGCAAGTCCCAAGTCAAATTTACAGAGTGTACCTCAAGTTGGTCTATTGACGAGTGGATAAGGAAGACCACGTTTTCTCTTGTAATGTGTTTGGTGGCCACTGCTAACTTGGCAAGGCCATCTACCTCGTCAAATATGGGAGACAATAAACAAGAAGAATCTACATCAAGTGTCAACAATACGTCATCATTGGCATCTTCGCTTATGACAAGTGGGGATCTCAGAGAATTCTTAAGTGACCGAACCAAGAAAAATTATGGTCACAATCGGGATAATGCAGAACCCTCAAAAGTAGGGGAAGGTCCCCGCGCCTTACGATCAACATGATTTTCGAGGCAGACGAGATCAATGGGGTCACCACCATGCTCAATAGCAATAGATCAACTCGGGTCTCCAGACCCTCAATAATCACAACACATGACCGGTACATGCGGTCCACAACAACAGTATCGCCCACCGGGGTAGATACATGAACAGGTAAAGAAGGAAACTCTCGGGGCGTACCCAAATAATGAGCAAAATCTGAGGACACATAAGAATAGGTGGAACCGGGATCGAATAATACAGAGATGTCTCCATACCGATTCGTGAGACTCTACTAAACCTGCTCATGACTCGTGAGACCTATGTAACCTAGGCTCTAATACTAACTTGTTACGACCCAAACCCGGACTCGGTCGTGTCATCCAAAAATTATATTGTGTATATGGGTCTAAAATTATTTTTTATATGAGTAGTTTAAATTTTGAACACCCTTCACCGAAATCTTAACTTCGCCACCGGAGACGAAGCCATTAATTATACAAATGAACAGTAAAAGTCTAAAACAGAGTACTTTTGCGGCGTTTGTTTCAATTTTTCAATTGTGTTTGGGGAAAAAATCATTTTACAAAAGCATGCGATCTTTTTTTTTAAAAGGGTTTCAAACTCATTATTCTTTCACATATTGCAAAAACTCAAAATTTTAGAATTTCTAAAGAAGTAAGTTTTGCAAAACAACTCAATCAAAGATACTAATTTTGTAACAGAAAATGAAAAAGGAAAATTAGCATAGAAGTTTTAATTGCTATGATTACTCATAGCTTAATTTGAGAAGATAAAAAGTAACGCACAGGTAGATTCACTTAAAATCAATTCAAAATTATTTTACTTGTCTCTGATGAGTTGTGTCTCCTAGTTGAAGTTGCGACCTTTAATATATTATAATATATCAAAGACCAGGAGTGGAGCCACAATGTTGATTGCGGGTTCGGCCGAACCCAATAACTTTTGTTCAAACTCTGTATTTGTATTAAGAAATCCAATGAATATGTACAAATTATTAATTTAGAATCCAGTAACTTCAAAGGATTATAATCACGAACCCATAAGGTTCAAATCATAGTTCGGCCTCTGTTAAACACCATATACTTTTATTATTTCTAGTTGGCCTAAATAGTGAAGATCAGTGACGGATCCAAGATTTATAGGTTGTGGGTACTTCACTGATTTTAGTGTAAATTCTAAATGGTCAAACACGATTCTAGTGGGTGTTCATGGTCAATTATTGCATTTTTTTTAGGTATCAAGGGCGTATCTACGGGGGGTTCCATGGGGCACGTGAATCCATGCTCCCCTCCCTAAATCATGTATAATAATGTTATATTTTTTTCAAAAATACTTAAATATATGTGTGTGCATCCATACTCAAAGTATTATATAATGTGATAGTTACTGGGTCTACCTCTCTAAGTGAGGTTGCGAGGTCAAATCTTGTATCAATCTTGTTGTTTTTTTCTTTTTTTTTTTTTTTTCTCTAGAACTAGATGCCCACGGGAAATGAGCATGTCTGGTGTCACTTTTTGCGTATTAAGTAAGTGTTTTTTTGTTTGATTTATTCTTTCAAAATTTTCACACATTAAAATTTCTATTCTTCTTTTTGTCACCGTAAAATCTTATATGATTAAACAAAATATGTATATTAAAACTAGTAGAAGTGTATGATGTAGCATATAATCAATGGGTTCAACTGATCCCGATATTTTCAACATGGATAATAGATATAGATGCAAGAAAATTATTTTTTTTAAATTTTAATTTTGAACTTATAATTCAAAAGTGTAGCAGGTGCGCAATAGTAAGAACTAAAGGTTGAACATGTAAAATTTATATTCTAGGTCCACCCCTTCTTAATAGTGCATCCATCTTGCCAAAATTCTGGATCCTCCTTTGATCTATATATAAATATATTACCCAATTTGGGCAAAGCCAATGGGTGCTTCAGCGCCCATACCTCCAAAAGTAGATTCGCCACCAGTGAAGATAGAAAAACTAAGCTTCTTACAATAAATGAAAAACTACTCAACAAGTCATTGAACTTTGTGTTCATTAGTAAAAAGGTGACAGTAATAACTCATATCAGCTTCTTACTACGAAAACCCTCTCCATTGAGTTATAAGCTAAAAATTTGATAGTCACTAAATGGAGAGGGTCTACTACGAATATGTTTTCACTCATTATCGAAATAGATTCACAAGTTTTGATTGATCAGATTATTTCTTCCCCAAAAATTGTGTCATTTTTACACTTGTCAAATGATCACAGGTTTCTACTTGAAGCTATGGGATGCCCTCTCGTACAACATACGTACACAGAGGCTAACCAGGTTGCAGATTCTTTGGCATGCTTTGGAAGATCAAGAATGATGCTTGGACTTGAGCCGGAGACTCTATTTTAAAATTTCACACCTTTATATGCTTTATTTATTTTCCATAAAGACTTTCATGGGACTAATTCGAATAGATTCGTCCAAGTTAGTAATGATACATTTTAAAATTCCTCACCGCTTTCAATAAAATGCATCTAAAAAGAAAAGAAGAATTTAATAAGGAAGGATTTTTGGTGAAATCAGATCCTGCAAAGTGAAGTATAATCAGTATAAAGATGTTTTTTTTCCTCGAAAAATCAGCTATAATTTAAATTTTACTTGGCCAAAATATATCTGTAAGATAAAAATGAGAGGCAAGAATAACGAGTTGTGTACCTTATTGACGCAGCGGAAATTGTTGAACTCACCACCAAAAGAACTTCCCCAAATCAACCTTTGAATCACAAGGAAACAAAGTTAATCTTTCACCATTTAAATGCACTAACTTGTGTATATTTTTCGTGCAGAAAGGATTAGTCAGAGAGAAAATTCAAACGCTTAAAAATTTATGTGTTTTCTCTTTAACATAAATAGGCAGAGTAATAGCGGTTAAGGAAGATAACCCACTATTCCCTTTTGCACGTTTACTTTAGTGGGAGTTTGTAATTTAGTGGTAACTTCCCTTAATCTCTCTTAATTATCTCTCCTAACCAGGTCGGGTCATCCCACATGGAATGACCCTTGACCCATAATCCAACATCTCCCACTTCGCTCATATTGGGCTAGACTGACATCTTTAACACACAATTCATACTGGCAAATAGTTGGTGCGACCTGCGAGCACAAAGAGATGTAACATTCCAAAATCAATTGAAGATTGTACTAGAGGTCTATGTAGAAATTCAATCACATACGGAAAGAATTCACTACTAGCATGAAGATCTTATTACTCGCAATACCCCAGACATCATCCGCTACTCCTATAGCTTTTTATCTAATTCCTCATCCTCGAAAAGAGGTGAACTCGAGTTCCTATATAACTTTATCCACAATTACACTTGTTACCCTATGGTAAATGTAATGGTCGACCTATGAATACAAGTTATATTTTTCATTTTAGTTATCTTCCCTTTCTACTCGAGACTATCCGTACCAAATCAACTACCTTCCTAGACATGCACTGCATTGCCGAATTACTCATGGCTCTTAGTGACATGGTAAAATAACAACATCGATTGACACTTCAAGAAACAGTAAAAGGTCAAAGGATATTCCAATTAAAGTTAATATAACTTTTAGGGATCTCACAAATAAAAAAGCAGGGATCAATTTTTCTATTATCACACTGGCCGTTAGCACACGTGGTATAAAACACGTGTTACGATGTTCTCACCATATATTAATGCACGTGTCTAATTGTTTTACTCATTCAATACCGTACAGATCTTGGTCAAGACACCTACAAATGTCTTAACTTGAATTTCTCACTCCAATAATCCTTAGTCTATCTTCTTAAAGAAACTCGCATCTGGCTTACAAATAAGTCATAATCGAATGATGGAATTCGTAAGTCTGACTAGTTGTCAAGACCCACCCTTACAAGTGAAATATGACCTCGCACTAGTCAAGGTTCTATAAGGTCTCATCACTTTAGGTTCTCAATGTAAGAGGTGATTACTTGTGTGAGAGAGTCAATCTTGCAACTTGTTCAGCACACTTTGTCAACAAAATATCATCACATGAATATTAGATATGAACAGAAATTGAAGAGTCACATATTTATGAACAAATTGTAATAATCAAGTCATTTTACAATACATAAGCATGGTCATATCCTTTGCAGACCTAGAGCCATAACATGCTTCTCAAACAGGTCTCTAGATATCGTCTTTGTAAAAGGATCAGCTATCATATTTCGCGTAGGAATGTACTGTAAATTTATCTCCCCCATTGCTACCATGTCTCTCGCAGAGTTATACTTGATGTCAATGTGTTTGGTCTTGTTGTGATACTTAGGATCTTTTGTGTATGTAATAGCCGCTTGACTATCATAATATAGAGTCATGGGACCATGAGAGTTCTTTGTAATATTCAAATGCTCAAAGAATCCCTTCAACCAAACAATTTCTTGTACTGCATACGCACAAGCCACGAACGCAACTTTCATCGTCGAAAGGGTTGTGCAAGTTTGTTTCTTATTTTTCCATAAAATAGCACCACCTTTAAGTAAGAAAGCATAATTGGATGTTGATTTTCTATCATTTCGGTCACCAGCCCAATCAACATCTGCCTATCCTCTCAAGTATATATCATTTCTACTATAACATAGTGAAAAATCAGTAGTTCCCTTCAGGTATCTGAAAATTCTTTTCACTATTTTCCAATGTTCTCTTCCAGGATTGGATTATGTCACAACCCAAAATCCAACTAGTCGTGATGACACCTAACCTGACCCACTAGATAAGCCAAATAGCAATAATCTAATTCAAATTAGATTAACTAAAAACATAAGTGATGAAATAACTAAACTTTTACACAACAACCCAAGGACTGGTAGTACAAATCATGAGCTTCTAAGATTTAGAGTTTACAAAGCTGGTATGAAATAAATACATCATATGTTCGAAGTATACATAAACAGATTAATAAATCTAAAGCTACCAAGAACAAGAGGCAGCTATAACAGGAACGCAGGTACATCTTCAATTCCAGCTCCCACCATACACAGAAACACCAACATCAAAAATCTGCACGCAAGGTGCAAAAATGTAGTATGAGTACAACCAACCCTATGTACTCAATAAGTAACAAGCCTAACCTTAGGTTGAAAGCAGTGACGAGCTTGAACAACGGTCAGAGTCCAATACCAATAAAAGATAATAACTCATAACAATATAATAAAAGTAGTACAAGAAACAACTCAAAGATATGACACCTATCTCATTCACAGTTACAGAAAAATAGGCATGCTTTTCAAGTATAACAGTAAAACCCAAATCTTTCATCGAAATCACCAAAATATGAGTAAGTCAGAAATCAATAACTTTTTCCAAAAACTTTCAACAACAGATAAGATATTTCAATCTCAGATAGCATGAGGAAGTATGTATCTAAGCCTACATGTAGTGTTCATGTAAAGTCATAAATGTCACAAAACCGTGTAACATGAGGAAATGCATCTCTATGCATGTATGTCAAGTATGCATGTCAAATGCAACACATCACAGTGATGAACTCATGTACTCAAACTCTCAGAGTACTCAATATCACTGTCTTACACTCCCACTCATCATGCTCAATCACTAAGCACATTCAGTCACTCAGTACTGTACGGTACCTGCTGCAGCGCGTAGCCCGATCCCATCATGAATCAATAAATACCGCGCTCACTACTGGTATGTTAGACTCTGAAGGAGCGGATCCTACCTAAGCGCTAATAAAGCCAACATGGCCTGCTGCGACGTGAAGCCCGATCCCATCAATACTATATATAAAGCCCATAAGGCCTATTGCGGCGTGCAACCCGATCCATTTAATAATACATATAAAGCCAATGTGGCATGTTGCGGCGTGTATCCTGATCCCATCAATATCACTTACAATCCGGCCCTCAGGCCTCAACTCAGTCATCAATCTCTCCAGACTCTCGTGCTAAAAAATCTCATGCCAATCAGCCCAACAAAGATGACATGATGTGACAACAAATGATAAAAGAGAGTGAGGTATGATATGCAAATGAATGAATATGACTGAGTATGTAATTGTGATTTAAGCAAAGAACTCAACAACAGAAATGACCTCAGTGGGTCATAATAGGATAAACTTATAGCCTATATATGGGTTCTACCATGGATCACAGCTAAATTACGCTAGCACATAGAAACTTCATGAATACAAATAAGATTAGGTAACTACACAGTACCACAGAGTCAACCGAGTCATAATTCATATGGTGCACACCCACACGGCCTCACCTAACATGTGCTTCACCTCAACACCAACCACATAATATGTATATCCAGGGGTTCGTACCCTCAGCATCAAGTTTAAAAGTGTTACTTACCTCTATCAAGCCGAATCCAATACCGAGCAAGCCAAACAATACTTTAGAAATGCAATTCTATGCGTACTAACCTCCGAACGACTCAAACTAGCCAAAAGCAACTCAAGAATATCAAATAATGACAAAGGAAACAAACCCAATCAATAAAGGTCGAATCTTCAATCAAAAGCCCAAAGTCAACCAAAAAGTCTAACCTCAGCCCCCACCTCGGAACCCGACGAAACTCACAAAATTCGATATCCGATTCAATTACGAGTCCAACCATACTAGTTTCACTCAAATCCGACACCAAGTTGATGTTCAAAACTCAAAAATTCACTTTATGAAATTTTAGATAAAAAAACCCCAAATTTTACTTTGAAATCATCAATCAAATGCCAAATATGAATATGAATTCATGATATATAACCAAAATCAAGTATAGAACATGAACCCTAATCCATGTAGTGAAAATCACCTCTAAAATTGCCCAAATTCGAGCTTCCCAACTCAAAATATTACTAAATGAACAAATCCTCGATATTAAATATTTCTGCCCAACTGTTCTATCTCGTTTCTTATGCCAAATGATCCCGAAACTCGCTTTTGATGCCTCCAATAGATTTCTTGTGAAATTCCAATCAAGTTAGGCTTTTGAATCTCCGTTTGACCTTATAATGAATGAGATATGTTGGTTTCAATATTTGAAAATAGTGTAGATTTTTAAATACGAATTCAGTGGCAATTTCGTAATTAATCTGAAAATGGCAACTCAATTTTTAGTAAATGACCATAAATTCCTAATACGTTATCGAAACTTGATGGTTCCAGTTGCTATGCTTCCAAAATTATGATACAGATCTAATGCTTCAATCAAAATAGAAATTGGAGCTCATTTGCTTAATGTGGTACCATTTATGCTTGAAGAAACAACGTTAAAACATAAAAAACGAGCACAACACAACCCAAACCTATTCGGAACTCACCCGAGCCCTTCGGGACCCTGTCCGAACTTACCAACAAGTCCCAAGTCCCATAACATAACATGGACTTACTCGAGGCCTCAAATCACACATAACAACATCAAAACCACGAATCACACCTCAAATCGAACTTAATGAACTTTGAATCTTTAAACTTCCAACACTCGTGCCGAACCTTATCAAATCAACTCGAAATAAACTCAAATTTTGCATACAAGTTCCAAATGACATAACAAAGCTGTTCCAAATTCCCAGAACCACAATCCGAACCCGATATCATCAAAGTCAACTCTCAGTCAAACTTATGAACATTCCAAACCTTCACATTTTCAACTTTCGCCAAATAGTGTCGATACCTTCGAGAAATATCCAAATGCAAATCCGGGCATACGCCCAAGTCCAAAATCAGCATCCGGACCTAACGCAACCATCAAAACTTCGATCCGAGGTTAAGTATTAAAAGTTAAACTTGGTCAACTCTTCCAACTTAAAGCTTTCTAGTTTTAAATTACTTCCAAATCAATTTCAAATAACCCGAAAACCAAAACCAACGATTCACACAAGTCATAATAATCATACAATGATTCTCAGGACTTCGAATAGCTGAACAGAATGCAAGTACTCAAAACGACCGGCTGGGTTGTTATATTCTCCCCTAGTTAAACATGCGTTCGTCCTTGAACGTGGCAAGAGTCGTTCCAAAGCTATCAAATCGTAGAGTAATCTTACAATGCACATACCCGAGGGTGATCCCACGTCACCCAACCCATATAAGTCTGACAACATAACATAACTGAAGATTCTTAATTCAACCTTAGCTCATAAGCCATAGAACCCAATTTCCAACATATGGAATTCCTTACAAAACTTGAATCTCGCATCTGTACATTGTATAAGTTCAAACAAGTTGTATCAAGCCATAACCATAATCCAATACACAATCACATGTCATACCTCACAACTCACATACTCATAGCAATAATTCTCGATCACAGTAGATGCTCAAAACAAACCCAATATCGGTAATAAACCTCATATCAAGTAAAACCTCATTTAAGAAACCTTTGCACATCGCCGATGATGAAAGAAACATATAGATCAACAAGTCATGGAGCCCTCTCTCATCCGCCAAGAACCAAAGCCAAATCCTAAGCTGACTTCTGATATTATTCCTCCATACATACCGTAATCAAATTCGATAACATCAATTCTAGGTCCAATGACCTCATCTCATCAATACAACCTCTCTACAGACATGCCACACTAATACAACCTTAAGCCACAAACTGTGCAATCTGTGCACCAACAAGCAACAATTCAAATGTACTCGAACATGGAAAATGACTCAAATGAGAGAACCATCCCACAAGGTCAACAAGTGCCACCACAAATGCAATGCTACGAACCCATCACACATAGTAGAATGAAGACACACGAATCGATCATAAAAGCATCATATCCCAACATAGCCCAGCTGCAATGCGTCACCCCATCCAAACACTGGTCCATATGAAGTACTTGAAGCCACAATGCTCAAAATCTACAATCACACGTAATTTGACATCAAGTACACAATGTGCATGACCATAACCATGGAGAAGCAAATAACACAATATACCACAACCCAAAAAGACCATAACCAAGGCGCAATCAACCATTCCACATGCCAATCACCATCTCTCTCAAATTCCGCTATAAGGCCCAAACAAAATCGCACCATGTGTGCATATAACCAACGAATCATAATCCCTCGTAGCATGGAAGAGTAACACATCGAACATATCAGATACGATAAAATCAATTCTAAATGAATGGCACATTCCTCAAGAATAATAGTAAGGATTCAATAAATCTGACCAGGGTAGAATACACATCCTCATTGGGCCTATCAATGGGCCCCTAAATTAACTCTGGTCATCCCTGAATGGACAACTAGCCCTCCAAAAGTCCACAATGAACTAACCATAACACGTATCACCATCTGTCTAACTTTGGCCACATTTTCATAGCCCGCAACCCCAAAATAATATTCTTCTGAGAACTCCCAGTCTCACAAATCTACAAAACACATGAATCACCACAGTCGATCCTAACTCCACCACTCGAACGACTACCACATCTCTCATACACAAAGATCCCATGAGAAATACTTTTTTTATTCCCTCGCGTCACATGGCACAAATCTAACTAATAGTTGTCGATCAACCAGGCGAGTACCGCAATACTAATGAAGCATTTGAAGTCAGAACACATTGCGCCTTCTGAAATGCACACCCTTCTCAAGAAATACCAAGTAGTTATAGTATTCATCTAAACATCAGAATTCGTCTATGTTATCCAAAATTCACGATCTTCCCTCCAAAACCAAATAGCCACCTTCTACATTCTAAATCCCAAAGGACACACCGCATCTATCATGCCATCATGTGAAAAGCACAAAAATCTCATTATCAACTCCGAGTCACAAGCAGAATACATACCCGATCAGTTAGAAACCTTCTACTTGATCCCATACAATAGAAAATCATAAGACACAACATGCTCCTCACGCCGGTAGGAAATATCTATCTCAAACCGTGATAGAACCATCGAGAACTCTTCGAAACCTATTTGCATATAACCAAGCCATCAGAACTGAATCTCTCTAACTCCACCAAGCCACACAGGTTATCAAACCCAAGAGTATCGCCACAAAACACCTGTAGAGACTCACTACATCATAAGTACCCAAAGAACTAATTATATCAATTATTGTGCTAATCCAACCTACTACCTAGTTGTCCTATTTCTCCGAGTTCCTTCCAAATTACCCTCAAGTTGACACGTCTCATTGACAGGACACCGCGATCCTTACCCAAAACCACCACAAGAGATCCTAGCATAAAACCACACCGTCCTATGGCCTATAAGCCTCCATACCCAAAAGTAACACAACCGAGACACCCACTCTGAAGAGACCTTATATGAATCTAATGTCCTTTTCTTTCACCTTCCTGATACTAAATGTATAATCCATAATGATTTAGAAATACTGCCGAGTCTCGACACCATCTAATGTAAATCTCAGATTGTATCCATATACAAATCCGAAAATTCTCAATTGCTACATATAAATCTTGAATCCATTTGAACCTTCTCGAGAGTCAACCACTCTACTTAATTCTCAATTACACCACCCAAGCAGACCAAATGACTTGTGCCCCATTAGCACAACAAGACCCAAGGAAGTAACCTCGTCTTAATGCAACCGAGTAAATTCCTACTCTATGCGCACTACTTCCGTCACAAATAACGACTCAAATCATCCCACAATTTCCATATACCAAAAAAATAATCTGTGTCCATAAATTCCCTTACTCGAGTCATACTCGATCTTAACCCATGCAAGTTAGAACTGATCCACAAGTATGCCTCAGACCAAAACTAATATTTAACACATAACCATGCAATCAAATCATCAATAGCAGGCTCCCTTACTTGGCTCAAAGCCAAAGATCAAAATATTCGATAACTCACAATACTCGTACTTTATTACTGCCATAATACCACAGTGAGATTTAACTAAAATCTTCACAAGCTCATGCAACACCAACCATAAAATACCTCAAATCATCCAATAAGCTTGCATTCATCCTCATGACAGTCAGATCAACCTTCTCAAGCAATCCAACAAAAATCGCAACACACATAACCCACTACTAGCAAGAAACTCTCCACACAACTATCATAAGGGTCACACATCTGTAGATTACCTTGCAAGTAATAACCCACTTTCTTAGCCTCAAACTAACATCTCTCTATACCTTTTCACAGCCACAACTACTATGCAATCACTTAATATTCCTGAGTCTGAACTTATCATCAAGACACAGAGATCTACTTTGTACCACAAATGAAATAACATGAAAGAATCTTTCAAAAACCTTCATAACTCAAGACTATATGACATATCCACAGAAATCGAGTATCCAGTAGTCCTTTTCACATCTCAAACAACCTCTTCTTGTCATATTCAAACCATCCGAACACATCCCGCAGTCACATCCTACTCATCATATAGCCATCGAACCACTTACTGAGCCAATAGTCCCATTCATAGGGACACCACTGGACATAAAAGTACAAAAGCACATACTCACACAACTGAAATTACCAAGAATAAGCTAAGGTCCAAATCATATGCTCAGTCCAAATCGGGGCTCATGTCCTACAGACTGGCCCATTACCAAAACACAAAAAACATATCTTGCACCTCATCCATGGAATCCATAAGCCGTCGATGTCAAATAATACCGAGCGCTCACTTGCGCATACGAGTGAGTGGAAGGAATTCGAAGAGATATACTTCAAGATGAATCAATATCGCAAGATAAGGAAAGAAAGATGGAAAGTTTATCCTAATGCCCTGTAGCTTCTCGAAGATAGGTATGGACGTCATCATACCAAAACTCTACTAGAAAGTTCCTCAAGACTTGTAGAACCTATGAACCTAGAGCTCTGATACCAACTTGTCACGACCCAAAATCTAACTAATCATGATGGCACCTAACCCGACCCGCTAGGTAAACAATATAGCAATAATCCACTTCAAATGAGATTAACAAAGAACATAAGTGATGAAATAACTGAACATTTACACAATAAATGGAGGACTGGTAGTACAAATCATGAGCTTATAAGATTTAGAGTTTACAAAGCTGGTATAAAATAAGTACATCATATGTTCAAAGTTTACATAAACAGATTTACGATGTTGGAGTAATGCATCATTTACGATGTTGTTAAAGATGTTGAAGGAAGATTTATTGCCTGATGGATCAAACTTGTCAGATTCATATTACGAAGCAAAGAAGGTAATTCGGCAGCTTGGACTTTCTTACAAGAAAATTGATGCGTGTATGAATAATTGTATGTTATATTGGACGGATGATAATTCTATTGAATCATGTAAAGTTTGTGGTGCATCTAGATGGAAGGAAGTTAAACATAGTGGGAAAACCATATTTAAAAGTGGGAAAAAGATATCATGCAAGATTTTACGTTATTTTCCTCTAAAGCCAAGACTTCAGAGATTATTTATGTGCTCGAAGACATATTATTTGATGCGATGACATTATGACAAAAGAGTTAATGATAGAAAAATGAGGCACTCAGCTGATTCTATAGCATGGAAAGCGTTTGATGAACTTCATTAATCTTTTACATCTGAGCCTCGTAATGTTCGACTTGGACATGCTAGTGATTGTTTTCAACCATTTGGAAATTCCAAAATTCCGTATAGTATTTGTCCTGTGGTACTTATTCCTTACAATTTACCATCTTGTCTATGCATGAAGAAAGAGAATTTTATATTGTCGATGGTTATTCCTGGTGTTGAGAGTCTTGGAGATGCTATTGATGTTTACCTCGAGCCTTTAATAGAGGAATTAAAGGAATTGTGGGAATCTGGAATGGAGACCTTTGATGCATCAACTAAACAAAACTTTATGTTACATGCATCTTTGTTTTGGAACAGTAATGACTTTCCAGCATATGCAAATTTATCTGGAAGGATTACAAAAGGAAAATTTGCATGTCCATGTTGCAATAAAGAAACTTACTCAATTATGTTAAAAATTGTAAAAAAATAGTGCTATATGGGTCATAGGCATTTTCTTCCTCTTAATCACAAAAGGAGGAATGATAAAGCGTCATTTGATGGCACTAAGGAGCGAAGATTAGTAGCAAAACAGGTGTCCGGTGATGATATACTTGATCAAGTGACTGATTTAGATGGGTTGTAACTAACAAAAAATTCAAAGAAGAAGATTAAAATATCACATAAGAGTTGGGGTGATAATTTGAATAAGAAGAGCATTTTCTTTGATCTTCTATATTGAAAAACTCTTTTAGTGCGGCATAACATAGATGTAATTCACATTGACAAAAACATATGTGATAATATTTTGGGGACAATCTTAAATATCATAGGAAAAATCAAAGATACCATAAACACTCGGTTGGATTTCAAGCAAGGAACATAAGTAAAGAATTACACCCAATAAAAATTGGGGATAAATATGACTTACCAAAGGCATGTTACACATTATCTCATGAAAAGAAGCACATGTTTTTCAGTTTCTTGAAGAACTTAAAGGTCCTAGATGGATTTTTATTAGATAGTTCTCAATGTGTCAACCCTAAAGATCGGAAAATTTCAAAATTGTCATGTTCTGTTACAACATTGCTCCCACTTGCTCTACGGGGTATGCTATGTAAATCTGTGTGTGAATCGTTTATTGAGTTATCTTTATTTTTCAACATTCTTGGATCGAAATGTTTAAGCATGGATGAAGTAGAACAGATAGATGCCCAAATCCTTATAACTGAGTGCAAACTAGAAAATATCTTCCCTCCTACATTTTTTGATGTCATGGAACACTTGCCAATTCATTTAGCTAATGAAGCTAAGATTGATGGACCTTCTCAATATTGATGGATGTATCCAATGGAGCGATATATATGCTTTATGAAACCTTTTATTCGTAATAGGGCTTGCATAGAAGGTTCTATTGCCGAGGGATATTTGGAAAATGAATGTATGACCTTATGTTCAAGGTATTTACATACAATAAAAATAAAGTTTAATTGCCTTGAATGAAATTATGATGGTTGTGTTATGAAATCTGATGGAGGTTTAATAATTTTGGTCAACCTGGAAGACCTTTAAGAGGTGGCAAACCACACAAACCTGGTTCAAAAGAACTAGAGCAAGCACATTTTTATATTTGAATAATTGTGATGAAATTCAACCATTTCTCGAGTAAGTAACAACTTGTTTCAATAATTTACTTTTTATATCTCCTCTATTTTTCCTTTAAAATGACATGTTATTATGCTCCAATTATTTTTAGAGAGTTTTCATTAATTCAAGTTGATACCTCTCAAAAAAATTCTGATAGGCAATTCATTAGTTGGTTAAAAAAAGGTGATTACTAGTTAACTTTAATATTTTTCAAACCAAAGTATGTAAATATTATTTTTCTAATATATGTATTAAATCTTAATAGGTTGCAGGATTGCACAAGAACAATGATAGTAAGAAAATGACAGATTTACTCTCATCGTCACGTGATCCCACGACATATGTGACAAGTCATTGTGGATACCTTATTAATGGATATAGGTTTCACGTACAAGATTATGATAAAGGTTTGAGAACTTAAAACTGTAGAGTGGTTGTAGTTGGAGAGACAGATAAAGCGAATAAGACCATTGATTACTATGGAGAACTAACAGATACTCTAGAATTACAATTTATAGGTGGAGGAAGAGTATTTTTATTTAAATGTAAATGGTTTAATGTATATGTCCAAGAAAATATAGTTAAAATAGATGAATATGGCTATGTAAGTGTTAACCGCCATCGATTTCTGAAAACAACTGAGCCTTTTGTATTAGACAACCAAGCATTATAAGTTTTTTATGTTGACGATCTTTCCAATAAAGGTTGGCATATTGTACAAAAGGTTCAACATCGTGATACTTTTGAAGTTCTACAAGAAAATATTAATGATTTAGAGGATTCAAATAATTCTTCGTTGAAAAGGAAAAGAACTCATGAAGGTTTGGATATTTATCAACTCCTTTATTTAATTTATCAACTCATTGTGATAATGAAAGTTTCTTACTGAATTTCATTTGATTTACTAGTTTAGAAAAGTTTTCTAACACTCTACTAATGGATTTCCTCTTAAGTGATTACATGTTCTTATATGATGAATCTAATTTGCTAAATTCTTTTGTTATCTCTAGGTTTTTATGCCTCATGTTTCTATCAATTTTCAGTATGATTGTTGTCTATTGCCATCTAGCTTCTGAGCTTTTTTTAAGGCCTTCATATGTATGATATATGATGAACTGACATGATAGACATCTATTGATCATTTTTTTTGTACTAGGTTGACATGAATACATCAAAATCTCAAACGTCTAAAGTGGACCTCCTGGTTTTGAACCATTATTGGAAGGTGATGGTGCTCATCATGAAGAAGTGATGCAAAACACTTAGAGAAGCGAAATAAGTATCTTATTGTTGTAAGCAATAGTTTTTTTTGGTTATTGTACAAAAAACTTCTTTATATTTTACTTAAGTTGAAATTTGTAAGGCCATGTGAATCTGAAAAGGCATAAAAAATGAGTGGAACAAATAGGTGTAAAAATGTTGCAGGACTCAAAGTTGGAGAAAAGTTGAGCATTACTTTTTACCACAATTGGGTTGTTGGAAAGAACCATGCCTCATTTACGAGACACTTAGGTATATTTGTTCATGATCATAATATGTGCCCACTGCATGTACACACATGGGTAGACATTGAAGAATATAAGCTGCAACACATGTGGGAAGCTGTTAGTGTAAGTATTTAAAGCATTAATTTCTTGATTTTCCTTCTCTATTTCATCTTTCATAGATGAAAAAGTAAATACTTGTGAGCTTACATGTCACGACCCAAAACATAGCCTATCGTGATGGTGCCTAACGTGATACTAGGCAAGCCGACATTTTGAAATGATTCCAACACTTTTAAAAGAAAAGTAAAACAACACAGATTTGAATTCATCAAACTCTCAAAAACTGAATAAAAAGTCAAAACTAATACAGAAATTCCCAACATCGGGGTGTCACTGAATACATGAGCACCTATACATCACAAGTCTGGAAAATACTATCTATGATGGCCCGAAACTAAATACAATAAGTGGAAATATAGGGAAGGAGAAACAAGGTATACGAAACGCTGGGAAGCTACCTTGAAATCTCCAAACGTTCAGTTGTTCACAGGAATCAATACCCACCGTGTCCCGAAATATCTAGATCTGCACACGAAGTGCAGGATGTAACATGAATACAACTAACTCAGTAAGTAACAAGACTAAATAAAGGACTAAAAATAGTGACGAGCTTTACAATTATAGTTCAAATACAATAATTTCAACATAGGAAGGTAGGCATGCTTTCAAGTTCGACAATTTAGGCCAAAACTGTTAATTCATGTCAAGTCCAAGTGAAACTGAATATAATATCTCTCAGAAATTTCAAGACGGTAATATATGACAGTTGAAGTGCAAAAGTAATAAAGTAAAATGCATCCTCTCAGAGCAATAGTCACTCAGTCCTCCCATTCACTCCAACCTCACAATCACTCACTCCTCTTAGTTCCTCTCATTCGCTCGGCACTCGGTACTCGTACTCAGTAGGTACCTGCGCTCACTAGGGGTGGGATCCTTCAACCCAAGCGCTATAACAAGCCAATCATGGCATAAAGCAATGAAATATGCTGCGGCGTGTAGCCCGATCCCATAAATATCCTCTCAATTAGGCCCTCAACCTCACTTAGTCATCAACCTCTCCAGCCTCTCGGGCTCTTAGAAATCATGAAAATCAACCCAAAGAGAAATGATATAATGTATCAACAAAGAACAATAGAGACTAAGATAGCATATGCAAGTAAATATGAGACTGAGTACAAAACAACGATTTAGCAGATAATTTAACATGTACATGACCTCTGTGGGTCCCTATAGTGCCAACACATAGTCTAAACATGATTTCTAACATGATTTGCAGTTCAATTTCTAAAACACATGGAGGATGTACGGATAATAGTAGATTATTTAACTACACAATTCCATGGAATTGACCAAGTTACAATTTATACATTGCACGCCCGTCACCTAGCATGTGCGTCACGTCAACACCAATCACAAAACGTGTAGTACGGGGATTCATACCCTCGGAACCAAATTTAGAACTGTTACTTACCTCAAGTCGGGCCAATCTTTACCCCAACACACCTTTGCCTCATGAAACGGCCTCTGAATGCCCCAAATCTAGCCACAAACAATTCGATACAATAAATACGAGCTAAAGGAATTAATTCCATAAGAAAACACTAAGCTATCAATCAAAAGCCAAAATTCAACTCAGAAGCCGGACCTAAGGTCCACGTCTCGAAACCCTATAAAAGTCACAAAACTTGAAAACTCATTCAACCACGAGTCCAACCATACCAAATTCACCAAAATCCGACACTAAATTACCACCCAAATCCCCAAATAAAACTTTCCAAATTCCTAGCCTAACTCAAACAATCTAAATTTTTTTCAAACTCTCTCCGTACAGTGCGATTTTTCGTAACAGTGCCCGTTTCAACGAGAATGGACGGTTCTCCACCATCCGGTGGTGAAAAAGCACTGGACCAGTCCCAAAAGCTGCTCCATAACATTGCGCTCAAAACCCATGTAGGCACTCCAATCAACTCATCCCCAGCTGCTACAAACCAAAGAAAGGGTTGTGCAACCACTGTAGCAATTAATCGCCTGGGAGCTACTGATAATTCCCAACTCAATTATGGGCCAAACATTGCAATTACAAACCATGGACGATGCTCTACATCACCAGACATACCTCCCCACCAAAAATCAGTCGTTTCGACCATGGGAATCAACCAGAATGACAAACTAAAAATCTCCGGCAACATAGAGGTTACCGAAACTAGAGTCCTAGCCGGCCAAATCCAAAATGATTGGTACAAAAATGCTTATCTTAATGAGGGCATCAGTTTAGCACCATCAATTTTGTATGGGTACCAATCAACTGCTTCAATTTTGCAATCTTTGATCCCAGACAGCTCGAATCCCTCAGGTGCTCGACGAACCCCCTCTCTTCAGGGCCAAGGAAACCTCAACCATTGATTGGAAATCCACCTGTGACTTCTAATGAGTAGGTATGCAACGATTCAACTCAACCCAACATGTCAATTGATCAACTCGATCAATTGAACAACTCAGTTCTTCACCAGTTGGCCGGACATAGTGCTTCGGTGAACCAAATTCCCCAAAACCAATGCCAAATCACTCATGCTATTCAGGAGACTGCTCCCCAACCTTCAAATCCAATTTTACATGAGCCAATATTCTCAAATATTCAAATTGGTGAGCTTGCAGTCACTGACTTCCCAGGTTTTCGACCAAATGTCAACTCCATTTATGTTGCTCAAATGGGGGGGGGGGGTCAAAGTATTGCACAAGTCTCACAAGATCACCAGGAAATTGCTCGTCAAAAGAATTCATATTTTTCAACTCAAATAACCAGTAACCAGACATTTCCTTCATTGCCAGAAATACAGGAGACTGTCAATGGTGAATCAATTGTTCAAGGGGTTTATATGCCTATGCTAAACAACTCTCTCATCACTGAAAGCACTAATGGAATGATTGATAAAGGAGATGCTCCAACAACAAGTCCAAATGTCTACTGCTCCACCTCAGGTGTTATCCCTTCCCCTGTGCATCCAACATCTAAAACAGAGATCCTATCCACTCAACTGCCTCAAAACCAACCCAATCAAAATCCCAATTCTAAAAAATCCTCATCAAACTTTGATAAGCCAACCAACATCAAAAAATCCCAGAAACCTCCTACAAAAAATAGCTCACCAACCTAGTTTGTTAAATAGGCTTCACCAGCTATCTATCCCACTCCACAGGCTAGCAATCCCTCCAATAAAAATAAACCAGCTAGTAGTTCACCACCACCACCCACTACTGTCACTCACTCTTATGTCACAAGGTCAGAGTTAGGCATGAGGCTGAGACTCAACCCATAGTATTACCCCACCAAAGATAACTACCAAGCAAGGCTAGCCTGCAGTAATTTTCAAAAGGGATGACTACATGGTGAGATTTGCTGACATGTGGAAATTCACAGTAGTAGGCAAGTTCTCCAACACTATGCCTAGAAAGGAACTCATTAGAAGAAGTTTCATTGCCCAGACTAAGCTAAAAGGTGCAGTCAAGATAGCTCATTCAATGCTAGGACTGTCTGCATTGACTTGGAGAATGAGTATGATCATTCCACTATATGGGCTAAATAGTATATGTACATCCAAGGTCAAATGATGAAATTAGAAGCATGGTCCCCAGCATTCAAGCCAAATGAAGATTCACCCATTGTGCCAATATGGGTAGTTATTCCAGAACTACCATGGCATCTATATTACATGGAAATACTCACACCTCTGCTGTCACCTATTGGCAAAGCTTTATACTTGGATTTGGCATCTTTCCAGAAAACAAGGAGGAGTGTAGCCAAGGTAAAGATCCAATTGACCTCACCAAGGAAAGACCTCATCATGTCTGGCTTTGATATGATGAGGATCAGGATGAAAATGGAGATAGAGAATGGCTGGAAGTCCAATATGATAATGTGCCCACCTACTGCAATTACTACAGGCATTTAGGCCATTCTGAATATACCTGTGAAATCAGATTGAAAGAAGAGGAAAAAAGAAGAAAAAGGAGGAAGAAGCTGCTGAAACAAGTAACTCACAACCCTCCAGCCACAAGAAGTCCAAAGATGAAGCAGGAACAAGCAAGACCCAAAAGAAGGAACAAGGGGGTGTACCAAATTCAGCTGCACAAGATCAAAGGAAATATCATATGACAATAGAACACCAAAAGGAAGCAGAACACCAAAGTGCTATAGTAGAAATAACAAAAGAGGAATGGCAAACTCAAAAGAAGAAAAACTTTATATGTACCACCCAAAGCAAGAGACAACAACAAGTTTACATGCCAAAACCATCACATACTCAACAGCAGCAGGTTGTACCAAATGAAACTCAACAGCAGGCCATACAATCATCACAACCATTAGGTATACCCTCTATCAATCCTCCAGCTCAACTGGAGAGGAGTGTAGATTCTGCTACCCAGAATCAACCCATTCCCCCTATCCCCTCTTATATTTCTATTGATTGTGAATTAAATAGAGAAAATGAGGATTGTCAAGAGTTGCATATAGCCAGATAGGAAGGGGTACCAAATGGGAAGGGGTTTCCTCATGTTCTGCATGAGTGCGCTAAGGCACCACTGAATGACCAAACCGCCACTGCTACCACAGTCACCAATTCGGACAAACAACAAGCCAAGTATTCTGAAAATGGGACTATTGAAGAGGATTCTAAGTCTTCCAGCTCTGAAGAGGATCCTTCTGCACAAATGAAAGCCCTGCTCAAAGGAAAAGCAAAAGTTGCAGCTGACTTTCAAGTTCAAGTTCAGTCATAGAAAGCAAAATACAAATCCAATCAGAAAAAGAGAAAAGCTATGAGGAACAAAAATGCAGGTATCAGCATAAATGAACCTCCAGATGATACTCTTTTTCTAAGCCCTGTAGTCCAGCAAAGATTCAGGCCTGATCATAATGCAATAGTGGAATCCACTATCTATAGGAACTCAGTAATAGCTAATCCGTCTCTCTCCCAACCATTACTACCCTAAAAGGAACCACTCTCTGATGGCAATGAATTAGATTTACCCACTAGTGACTACAACATCACACCCAAAACACACACAACCACCTCTATCCCTAGCACTACCCCTAAAAAAAACCATCTCCTGCATCCATTAGATATGGTGTTGGAAGAATACCCTCTCAACAGGTATACCCCTCAACAAGATGAGTACAGACCAATTGAATCTGAGGATGAGACAATTGGAGAACAAGATGCTGATGATGAGTCTAGTGAAGAAGATCCTCAAAAGGAACAACATTGTGAACTTTTGATTGATGCTATAAATGGAAATCCAATCTAGGAAGATGTTGCTCCTCCATCATTGTCACCCAGAAAAAGTTCCACACCAAGGCAAACCAGGAGCAGAGTTGCTAGAAACAGAAGCAGCAGTGTCCCACCAAAGCACTACCTAAAACCATCCTTCCAATGATTAGTATAATCATTTGGAATGCAAGAGACATCAGAACCTCTAGAGCTATTGAAAGGCTCAAAATTCTGAAACACATCCATAAACTCTCCTTCATTGCAGTTATAGAACCATTCCTTCAAACCCTTTATACCAATCATATCAATTTATTCAAACTCCAACTTTCAATGCACCAAGCTGCTTCCAATGTTAATAACAAGATCTGGGTTTTCTGGGACAAAGAATTCAATGCTTCAGTCACTGATCATGATGAACAACAGTTAACCTTAGAAATGAGACATGTGGAAAGTGACAACCCTTTTTTCCTCATAGTAGTCTATGCCAAATGCAAACCAATTCTGAGAAGACTATTATGGGAAGTGCTGAGACATAAATCAGCAACCTATGATTCTTCTTGGTGTGTGATTAGAGACTTCAATGTTATTGCCTCAGTTGAAGAGAAGATTGGAGGCATTCCTTACCATATGAAAAAGAGATTGGAATTCCTGTGTATGATTAATGATTATGGGCTAGCTGATTTGGGCTATTATGGCCCCAGATGCACTTGGTCTAATGGTAGAGGACAATGTTCCATTGTTTGGAAAAGATTGGACACATGACTTGCAAATGATCAATGGTTAGCTGCCTTTCCTGCTACTACAATCTCTCACTTAGCATCAACAAGGTCAGATCACAACCCCTACTCATGGAGATCAGAGTTAGGCAAGAAAGTGGCAACAAGTATTTAAGGTTCCTTAATATTTGGGTTGATAATGATAACTTCAAACCATTTGTTAAAGGAATCTTAGACAAACAAGTATCAGGGAGTGCCATGTGGATATTCCATCAAAAACTGAAGGCTCTATATACTGGCTTGAGTCAGTGGTCAAGGCAAGAATATGGAGATATATTCCAAAAAGCAAAGGAGTATAAAGAAAAGGTGAAAGTACCAGAGATGGTCTGGGCACAGACCAATGAAAAAGCTGACAGGGCAAACCTTCATGATCTTAAGGCTCGGCACAGAAGATACATGAAATTAGAAGAGAACTTTCTAAAGCAAAAAACCTAACTTTAGTGGTTCAAAGAAGAAGATGCTGATACTAAGTACTTCCATAGTCTCATCAAAGGTAGAAGAAGAAAACTGTATATCTACAAGATCAAAGATGAAGATGGACAGTGGATTCAAGGAGATGAGGCTATTGGTAATGCAGAATGTACATTCTACCAATATCTATTCTCTGATCCAGGGGGTTCAATCAGGGAAGACCTTCTCTCCTACATTCCTTCTATGATCACTCAGGAAGACAATGACTTGCTAAGTGCAGATCCCACCTTATCAGAGCTTAAAGAATTAGTATTCTCTATGAATCCCACTAGTGCAGCAGGGCCTGATGGCTTTAATGGAAAGTTCTACGAATCATGTTGTGACATCATTAAGGCTGACCTTCTGAATGTTGTCCTAGCTTTCTTTGGAAGATGCAGTATGCCAAAGTATATGACTAGTGCATGTATAGTGTTATTGCCCAAGGTGGAATTCCCCAACTCTTTCTGAGTTCAGAACAATTAGTTTAAGAAACTTTATCAACAAGATCATATCCAAAGTTATCTGCTCCAGACTAGCTCTTATCCTTCCTAGAATAATTTCAGCAAACCGGTTTGGTTTTGTCAAAGGCAGAAACATCTCAGAAAATATCGTGCTGGCTCAAGAGATAGTTCATGGTATCAAGAAGCCAAATGAAGGCTCCAATGTTGTCATCAATTTAGATATGGCCAAGGCTTATGATATGGTGTCATGGAGCTACACTTGCATTATGTCAAGAAGAATGAGATTCTGTGAGATGGTCATTGATATGATCTGGAGGACCATGTCCAATAATTGGTACTCAGTCATTGTCAATGGCACTAGGTTTGGCTTTTTTCACTCCTATAGAGGTTTAAAACAAGATGATCCTCTAGCCCCTTCATTGTTCATCATAGGTGCTGAATTGCTTTCTAGAATGCTGAATTCTCTCAACTACAATCAATTTTTCAATGGGTTCTATATGGAAAGGAGGGGTCCCTAAGTTAATCATCTCAGTTTTGCTGATGACATCATAATATTCTCATCTGGGGGCATGTCTTCATTGCAAAGGATTATGTGGATTCTCAACAATTATGAAAACACATCTAGTCAACAAATCAATAGGCATAAGAGTCATTTCATGTCATCCCCTCGTGCATTCCAGTCTACTGTCAGAAGAATCCAAACAATCACAGGCTTCACAAAGAAAACATCACCATTGACCTACCTTGGTTGTCCTCTATACATAGTCAGGTTGAGAATATCTCACTTCAACAACCTCACATCCAAGATAGTTAGGAGAATCAGAGGTTGGCATGGAAAGATTCTCTCACATGGGGGAAGGGCAACCTTGATAAAACATGTTCTCCAGTCTATGCCAATTCACCTGCTGTCTGCTATCTCTCCTCCCAAAATAGTCCAGAAACAAATAGAGAAGATTGCAACTCACTTTTTCTGGGGCATGGAGAACAACAAAATGAAATATCACTGGGCTTCATGGCATAAACTATGGTTTCCAGTCAAAGAAGGAGGATTAGGATTCAGAACAATTGCAGACACATGCAAATCAATGGAACTCAAGTAGTGGTGGCACTTTAGAACTGCTCAATCCCTATGGAGTTGTTTCTTAAGGGCCAAGTATTGTTAGAGATCTAATCCCATCTCTAAAAAATGGGATTCAGGTCAATCTCAAGCTTGAAAAAGAATGATGTTCAACAAGAAAGAAGCTGAAAAGTACATCAGGTGGAGGCTTCACTTAGGTAATTGCAGTTTCTGGTGGGATAAATGGTTTGGTTCTGGGCCTTTAGCCCAACATAGAAATGAAGGTGGTAGACCTGGAATGTCCAAGTCTCCAATTTCTGGACAGAGGGTCAATGGAACACTCATAAGTTAAATGACTTTTCCCCTGCTCATCTCATTCCTCAATCATGCAAATTCCCATCTTCTTTAATCGCAACATTCCTGATGAAGACATCTGGACTCCAAATGCAAATGAGAAGTTTACCTGTGCCTCTGCATGGGAGGTGATCAGGCAAACGAAACAACCTAACTTCTCCAACATAATGACTTGGAATAAAAAAATCCCCTTTGAGTGGTCTTTCTGTCTTTGGAGAGCCCTCAGAAACAAACTTCCTATTGATGACAGGGTCATATCCTTTAGCTCCCATACAGTCACAAGGTGTGTATGTTGCTCCTTTCATATCAATGAAATAGTGAATCATCTGTTTAGTATGGAAAATTTTGCCAGAATTGTCTAAGGGAGATTCAATGGTCTTGTTAGAGTACAAACAAAACAAATCCCCCTCAGACTTCTTCTAATGAAATGGTGGTGTTTGAAAAGCCATAATGAAGTTCAGAAGCTCATTCTTCATACCCTCCCTATCATCATCAGCTAGAACCTGTGGAAGAACAGATGCAGTCCCAAATATGGGGGCAAAAATTCATCTCTCACCAGAGTTCTGTTCTCTATAAATTCTAACATCAATCTGCTTTTGAGAGCTAATTTTCCTGACATCAAGTGTCCCCTAAATTGGCAAGATTTACACCCATTCATTGAGAGGCTAGAACACCAGACCATGTCCACTCAAGTTACCTGGGAAAAACCAAACATTGTCTTTGTGAAAATCAATAGTAATGGAAATGCTCTGAGAAACCCAGGGAAGACAGGAGTAGAGGTGATTATCAGAGACCACAATTGCTCTTTCATTCATGCCATAGCTGCTCCATTAAGGGAAGACACAAACAATTATGCAGAAACTGAAGCAGCACTATTAGGACTGCAATGGTATTTGAACAATGGTTTCACCAAGGTTCATTTGGAAACTGATTCAGCACTCCTAATTCAGTGGCTAACCAATGGCAAAAGCTTCCCCTGGTCTTTGAAAATGAAGCTGCAGCAACTCATAGTCCTCACCAAACAATGTGAAAGTTTCATTTTCTTCCATGTGTACAGAGAAGCCAATTGCCCCGCTGATTCTCTGTCAAAACTCAGCCATGCAATCAATACAATGACCAACTACACCTCCACTTCTTCTCTACCAAACATCATCAGGGGGCAGATCTTGCAAGACTTTCTTGGCACCCCAACTTTTAGACACAAGACTACCGGGAGGATCAAGACTCCTGCACATCAATCCACCAAACCTGCCCCCTCTAATAGTCAAGGTTAACTCTACATCAGCTGAGGGAGCAGTCTCAGATACCTCCCAAACTAACCCTTTATCCATTTTTGTAGGTAATCCTTCCAGTTATTTGCATAATCCATTGATATCCCTCATTTGTGTGGTATCACCAATTCTATTGCTCAATCTATTGGAGGAGTATCAATGGAATAATGCAAATACTGTGTTTCCTTATACCAACTCAGATACCACTGTTTCCAATCTCAGACCAAACCCAAATCACTCACTTTTGAACACAAAACATCAATGCAACACCCATAAAATAACCCTTCATGTCAGCTTCCTAAACCATCAGTCATAATCCAGTAAACACAAACACCTAGGGTTTGATTATGGTGAAGAAATAGACAAAAAGGTCCAGCTCTTTCCTCACCTTTTCTCAGCAAGATCCTTCAGTTTCAATGTGTGCAAATGCTTGAGATGGCCCCAAGGATCATGAAATATACAAGTGTAGCAACAACACTTACAACACATCAACAACCCCCTCTCTTTATCAATCCATCCTCTTCTCACAACTAAAGATTAAAAGCACCCATACTCAACCAATAACTCCAAGCTCTGTTCTCAGATTCTGCTTCTCCAAGCTCAGAAAATAGAATAGATGCAGCAACTTCCCCCCTCAAATTTCTCCATAATCCAAACCCCCCCATGCCCTCAGAAAACACAAGAACCTGAGGGCAAAACCATTTCTCCTAAACTGTTTGCTTCTTTTTGCAGGAAAAGAACCTAGTCATAGAACTTGGAGGCAACTGGTAGGAGTGGCAGTAGCATCACAGTCGCTCAACCTTCTTAAGTTGCACCAACTTCCTTGGGTAGGTCATACAGAATGCCAACAGGCCTAACAAATCCAAATGCAACAGGCCATCAGGTCTTTGGGACCACCTGAAGTTAACAGTGGCTTCCAGCAATGCAGCGCACCATCGTCCTACAACTGTGTTCTCAAATTTTTGGCACACAGAAAAAGCCTCAACAGTCCACACAAGAACCTGCCATCAGGTGCCAAGGAAAGTACAACAGTAGCAGTTACAGAAAACGTAGACTTTCATGCAAATTCAGGAGGTAGTCCCATGCAGACAGTCAATTAATTCAACATCTCTAACAACACAATCCAACATGGTTATACCCTGAAAATTCATCTCAGAACACCCAAGAACCTGAGAGTAATTACCAAGCAACATTTCAAGATGCCATCACCACCTAGAACCACCCCTCAATTATACAAATTTGCAGCTACTGCCCACACTCTAAATCCAGAATCCATAAGAACCTGGATACATAGTACATCTCTTAGAATAAGGAGTCCCAAAGCTCATTTATTGCTAACAGGTTTGTTCTTTTTTGCAGGTATAGTGAATAGATTTGGCCAATTAATGTCTTTTTAGTGTGTGGTATCAGCATCCCAGATGCTCATTCCACTGAAAATGCATCAATTCACCAGAGTCTATCACACATTCCCCACACACATATTTCAGCCACCCAATCTTTGGGCACACTCTACAGTTACAACACTCCACCTAATGGCCCATAAGCTGGCAGCACCACCCAGTTCAGCCTTCCTGCATCAGTTTCAACCACAGCAGGCCAACACACATGCAGTCCATCAGCAACGGACAATCCTTCAGGAAACCCTCCACCCTCCTGATTCACAGCATCAACTACATCACCAATAACATGCCATCCAAAAAGTTGAAAAAAACAGGAAATATATAGGGATTCAGACCTAGCCCCCATGCCTAGTAACTACACTATTTCCCAGCAACAACAACTCATCCTTGGCAATAATCAGAAGACAGCTGATCATTACAGGATTGCTTGTACAAATGAAGCAAACCAATGCTCACTCCCTTCCGTCAACAACAAGAATCAGCAAACCTCCAGTTCAAGTCATGGGGACTTTTTGATAGATATCTTCAACTTAGATTTCCTTGTACTCAATGTCAAAGCAAGGCTGAAGATAATCCCTCACAATACTACATGTTTTTTGTCATACTCCCTAGGGAACTTCTACACTTCCACTAGATGTAGAATTGAATGTAAATGGATGATGAACTTCCAACTCACTATTTTGGTAGATTTAGAATCATTTGTACCTTGTTGTATAGTTGACCTAGGTTTATTGCAGCTTATTTTTGTAAATCTAGTTACTTATCATTTGTGGATAGGTAATTGGAACATCATTATAGGTCTAACCCTTCACATTGTGCAGGATCTATCTGGTTGTCATGTTTGGACAATCAGATGCCCTTTCACCCCTTTGTTGGAGGTCAGGTTTATGTCCCCATCCATTATTGTACTTTATGTTATATATACGAAAATTAACCCTAGGCACAATGCCTAGTGGATTCTGGAAAAAAGATTCCTAGCTTAAACTCCCAATTTACACCTCAAAACCACGCAATCTAGGTGGGAAAATTAGTAGGGAAACAAGATTATTGATTAAAAGTGACCACAAGGGACTTACCTCAAGAAATCCCACGAAAATGCTCTCAAGAATCGCCCAATCCCGAGCTTGAAATGTTCAAAATGATGAAAAATCACGAACCCTTGAATTTAAACATTATGCCCAGCCTTTTCGCTTCTGCGGACACTTAACCGCATCTGCGGCGGCACAGAAGCGATAAAACTTCCGCTTCTGTAGTTTCCTCCACTCCTGCGGCCCATATATCCGCTCCTGTGGACTTGCTTTTGCGAGCCACTAAGCCGCTTCTCCGGACCCAGTTCCCAGCTCAATTTCTGCTTCTACATAACATATCTCGTACCCGCGAGCTCGCACCTGTGATCAAATCTCTGCAGGTGCGGTTACACCAGTAGACTCCAGCTTCAACAACCTCTCAACTTTAACTTTTGATCTGTTAACCATACGGAATCAAGCCGAGGCCTCTGGGACCTCAACCAAATATACCAACAAGTCCTAAAACACGATACAGACTTAGTCGAGCCCTCAAATCACCTCAAACAACATCAAAAATACGAATTGCACCCCAATTCAAGCCTATTAAAATAAGAAATTCCAACTTCTACAAACAACACCGAAACTTATCAAATCATGTCCGATTGACCCCCAATTTCGCACAGAAGTCACAAATGACACTACGGACCTACTCCAACTCTCGGAACTCCAATCTGATCCCAGTATCCACAAAGTCCACTCTAGGTCAAACTTTCAAATTTCCAACTTCCACCATTTCAAGCCTAATACAACTACGGACCTCCAAATCGCAATCCAGGCACGCTCCTAAGTCCAAAATCACCCAACGGAGCTAACAGAACTATCAAAACTCCAATTCAGAGTTGTCTACACACAAGTCAATATCCGATCAACCATTTCAAGTTAAGCTTTCAACTTTGAGACTAAGTATCTCAATTTATTCCGAAATCCCTCCGGACCCGAACCAACTACTTTAGCAAGTCACATTGTTACGCTCCACAATATTACGTTAATATTACGTCCCACAATATTATATTACGTTGATGTTATGTTCTACAGTAATATGTTACGATGGTGTTACCCTCTGCCGTAATATATTACGATGGTGTTACGTCCTGCAGTAAAATATTACTATGATGTCATGCCTTGCAGTATTACATTACGGTGATATCACGCTCTGTAGTATTAAGTTATGACAGTATTTCACCCAGCAGTATTACATTACAGTGATATTACGCTTTGCAGTATTAAGTTGCGACAGTGTTGAACCCAACAATATTGCATTACGGTGATATTACACTTCATAGTAATAAGTTATGATAATGTTGCACCATGCAGTATTTTACGTTGAATTTGTCGTAAGGTAATTGACATCAGTCCAAGAAAAAGATTATTTTGGGATTATAAGGATTATGCTATTTCACAGATGATTAGTAAATTCATGGAGGTAAAAGGGGAGCAAGTCAAAGAAAATAAATTTTGTCAAAGTTTGGCATTTTGGGATAAAATACGGCCGGAGCTAAAATACCCGATATTTATGGACTAGTGCCATACAAGGTACTACATGGCCATGGTAGTAAGGTGTACAAGATATGTTAAAAGAGAGTAGTATTTAATTAAGTTGAGATAATTTTTAAATTACGTGGGTAATTATTTAATTACCGGGTAACAGGACATTACTCGATTAACTAATAAGTGGATAAGTATAGGTGGGACAAATCTCCCATGTGGAAGCAAGTGGAGAAAAGTTTAATAAGTGACTCTTGAAACTAGGAAATCAAACTAAGTGGGCACAGGGATACTACATTTATCGATTTTGCAAACATGTAGATAAAGGGCTTGTATTAGTCATCTTTGCACTTTGTCTTAAGTAGATATAAGAATTCTTTTAGGCTGACTTCAATTTCCCCTTCCAACTTTTGTTTGGTCAAGTTATGAGAGTTTGAAAACTATCTATTAATTTGATACTTCAGAAAATGGAGAAAAAATTGATACTCAACTTTTCTTCCCTGAAAACCAAATAGATTAGCAAACAACAAGCTTTTTTTCTCGCTCTCCCTTTGTCCATCTCTCTCGTGCTCACCTCTATTCAGTTCAGATACAATTCACAAATTCCCAAGAAGTTACGAGAGCTCTTGGTTAGTAAAGGAAGTCATATGAAATTGCGTAATAACAACAACATTTTGTAATTCTAAGGGAGTACGGTGTAATCCCTCTTACAAATATTATACGGATTTTTCCCTACTCCAGGTATGTTAAGGCTATCCCTTCTTTCTTTTGGCATGATCTATATGACACGAATGAAATGAGCAAATGCACAACTTCCATAAATGACTCTATTCATAGAAGTATTAGAGGTGCCCATGTTCTTGAATTTCCATGTGTCCTATTATTGTATCATATGTTCATGGGTTTTAGAAAATACGTAAGGTGATAAAGTCTATTTCATGATATTAATCAGAGGCATAATGGTCTTGTGACATTTTGAAAGATTTTATTAACGTACTTTTCATGTATTGCATTCATGTACATTGACCCGTGACCAGATGGTGTTATATACGCGTATATATATAAATATATGTATATGGGATATGGAAAAAGGTTACGGCGTTATATACACACCACCACCTGATCAGTTGGCATATGATGATGATGTTGCCCACAGTGGCTGAAATATGATTCAAACAGCGTTATATACGCGTATATATGTATGTATATGGGATATGGGAAAAGTTATGGCGTTATATACGCACCACCACCTGATCAGCTAGTATATGATGATGATTTTGCCCACAGTAGCTGATATGATATGATGGGATGCCCTCAGAGGCTGATGATATTATGAAACACGTACCTATGCACGACATGACATTCATACGCATATGCATGTCGCTAAAAGTAATTATGATTTACAAAGTTATTCAGACTTACAGGTTGAGTCATGTACTCTATATTTCTTACATGTCTCATATGTATTTGTTTATGTTCCTTACATACTCGGTACATTATTTGTACTAACGTCCCTTTTGCATGGGGACACTGCGTTTCATGCCCGCAGGTCTCGATAGACAGGTCGAGAGCCCTCCAAGTAGGCTCTTAGCTCAGCGGAAGATGTTGGTACGCTCCATTTGCTTTGGAGTTGCTCGTTTGGTTAGTATGATATAGACATGTATTGTTTAGTATGGCGGGACTCTGTCCCGACTTTTATAACAATTATATACTCTTAGAGGCTTGCAAACATATGTCGTGTACATAAGAGATTGTACGGCCTTGTTGGCCTATGTTTTGAATTTATAAAGGATCATTTTGGCCTATTAGGCCCGTATGTCACGTGTATATGATAATGTAATCAAAGAGATACGTTATGTTGGTATTCGGTTGAGTAAGGTACCGGGTGCCCATCGCGGCCCATCGGTTTGGGTCGTGACAAAAGTGGTATCAGAGCAGTTCTATCCTAGGGAGTCTACAAGCCGTGTCTAGTAGAGTCTTGTTTATGGGTGTGTCATGCACCACACTTATAAGCAGGAGGCTACAGGGCATTTAGGATTGTCACTCTTTCTTCTTACTATAGATCGTGTAGTAGAGCTCACTTATAAGAATTCAAATTTTGTTTTTTTTATTATTCGTAATAAGACGATACCTACATCCGGAAAGAAGGTTTGGAAAGAGAAATAGTTGTGGAAGAGCTGAGTCAGAGGAATTGGATTTTTGTATAATGCCTATGATAAGTAAATGTGAGGTCTTTAGTAGATCATGGGTGTACTGAAAGGTGCAAGCTTCCTGATAAGAATCCTTAAGGCAAGAATGTCTATCCATCTTTATGGTAAAAGACAATGAGAGATTAAGAAGATAAATATAGGTTTCAACAAGCAAAAGAAGCAAGATGAAGAAGGGCACGAGGAACCCAATTAATGAAGGCTAACAACGTTTATAATTGAGGAAGAGGAACATAAGCTTTTTGAGTTATATTCAATAGTAATAGAGGTATATACAATTGGTTGCACCCATTCCAGATATGCCCTATGGGGATTAACAGAAGTAGTATAAGAAGATATGATTGATGAATTGTTTGCATAAATTGACATTTCCAAAGGATATTGCAAATATGCTAATAGATCTTTTTATAGGACACCAAATGATGCACTCTGAAATAGTGCAGCCAGATATGAGTACTACAAAGACATGCACTATAAGCCTTAAAGGGATGAATATTACCTTAGTGTGGCTCACGTCCCTAGTAAAGCGAGAACGTTAAGCAACTTGAAGAGCCATTAGATAGAGCAAAGGGAAGCTAAGAGAAAAATAATGTCTTGTTCAAGTTTTCAGAATAAAGTGATAGACATAAATGTTAGCGAGAAATAAGAAAAGAGTTAATAAAGCATTATGAGTAAGATGTGATATATGGATGACAACGGTATATCAAAAGATGACAATATTACAAAATCCATAGTCAAGTGAAGGAAGAAACGAGAAGTGACATGTCTTAGGACAACAAAAGAGTATAGGCCATACAATCATGTCCTCATTTCAAGAAATAAATTCGCAACTCTAGCGTGATTACCAAGAGGAAAAGTTAGACCCCAGAGTAATAGAACAAGTATGGAGTGGTGAACAAGATGAACTAAACATGAATTATGGACTGAGTGACTGGTGATAGTTGCCATCATAAGAACTTCAGATTTTGTTTCGCTAATAATAGAATGGACGACAAAAGAAGATTCATGAGAAATTCAGAGAATGATTATTCAGTAAGACGCTTCCCTACAGCAAGCAATGTGAGCAAAGTTTAGCTTAAGGGACTGTATATGCCAGTTATACTAAATTTCACCCTCGTGAGTAAGGGATTTCGCTATCCTTGGTACGGAAGGATTACCGCAAGGCGAGTAAGAGTCATCGATGATATGAAAGGATGCCAAAGAAGAAGAGGAAAAACATCTGTAGGCAGGTCGTCATAGCTCCAAGTCTTAGTACTCCCCTAAAGGGGGGAATATAGAGTAATAAATGAAGAATGCGGTAAACACAAAAAAGGAATGAGATTACACTTATTTAGCTCCTACGTATATGCTACAATTCCAGAACATTATTCAAACACGATGTCAATGAGAGGAAGTAAGGGTCCATGCCCGAGATGTTATTGATAGAAAAGGAGTCAATACGAGACAAAAGTTAAGACAAAGGAAATAACCTAAGAAAGATTTTACGAAATATTGACATGAGAATGGGCCAACGAGTAGTTAGTAGTTGGGAAGATCCTAGTCGCAACTAGACAAGAAGTTACAGACAAATCAGCAGATCATGCAAGATAATGTAGTAAGCCCCAACATGGAGAATTCAGTCCCGTATTTATGACATCGTAATACTTGAGATATATTCATATAGGAGTTGGAGAAGTTAAAAAGGTAATGTATGAGTGTTACGAAAATAAAAGAGAGTACCACTAGGAAGATGGTCAAAATATCAGTCCAGAAGCAACTCCACAAGCACAAGGGAGTGGAGATAAGTAACTACGGATAAATATAGGCAAGGAAGGACCTTCAAGTATATGATATAATAAGCTTGAATATTTACAAGAGTCAGAGGATCCTTCCTAAGTACTACAGTGAAGGACTAGCTTAGGAAATGAAGAAGAAGGTTTCAACCTAAGAACAGTAACCTAATAAAGAAAGGGTCATGTAAAAGCAGTCTCACAACAAAAATTGTATGCCCTCCAAAAGAAAGTGGCACCTACCGTGGCTAATGAACGGGGAGAAAGATCGAAGGTAATATTCGAGACTATATGAGTTGCACAAAATTTTTGGCATGTGTGGGAACTAGGATGAGTTAAGTATGCTCGCAACAAGGGGCAGAAAGACCAGGAAAAGTAATTGCATACGTTTAAAGAAAGCTGAGATGGAACAAAAGGAATCATTCGATCAATGATCCAGAGTTTGTACGTTATGGATACACTCAATATTTTGGAGCATTATACTTGTTGACAATAACACAGCCATAGAAGACTCTAGTATAAGTTAAGAAAGAAAGAATTGAGCCTAGGGCATAGACAAATGATTGAATTGTTAGAAGATTGCATCATGGATATTCCACAACGCCCATGAAAGGCTAAGGTAATAACTGATACCATGAGCCACAAATCGGAAGATAGCTTAAGCCTACATAAAGGCTGATCAGAAGGAAGAGAAAGCTAAAAAATTACATCACCCAAGTAAATCAAGAGTCTGATTATTGGACCTAGAAAAATTATAGAAGTTGTGCTTGAGAACATGAAAGAACCACTCTTAATATCAGATGTTCAAGAGAAATAATATAACAACCATAATCTAAAATGGATCTACAAGAAACCCAATTAGAGAAAGTACCAGCCTCATAAGAAGTCAGTACGAAGCTCCCATCGGATTATGTATGTAGCAGAGGTGCGAGTATTATAATAGAGCTTCAAGGAGAAGTCAGTGCGAAGCTCCCATCGGATTTTGTATGTAGCAGAGGTGCGATTATTATTATAGAGCTTAAAGTTATGGATGTGAATTACACCTAGGTGGAAGCGAGGTCAGGAAAAGGATAGAAGATACGATGCAAAATTTTAAGGTATGTAAGGTAAAGGTGAACAACGTACGAGATACTCAAAGGCAGAAGATCGTGAATAATCAATACTTCGGATAGAAGGCTATAAGCACGGGGATCCAATAACCAGGAGTGATAGCAGCGTCGTCGGTGACATGTCTTCCAACCTATGGTTTCTAAATATTGACAGTTCTAGTTAAGAAAGTAAAGAAGAGTTAGAGACGATGTGATATCTTGCTTGATGTTCTAAAATAACACAAGGAAATTCAAGCAAGTTGAAGGAAGATTACGAGTAGTATAAATAAATATGTATAGGTCACAAGCTAAAGTATAGTAAAGCGACAGTTTTATGACATGATGTAAGAACGAGAAAAGGCGAGTGAGTAGGTGACGAGAATGGATTAGTCCTCAAGATTAGGCCCGTGAAAACAAGGGAGCTAATGGATTCTCTATGTTATACAAAGCTCACTATAGCCTTAATGAACTCAAAGGAGTATAAGATTAATAGCATTTATAAGGAATGGAATGCTGACATGGTAATAAAATGAGGATATAATTGTGACAGATAAAGGATGACGTTTGGGCCTTCATTTGAATAATGATTTGAAAAAGAAAAAAAGAGAAGGAGAAAAGATTTCGCTGGCGACACGAAATTAGGATACCTCCGTAAGGTGAATCACATTGAGACACTATGAAATACGATTATGGGAATCACTTCGAATATTCCTTGAGGTAACGTAAGCCCTAGGGGCAAAGTATTACATAAGAAGTTTCAAGTTATCAGTTCTATATTGTAGATCAATATTGAGGTAAATCAACAATGAATGGACAAAAGTCACAAAGTATGAGATGAGATTAGGCCGTCATTCTAAAGATGAGTAGTAATGAGGAAGCATTAAAGGACTTAAATTTATACATATAGAATAAGAAATGAGAGTAAGCTGGGATTTGGTAGCAGACCTCAGCAACGATAAATTAAAGTAAGAGTTATAGCATTAAATTCATACGAATGGCTAAACGGACCTATGTGATGAGATATAGCAATATTCGTAAATTTAACAAAGTACCAAGCGAAAAACTTCAGTATACTCATAGATGCCCAAAGGGACATCTTATCATGCTCTACATATGAAGCCTAGAGATTGGACACACTTACAAGGTCAAAATCATAGAAGCTGCATGATGAAAGGTAGCAACAGTTATGAGATTAGAAGGATTCCGATTATAAGTTGTGGTGTGAGAAGGAGGCCTAAGGGAGGAATGCCCTGGACTTTAGACTTATTCACAAAACAGTCGCCTAGATGGCAAGGGAAGTTCTAAAGTATTCGGAAGATATAATGTATGAAAATGATACGAGCATTAGTCAACATTCGAGGACGAATGTTCCAAAGGGGGAAATGATGTTACGCCCCGCAATATTACGTTAATATTACGTCCCACAGTATTATATTACGACAATGTTATGCTCTGCAGTAATATGTTACGATGGTGTTACCTTGTGCAGTAATATATTACGATGGTGTTACGTCCTGCAGTAAAATATTACGATGATGTTATGCCTTGTAGTATTACATTACGATGATGTCACGCTCTGCAGTATTAAGTTACGACAACATTTCACCCAGCAGTATTACATTACGGTGATGTTACGCTTTGCAGTATTAAGTTACGACAGTGTTGCACCCAGTAGTAATACATTACGGTGATGTTACACTTCGTAGCAATAAGTTAAGACAATGTTGCACCCTGCAGTATTTTACGTTGAATTTGTCGTAAGGTAATTGACATCAGTCAAAGAAAAAGAATATTTAGGGATTATAAGGATTATACTATTTCACAAGTGATTAGTAAATTCATAGAGATAAAGGGGGAGCAAGTCAAATAAAATAAATTTTGTCAAAGTTTGGCATTTTGGGATAAAATACGGCCGGAGCTAAAATACCCGATATTTATGGACTAGTGCCATACAAGGTACTACATGGCTATGATAGTAAGGTGTACAAGATATGTTCAAAGAGAGTTGTATTTAATTAAGTTGAGATAATTTTTAAATTATACAGGTAATTAATTAATTATCAGGTAACGAGACATTACACGATTAACTAATAAGTGGATAATTATAGATGGGGACAAATCTCCCATGTGGAAGCAAGTGGAGAAAAGTTTAATAAGTGACTCTTGAAACTAGGAAATCAAACTAAGTGGGCACATGGCTACTACATATCTTGCAAACACGTAGATAAAAGGCTTGTATTAGTCATCTTTGCACTTTGTCTAAAGTAGATATAAGAATTCTTTTTGGCTCATTTCAATTTCCCTTTCCAACTTTTGTTTGTTCAAGTTATGAGGGTTAGAAAACCATCTATTAATTTGATACTTCAGTAAATGGAGAAAAACTTGATACTCAACTTTTCTTCCCTGAAAACCAAATAGATTAGCAAACAACAAGATTTTTTTCTCGCTCTCCCTTTGTCTATCTCTCTCGTGCTCACCTCTATTCAGTTCAACTACAATTCACAAATTCCCAAGAAGTAACGAGAGTTCTTGGTTAGTAAAGGAAGTCATATGATATTGCGTAATAACAAAGGATTTTGTAATTCTAATGGAGTACGGTGTAATCCCTCTCAAGAATATTATACGGATTTTTTCCTACTCCAGGTATGTTAAGGCTATCCCTTATTTCTTTTGGCATGATTTATATGACACGAACGAAACAAGCAAATGCACAACTTCCATAAATGACTCTATTCATGGAAGTATTAGAGGTGCCCGTGTTCCTGAATTTCCATGTGTACTATTATTTTATCATATGTTCATGGGTCTCAGAAAATACGTAAGGTGATAAAGTCTATTTCATGATATGAATCAGAGGCATAATGGTCTTATGAAATTTTGAAAGATTTTATTAACGTACTTTTCATGCATTGCATTCATGTACATTGACCCGTGACCAGATGGCATTATATACGCGTATATATGTAAATATATGTATATGGGATATGGGAAAAGGTTACGATGTTATATACGCTCCACCACCTAATCAGCTGGTATATGATGATGATGTTGCCCACAGTGGCTGAAATATGATTCAAACAGCATTATATACGCATATATATGTATGTATATATATGGGAAATGTTATGGCATTATATATGCACCACCACCTGATCTGCTGGTATACGATGATGATTTTTTCCACAGTAGCTGATATGATATGATGGGATGCCCTCAGAGGCTGATGATGTTATGAAACACGTACCTATGCACGACATGACAGTCATACGCATATGCATGAAGCTAAAAGTAATTTATGATTTACAAAGTTATTCAGACTTACAGGTTGAGTCATGTATTGTATATTTCTTCCATATCTCTTATGTATTTGTTTATGTGCCTTACATACTCGGTACATTATTCGTACTGACATCCATTTTGCCTAGGGACGCTGCGTTTCATGCCCGCAGGTCCCGATAGATAGGTCGAGTGCCCTCCAAGTAGGCTACAGCTCAGCGGAAGATGTTGGTGCGCTCCATTTGCTTCGGAGTTGCTCGTTTGGTTAGTATGATTTAGACATGTATTTTTTAGTATGGCGGGACTCTGTCCCGACCTTTATGACATTTATGTACTCTTAGAGACTTGTAGACATATGTCGTGTACATAAGAGATTGTACGGCCTTGTCGGCCTATGTTTTGAGTTTATAAAGGATCATGTTGGTCTATTGGGCCCGTATGTCATTTGTATAAAATGATGTAACGAGAAAGATACGTTACGTTCGTACTCGGTTGAGTAAGGTATCGGGTGCCCGTTGCGGCCCATCGGTTTGGGTCATGACACACATAATAGATATAAAGCACAAAATGAGCAGTAAATGGAGGAACGTGGCTTCAACTCTCAAAACGACCGGCCAGGTCATTACATCCTTCCCCTCTTAAATAAACATTCATTTTTGAACGGGTCTAGAAATATACCTGGAGTCTAAAATAGGCGTGGATATATGCTCCGCATCTTTTGCTTAGTCTCCCAAGTAGCCTCCTCCACTGGCTAACCTCTCCAGTACACCTTCACTGAAGTTATGTTCTTTGACCTCAACTTTTGAACTTGCCGATCCAAAATGGCCACTGGCTACACATCATAAGTCAAATCACCGTCCAACTGAACCGTGATGAAATCCAAAACATGAGATGGATTGCCGACATACTTTCAGAGCATAGAAACATGAAATACTGGATGCACACTTGACAAATTGGGTGGCAAGCTTGTAAGCCATCTCTCCAATCCTCTGAAGTACCTCAAACAGCCCAATATACAGAGGGCTCAACTTGCCCTTCTTCCCGTACCTCATAACACCCTTCATGGGTGAAACCTTCAGCAGTACCTTGTCTCCAACCATGAAAGCAATATCACGAACCTTTCTATTGGCGTAACTCTTCTGTCTACACTGTGTCGCAAGAAGCCGATCCTGAATCAATTTAACCTGTCTAAAGCATCCTAAACCAAGTCAGTACCCAATAGCCTAGCCTTACCCGGCTCAAACCAGCCCATCGAAGATCGACACCATCTCCCATACAAAGTCTCATACGGAGCCATCTGAATGCTCGACTAGTAGCTGTTGTTGTAGGAAAACTCTGCGACCGGCAAGAATTGATCCCAAGAATGCCCTAAACCAATGACACAAGTGCGTAGCAGGTCCTCCTATATTTGAATAGTGCTCTCGGACTGTCCGTCCGTCTGAGGGTGAAATGTTGTACTCAAATCAACTTGGGTGCCCAACTCTCGCTGCAAGGCTCTCTAAAACTGCAATGTAAACTGTGTGCCCCCATCTGAAATGATGGACATCGGCACACCATGCAGGCAGACCGTCTCGCGGATGTAAATCTCAGCCAACCGCTCTGAATAATAAGTAGTCCCAACTGGAATGAAGTGCGGACTTGGTCAGCCGATCCACAATCACCCAAATAGCATCGAACTTCGTTGAAGTTCGTGGGAGCCCAACTACAGAATCTATTGTGATCCGCTCCCATTTCCACTATGGAATCTCTAGCCTCTGAAGCAATCCACCTGGTCTCTGATGCTCATACATCACCTATTGAAAGTTTAGGCACCGAGCGATAAACCCCACTATATCCTTCTTCATTCTCTTTCACCAATAATGCTGCCTCAAGTCCTGGTATATCTTCGTGGCACCCGAATGAATGGAATACCGCGAATTGTGGACCTCCTCAAGAATCAACTCACATAGCCCATCTATATTGGGCACACAAATCCAACCTTGCATCCTCAACACCCCATCATCTTTGATAGTAGCATATCTGGCATCACTTTGCTGAACCGTGTCCTTAAGGACAAGAAAATAAGGATCATCATACTAGCACTCTTTGATACGATCATATAAGGAAGACCGAGAAACCACACAAGCGAGAACCTGACTGGGCTCCGAAACATCTAATCTCACGAACTGGTTGGCCAAGGCCTGAACATCAACTACAAGAGGTCTCTTACCAACAAGAATGGATGTAAGGCTACCCATACTCACCGCCTTTCTACTCAAGGCATATGCCACCTTATTGGCCTTCCCGAGATCATATAGGATGGTAATATCATACTCCTTGCGCAACTTCAACCATCTCCGCTATCTCAAATTTAGATTCTTTTGTTTGAAAAAGTTCTGGAGACTCTGATGATCTGTAAATACCTCACAAGACACACCATAGAGATAATGTCTCCAAATCTTCAATGCATAAACGATGGAAGCCAACTCCAAATCATGAACAAAGTAGTTCTTCTCATGAGGCTTCAATTGAACTGAAGTATAAGCAATTACTCTACCCTTCTACATCAAGACACACCCAATACCGATCCGAGAAGTATCACAATACACTGTATAAGAGCCTGAAGTTGAAGGTAGAACAAGAACTGGAGTTGTGGTCAAGGCAGTATTGAGCTTCTAAAAGCTCTCTTTACTCTCATCCGACCACCTAAAAGTAGCACCCTTTTGGGTCAATTTGGTCAATGGCGATGCAATAAACGAGAAACCCTCCACGAAGCGACGATAATGACCGGCCAAGCTGAGAAAGCTCCAAATCTCTATAGTTGAGGACGGTCTGGGCCAGCTCTGAACCGCCTCTATTTTCTTCGGATCCACCTGAATCCCCTGACTGGAAACCACATGCCCAAAAAACGCCATTGAACTAAGCCAAAACTCACACTTGGAGGACTTGGCACAAAGCTTCTCCTCCCTTAACCGCTGCAACACAATCCTCAAATGCTAGTCATGCTCCTCCTGCGAAAGTACACCGGGATATCATCAATGAATACTAAGACAACCGAGTCGAGATAAGGCCGAAATACATTGTTCATCAGATGCATGAATGTTGCTGGGGGCGTTGGTCAGCCCAAAAGACATCACAAGGAACTCATAATGACCATAACGGGTCCAGAATAATGTCTTTTGAATATTCGAGTCCCAAATCTTCAACTGGTGATACCTAGGCCTCAAATCAATCTTTGAGAACACCCTCGCTCTCTGAAACTGGTCAAATAGATTATCAATGCGCGACAAATGATACTTGTTCTTGATTGTAACTTTGTTCAACTGCCTATAATCGATGCATATCCTCATAGTACCATCCTTCTTCTTCACAAACAGAACCGGTGCACCCCAAGGCAAAACACTAGGCCTGATAAAACCCTTATCAAGAAGTTCCTGAAGTTGCTCCTTTAGTTCCTTCATCTTAGCTGGTGCCATACGATACGGTCAAATAGAAATGGGTTGAATGTCCTGCACAATGTCAATCAATACCAAAGTCAATATCAACTGTCAGGCGGCATGCCCTACATGTCTGCATGAAACTCATAAAGTCCAAATAATATGAACAACCCTTCCCAACCCTCCGCTGGGCCTTCAGATATGAAATCACTCTATTGGGAACATAGTCTAGAGAACATCTCCCCTTAATCCTTGACAACCTCGGCATTGCCAACATCACGGTTTTAGCATGACAATCCAAAATAGCATGACATGGAGACAACCAATACATACCCATGATCACATCAAATCAACCATACTAAGCAATAAAAGATCAACTCTAGTTTCCAATTTCCTAATAGTTACTACAAACGACCGATATACACGATCCATAACAATAGTATCACCCACTAGTGTAGACACTTGAACAGATGAAACCATGGACTCACGGGGCATATCCAAATAATGAGCAAAATATGATAATACATACGAATAAATGGAATCAGGGTCAAATAATACAGAGGCATCCCTATGGCATACTGAGACAATACATGTTATCACTACATCTGAAGTAACAATATATGGTCTGGCAGGAATAGCATAGAATTGGGCCTTACCGCCACCTGATCAGCCTCCCCTATAGGGCGACCTCTAGCTGCCTCGACCCCACCCCAAGTTGGCTGGGCGGTTGGTGAAGTAACTGGTGCGGAAGTTGTAACCTGACTCCTCTAATGCACTGGACCTCCCGGACGGCGAGGACACTGCCCCCACATATGCCCAAACTCTCCGCACTCGAAGAAACTCCCGATCTTGGTGATGGGGATTGAAGAGAGCCCCGAGCACTAGGCTAACTGCTAGAAAGACCTGGCATAGATGAACCCTAAACCATTGGAGTACGTGATGAACTTTGAGCTGGATGGGCATTGAGAGATGAAGAACCCTGAAGAGCACTGTATGAACCATGGTTGGTTGATGCACCACAGTGAACTGGACGAGCCATCTGGACGTGCGCATAAGAACGACCCCTTCTATGGTAAAATTGACTCCCACAAGGAATACCGCCGAAACCACCCGATCCACGAGGCCTCTTGGCCTCCCTCTCCCCACGCTCCTAACAACGGACTATCTCTATCTGTCGAGCAATATCAACCACCTCGTTGAAAGTATCACCAAATACCCTCTCTCGAGTCATAAGCAACTGCAGCTGATATATAATGACATCAATGAACCTCTTAATCCTCTCCCTGTCATTGGGAACCAACCAAACTGTGTGATGGGCCAACTCTGAAAACCTCATCTTGTACTGAGTCACAGACATGCCCTCCTAACGAAGGTTTCAAACTATCTATGCAGCTCCTCCCTACGAGAAAGTGGCACGAACTTCTCCAAGAAGAGAATTGAGAACTCCCCCCATGAAAGTGGTACTACACCGACCGACCTGCGCCTCTTATAAGCCTCCAAAAATCTGAAGGCAACCCTAGTAAACTGAAAAGTAGTGAACAAGACCTGACTAGTCGCCAGAATACCCACCATACGAAGAATCCGCTAGCACTTATCCAAGAATCCCTGAGCATCTTTTGATCCAACCCCACTAAATGATGGAGGCTGAACCATCCCAAATATATCTAGCCTCCTCTGCTTATCATCAGTCATAACGAGGACCACCTAGGCTTGATCGGCTGCAATCGACTGGGCTGGTAGTAATCTCGGTGTCTAAGTCCCTGCATCACTTGCTCTGGAGTACGGGCAACGGGAGTCTGAGTACCTCCCTCGACCTTATAAGTGGCCGGAACTAATACCGCCTGAGCAAGGCTGGTGCATACAGTCAGAATTTGAGCCAAAGCCTCTTGAAGGCCTAGAATCACAATGGGCACAGCTGGTGCCTGAGCTGGTCCCACTAGATCATCCATATGTGGAACTATCTCTTGAACTAGGTCAACTGGAAAATCTGTAGTTGCTGCTATACGAGCTACACCTTTGCCCCTACCGCGACCTCGACCTCTTGTGGCCCTAACTGGTGGCACTGGTAGCTGTTTGTTCTATCCGGTAGCACATGTCCTCACCATCTGTGAGAGATAGAATAACAAAAGTTTAGTTACTACAGTTAACAAGTCCGCATGACAAGAATACAAGAATGTGAAGTTTCCTAAGGGTTCGACAACCTTGCTAAGATAAGTACAAACGTCTCTGTACCGATCCGCAAGACTCTACTGAACCTACTCATGACTCGTGAGACCTATATAACCTAGGCTCTAATACCAACTTGTCATGACCCAAAACATAGCATGTTGTGATGGCGCCTAACGTGGTACTAGGCAAGCTGACACTTCGAAATGATTCCAACACTTTTAAATGAAAAGTAAAACAACACAATTTTAAATTCATCAAACTCTCAAAAAACCGGATCGAAAGTCAAAACCAATATAGAAATTCCCAACATCGGAAAGATACTGTCTATGATAGCCCGAAACTAAATACAATAAGCGGAAAGATAAGGAAGGAGAAACAAGGTCTGTGAAATGCAGGGCAGCCACTTTAAAATCTCCAAACGATCAACTATGCAAAGGAATAAACACCCACCGTGTGCAGAAACACCTTGATCTGCACACAAAGTGCAGAGTGTAGCGTGAGTACAACCAACTCAGTAAGTAACAAGACTAAATAAAGGACTAAAAGTAGTGACGAGCTTCACAGTTATAGTTCAAATACATTAATTTCAACATAGGAAGGTAGGCATGATTTCAAGCTCAACAACTTAGGCCAAAACAGTTAATTCATGTCAAGTCTAAGTGAAACTGAATATAATATCTCTCAGAAATTTCAAGACGGTAATATTTGACAGCTGAAGTGCTACAGTAATAAAGTCAAATGCATCCGCTCAGAGCAACAGTCATTCAGTCCCCCCATTCACTTCAACCTCACAATCACTCATTTCTCTCAGTCACTCATTCCTCTTAGTCACTCAGCACTCGACACTTGCACTTTGTAGGTCCCTGCACTCACTGGGGGTGTGTATAGACTCCGGAGGGGCTTCTTCAGCCCAAGCGCTATAACAAGCCAATCATGGGATAAATTAATGAAGCATGCTGCGACATGCAGCCCGATACCATAAATATCCTCAAAACCAAGCCTTCGGCCTCACTCAGTCATCAACCTCTCCAGTCTCTCGGGCTCTCATAAATCATGAAAATTGCCCAAATAGAAATGATATAATGTATCAACAAAGAACAATAGAGACTGAGATATTATATGCAAGTAAAACTTAGACTGAGTACAAAACAGCGATTTAGCAGATAATTTAACATGTACACGACCTCTATGGGTACCTACAATGCTAACACATAGTTTAAACATGATTTCTAACATGATTTGTAGTTAAATTTCTATAACACATAGAGGATGTACGGATAACAGTAGATTGTTCAACTACACAGTTCCATGGAATTGACCAAGTCACAATTTATATGAAGTATGCTCACACGCCCGTCACCTAGCATGTTCGTCATCTCAACACCAATAACAGTATATGTAGTATGGGGATTCATACCCTCAGAACCAAATTTAGAACTATTACTTACCTCAAGCCGGGCCAATCTGTACTCCAACACACCTTTGCCTCACGAAACGACCTCCAATTGCCCTAAATCTAGCCACAAATAATTCGATACAATCTATATGAGCTAAAGGAATTAATTTCATAAGAAAATACTAAGTTATCAATCAAAATCCAAATGTCGACTCAAAAACCGACTCCCGTGCCCACGTCTCGAAACCCAATAAAAGTCACAAAACCTAAAAGCCCATTCAATCACGAGCCCAACCATACCAAATTCACCAAAATCCAACACTAAATTGCCACCCAAATCCAAAAATCAAACTCTCCAAATCCCTAGCCTCAACTCCCAATTTACACCTCAAAACCACAAAATCTAGGTGGGAAAATCAGTAGGGAAACAAAATTATTGATTAAAAGTGAGCATAAGGGACTTACTTCAAGAAAGCCATTAACTATTCTAGCTTTAGCAACCTCTCAAGAAAGCTGTTACACCAGTAGGTTCTAGCTTCAACAACCTCTCAACTTCAACTTTTGATCCGTTAACTATTCGAAATCAACTTGAGGCCTCTGAGACCTCAACCAAATACATCAACAAGTCCCGATACAAACTTAGTCAAGCCCTCAAATCACCTCAAACAACATCAAAAATACGAATCACACCTTAATTTAAGCCTATTGAAACTAAGAAATTCCAACTTCTACAAACGACATAGAAACCTATCAAATCACGTCTGATTGACCCTAAATTTCGCACACAAGTCACAAATGATACCATAGACCTACTCCAACTCCCGAAACTCTAACCCCGAGCTCGTATCCACAAAGTTGACTCTCGATCAAACTTCCAAATTTCTAACTTTTGCCATTTCAAGCCTAATACAACTACGGACCTCCAAATTACAATCCGGACATGCTCATAAGTTCAATATCACACAATGGAGCAAACAAAACTATCAAAACTCCAATCTAGAGTTATTTACACACAAGTCAACATCTGGTCAACCATTTCAACTTAAGCTTTCAACCTTGAGACAAAGTGTCTCAATTCATTTCGAAATCCCTCTAGACCCAAAACGAGTACCCCAGCAAGTCACATAGCAGCTATTATGCACAAAATGAGCAGTAAATAGGGAAACAAGGCTACAACTCTCAAAATGGCCGACCGGGTCGTTACATTACATCATTGAGATTTCTGTTGTAATGACCTAGCCGGGCGTTTTGAGTGTTGTTGCCCCGTTCCCCCATTTGCTACTCATTTTATGCTTAATGGTTGTTATGAGAGTTGCCAGGTAGTTGGTTTGGTTCCAAGGATGTTTCGGAATGAGTTTAGACACTTAGTCTCAAGGTTGGGAGCTTTAGTTGAAAAGGTTGACCGGATATTTACTTATGTGTTAACAACTCCAGAATGGAGTTTTGATGGTTCTGTTAGATCTGTTGGGTAATTTTGGACTTAGGAGTGTATCCGGATAGTGATTTGGAGGTTTGTAGTTGAATTAGACTTGAAATGGAAAAAGTTGGAATTTTAGAAGTTTGACCGAGAGTTGACTTTGTGGTTACAGGGCTCAGATTGGGATTTTGGGAGTTGGAGTATGTATGTTGTGTCGTTTGTGACTTGTGTGCAAATTTTAAGGTCAATCAGACATGATTTGATAGGTTTCAACGTCGAATGTAGAAGTTGGAAGTTCATAAGTTCATTAGGCTTGAATCAAAGGTTCGTGGTTTTAGCGTTATTTGATGTGATTTAACGCATCGAGCGAATTCGTATGATGTTTTAATATTTGTTAGTATGTTTGGTTAAGGTCCTAGGGGACTCGGGTGGATTTTGGATGGTTAGCGGATTCATTTTGGACTTGGAGATTTGCTGAAATTTTCTGGTACACTAATCTGGTTTCCTTATACGCGACCGTATGGACAAGTCCACGATCGCGTAGTCTTAATTGGGAAATGAAGGCCTTTGTTCTACACATTTGCGAGACGGGGACTGCGATCGCGTAGTTTTGGGGTGTAATGACTCACAAATGCGTGGCTAAGGTCGTGTTCGCGTTGAGTATATGAGGCGACAGCTAAGGTCACACGTCTATTCTTCGCGATCGCACGGAAAGGGACGCAATCATGTAGGTTAAGGAATCCGTTCTTCGCGTTCGTGTGAGGATTGACGCGTTTGCGTAGGGTTAAATTTCTGGGTAGTTGAGTTGTGCTTCGCGATCGCAAAGCAATATCCACGATTGCGATTAAGGATATCTAGGTAGACTTAAATATTTCAAAAATGAGGGTTTGAGCCTATTTCACAAATTTGATTTTGGGAGCTCGACTGGAGGCGATTCTTGGAGAGATTTTCAAGGGAGTGATTGGGGTAAGTGATTCTTACTTAGCTTTGGTTAAATTCCATGTTTATATCCTTTATTTCATCATTTAATTAGTGATTTGGGTTGAAAAATTAGGGAAAATGGAGGAAAGTCTTTAGACCGATTATTGGGGATTTGATCAAGATTTTGATATCGGATTTGAGTAATTTTGGTATGGGTGGACTTGTGGTTGAATGGGTGTTTGGATTTTGTAACTTTCCTCGGATTTCGAGACGTAGGCCCGTGGATTGACTTTTTGACTTTTGATTAAGAACTTAGTATTTTTATTTGGAATTGATTCTTATAGCTTGAGTTGATCGTATTGAATTGTTTGTGGCTAGATTCGAGGCATTCGCAGGCTGTTTCACAAGGTAAATGCTTGTTGGAGTAGAGTTTTGCACAATTCGAGGTAAGTAACACTTCTAAATTTGGTTCTAAGGGTGTGAAACCCCGAGTTACGTGTTATGTGATAAGTGTTAAGGTAACACACATGCTAGGTGACGAGCGTATGGGCATTCACCCTAAGAATTGTGACTTACTCAATTCCATGGGATTGTATAGTTGAATAATCTCGTTGTTACCCATATTTTCACCATGTGTTAGAGAAATTGAGTTGCCCATCATGCTAGAAATCCAGCTTATGCTACGAGTTGGTACTGTTGGGACTCATAGAGGTCGTATTACATGTTGAACTATTTGCTTAACTTGCCATTTTATACTCAGTCACAACTATTTTTTGCATATCATATCTAAGTCTCTGTTGTCCTTTATTGACACATCATATCATCATTGTTTGGGCTAATTATCATGATTCTTGTGAGCTCGAGAGACTAGAGAGATTAATGATTGAGTGATTCTGATGGTCTATTGTGAGTGATATTCATGGGATCGGGCTACACGCTGCAGTAGTCTTTACTTATTCATACCAGAATTTGGCTTATTATAGCGCTTGGGCTGGATCGGCCCCTCCAGAGTCTGCACATGCACAGTGGATGCAGTTGCTAGCAATTAATTTACATTCGGGCCGAATCTGCCCTAGTTTTATTTGCATTTGGTCTAGATCTACCCGGAGCTGGATCTGCCCTGTTCTATGTTGAATTTTATTGCAAAACCTGAAAGCATGTCTAAATTCTTGTACCGTTATTTGTAGATTATGAATTTCTAAGATATCATGTCATATTTTTCTATAATTTTCCATATTGTTAATGTTGTATGTGGACTCTAACACTAGAACCCATCACTACCTTCAGTCCAAAGATTAGATTTGTTACTTATTGAGTTGGTTGTACTCACGTTACACCCTGCAGCTCGTGTGTAGATCCAGGTATTTTCCGTCACGGCGGTTGCTGATTCACAGAGTTCAGATATTCGGAGGTCATTTAGGCAGCTACTTTAGCGTCCGCAGGCCTTGACTCTCCTTCCCTATCTTTCAGTTTATTATTTCAGTTCTACTTTCCAGACATTGTGCTAGACTATGTCATTATGTAGATGCTCATGTGCTCAGTGACACCCCAATTTTGAAAAACATTATATATCGAGTTATGATATTCTATTCCGTCTTATGAGATTTTTATTTATTTAAACTGTTCTAGTATATTTCAAAGTCGAAAGTGTTGGAAATGTCTGAGTAGTCAGCTTGCCTAGTACTACGATAGGCACCATCGCGATAGGTTGGGTTCTGGGTCGTGACATCAATTTTCAAGTGTGGTAGCTTTTCCTTCTCCATTTTTAATAAGTTATGCTTTTCTTTGTTTGTGCAAATGGCATGTGAATTTGTGATTTTATTGACCTACTTATCTGCATAGAGGTGCTTATGATGGCTTACTTGATAGTATTTTGATATTATTAAATGAAATACAACATGAAAATCGAAAATCACAATTAGTATACAAGTTTATTTTGAACTATGTTATGGAGTCTTGTCTAGTAGTGGCAGGAAACTAAAACATAAATATTGGCAAGACTGTTTGGCAGCTGCAGCTTTCGTAGCTTCTTCTGTATTATGTGGTACCATCTCATAGGTGCTTATTTTGATTGCATGGTCTTTTTCTTTGGAAGTGTTACATTTCTCACTTTTCCTATGTAAGGGTAATTGGTTTATGTTGTAATGCTGCTACTGGTTCCAACGAAGCCAGAAACCAATTTTCCTGCTTTATTGACTGGCGTGATAGCGCTACTCTTTTTCGTGTCCACGCTCAGTCTTCAGCTAGCTAAACTCCTATTTTATTGGAGTTGTGCATCCGTCTTTTTACTGTTCTTTATGAATCTCTTCCAAATTTGATTCTGCTCTATGTTGGAGAATTTCTATGAATATTATTCTGATCTAAGCATCTTATTCTTTGTCCAGTACTAGAAAGCATCAACTCCTCGTTTTAATCAATATTTAAAATTCAAGAATATGACCGATACGTTAAATTAGTCAGTGCGTCTCCCCTATTAGTTTTTTTGTAGAGCTGTCAAGAATAAAATTGTGGACTGTCTGCCTGGAATGCTTGAGTGTCTTATTGTATAAGTGAAAGAATATAGATCGAAATTCTGGTAAAAAGAATTATCACAGAGGCTTTCTCCATGTTTCCACCGTTGAAACCTTAGTTGTTTGTGATAGACATCCCAGTCCACATGGTGTAGTTCTGAAAATGACCCCAACTTTCTAGTTCTCATTTTGTTGACACCCTTCGGCCTTCGCTGCTGCTACAGAGAATACCCAACAGCTCCCTTTTGTTGAAAAATGTGTAAGTAATTTCAGTTTTCTTTTTCTTGCAATCTGAATTAGATGAAAAAGAGAAAGAAGATGGAAAAATATTTCTTCTGTAACCACAATTTCTTTCTTTCTGTACAGGCGTGACATTGCCTCTCTTTTTCATGTCCACTCTCAGTCTTTAACTGATTAGACCCCTATTTGAATTAGGGTCCCGTCCTTTTAATATTATTGATGAATCTCTTCCATGTTTGATTTTGTTCTATGTTAGAGCATTTCTGTGAATACTGTACTGATCTAAGTGGTCTTATACAGTACTGTGGCGTAGCTGTTGTAAAATTAACTATTAGCTAACAAGAAAATGAATTTACTATGAACATTACCAAAATAATTATTTTTCTTTATAAGATAAACAAGGTGCTGGAGCATTTTGCAAAAATCCAGGAGAGTTCTAACTACAAAACTTGAATAGAAAATATTGACTGCAAAATGGTTCTACTAAGCTTAGAGCATGAGATTTCTGAAGCATGTTATTTTACATGTTCTATAACATATGAAATTCCGACGGACTTTTATATGAAGTCAAGGAAAGGTAAAGCAATTCTACATATGAGAGAATTGTACCATAGTTAGAGTATGATTCGGAAATAAAAAGAATGTGTTTCTTACCTATTCAGACAAGGGTTCTCCATCGTCCATATTATAAATTTTGCAGCAATAATATTACCATCAGTCTCAAGAACCATCCATCAGCATATATTCAGAACACCAAAACATTTTAGTAAACCTTTCGCTTATTAAAAGTTGGAAAATAAGGCAACAGTGTAAAGTGGTTAGTATGATGAATATAGTCTTGAAAATTAACAGTAGTAGTTACTAAGCATGCATATTTGCTGCTGCAAATTCGTCTAACCTCTCGTTTTAACTAGCAAGTATATTTATGCATAAGTTTCCTTCTTTTGCCAGTTAAATCAAACCAAATATAAACTCATGATGTTTTCACTATTTTCATTAAAGAATCCGCCCTCTCTATCAATTAGAACTCGTGTAATAACCTTTATAAGCTACTTATCATCTCTTTTGATACACATAGATGGTTAGATTTTTATTTTCTAGTTTCCAAGATAAGTTCCATGTTTACTGATACTTGTGAATATTATAGGACAAATTTGACATTGATGATATAAAAGATCAACGAGATCATGTCTTGAAACATATGAGAAAGTTATGAAAAAATTATAGATGATCGCTGCACAAGAATATTAAGTTTAAGCCATTTCGTAATGCTCTAAAAGATGTGCCAAATGGGGTAAACAAGAGTGATTGGTAATGACCCGTAAATGAGCACTTTTTAACTGAAAAATTTAAGGTATGATTTCATAGCTATTTATTAACATCTTGTTATATTAAGTGGCTAACCATAAAGTTTTCAATGAGTTCTCAATTTAGGAAAAAAGTGCAAGAAACTTGGTCAATAGGTCTAAGTTGAGTATGCCTCATCGTAGGGGTAGTAAGTCAATTAGAGAGATCATTTATGAATTGGTAAATCTTGCAAACTATTAAGAAACCTCATCCTTGTTAAAAGGATTTCTTTGACTTGTTTATTTTTCATGTGAAGGAAGGTAAAGATGGTAACCCATTAGATGTGGAAAGTATTTTTTTTTGAGACTCGTAAGAAGGACAATAAGCTTGTTGAACCTGAAACCAATGAAAAATTTGTATGTTTATTAATAAATTTTATTTTGCATCATTTGTTTACTCTGTTGCAGTATTTTAATTAAATAATCTTTTATTTTATAGGTTAAAATCCAAGAAGTGGTGCAATTTGAATCGTCTCTTACAAATATTGAGGTTGTAGAGAGGTGCTTTGGACCTCAACACAAGAGTCATGTAGTTGAATTTGGTGGTAGGATAATCGCTAAGGAGTTGAAAGATGGTAACTCCTCGAAAGCTGCATTATTAGAGAAGCTAAATGCTACTGAAAAAGATAGTGAATCACTAAAAGGACGCCTAGAAGGGACATAGAGTAAATATAATGTGTTAAAAAGTAAATACGTGCATCTTGCAAGTGCAGTATTTGATCAGACTTCATCACCATCTTCAAGTGAGCAATAGGTTGAATGATTATTTAATAGGTTAGTAGATTGAAATTCTATTGTATTCTGTGATAAAATTATTGCAATGTTCATGTGGATTTTTTTTCTTTATGTTGATAAGATTTATGAATAAACAAATATGTAGTCTTTGAAACAAGTGAATTTAAGAAGAATGAAGTTTCAAATATTTTGTACATGTGTAGCAAGGTTACAAACTTTATTATCCTGTTATCGGGAAGTTTAGAAAAGCTAAAGGAGATTTTCTCGGCAGCTGCTCAGTTCACTTTATGTGAAAGTATATAAATTTGAATATAGGAAAAGTTAAACACCAAGATTTCACTTTACGTCTCTACATTGTTAGTAGCATCTCATTGCGAGAAATTTGTTTTTTAGGATGACAGAGTTACTTGTATGTTTTAGTTCTCATTTCATCCGTAGTTGCATGTAAGTCTATTTTTTCAGTTTGTAGAAGCAAAAACAAGACACATTGTGCATACCTTGTGCAAAATCTGATGAGAGTTCATTTCTTTTTCCTTTTTCTTTTACCTACAAAGTATAGATTGAATTCCATCTAACTGAATAACTAATTAAATTGTCCAAGATTCGAAGTCGTATATTAACCATGAATAATTTAATGTTCTCAAGGCATTCAATGACCCTCAGGCAAGACATGTTAAGATTTCTCATTGATGTTAAGACATTATGCAATGAGATCAACTCAATAAATTAGGAAACGTCCAGTAGGAATAAGAAAATATAATGCGTTTCTATTTCAATAAAGCGACTAGCAGAGTACATTGCTTTTTCAAAACAACAAAAACAGATACATAAACCAATCAAGAACCAAAGTTCAAGCTAGTTATTTTTTGCCCTCCAATATATCTTATCTGCTATTTCACAAAAACCTCTTTATAGAAATATGTTACTGCTATGCACATTGTACTCTCTGTTCTCCGCCATTATGCATCTCATCGTCCTCATCATATGCCTCTCATTGAACATCTTGTTTCCTTTATCAAAGCAAAATCTGCAACACTTCTAATGTCTCCGTTTTCTAATCATTGTACATAGACAGAGAAAATTTAATATGGCATTTTTCTGCTACAATACTGTCCACTGTTATGTCATCTAATCTTTGTCTTATTTAAATTTCTTATTTATGGTCATCAATGTTGCCTCCGGAATTAGTAAACATATAGCCTTCTGTAGGAGGTTGCCAATGCTAAGAATATTTGGGAAAATTGATAAGAATTGAGGATGACGATGAGCTGTTGGAGATTGCCAATGCTAAGGCCGATGCATGAGCAAGCATGGTTATATCATGTCTCTCTGCCCAGCTCTGACTACCTGAAACAGCTTAATTCTTTTTTTAGATATAAACTATTCAGTAATTCAAGAACCAGTAAGCTAAGGCATGAACAATACTGAACGAAAAATAGAAAACCTTCATGTGTTGTTACTTTTGCTGTACTTCTTTTTTCTTCTAAGATATAAATTTTATGTGACCATTTGTATGTTTAAAAGATTTAATGTCGAGACACAGGCATTTAGTCTTTCCTGAAATTGGAAATAAAAATGGTGAAACCATGCTACAGATTAGTTTTTACATTACTTTTTTTCCAAAACCTGTGGATATGGGGTGATTCTACAGTGTGCTACGTGGATAATTTGTCACTGTTTGGCATTTAATAAATGAGCTGGTTTCTCCATTCACCATTTTTGTGCCATTCTGATTTGGGCTTCAATTGGAAGTTACCGCTTTTTAAGTGTGCACTTATTATAAAAAATAATTTAATTTGTTATGTTAACAGCTAGATATGATCTTTCTTTGTTAAACTGGCATACATCTGATCTTTTTTCTTTAGTTGTTTATTCTTTGTTACTAAATTGGTATATATTTATTATGTTAACAGATCAAACATTTGAAATTCCTAGACCCATCCTTGAAGAAAGTGTATAAGATGTTTATGTTTTGTTAGGAATGGTTTAAAGACACCGTACATATGTCGCAATTTTATGTTTCTCTTTTATGAATTATTAAAATGATGTCACACAATTCAGATTGGTTTTAGGTAAATAAGATAGTTTAGTTCTTTTTATTAACAAAGATATCAAGTATTTAGTTTATTTTCGAGTGTTGATGGGTGTGTATGAAATCATATATGAAATAATAAATAAATATATCTATTATAATAATTTAAATTTTGTTCTTAAAAGTAGTTGTACAACTAATGAAGGGAATAACGGTCTCTAAAAGCACTTGGAATGACAAGATTGGTTGTTGTCATTAAAGACTTTTAACGACTGGACAATAAATTAGCAAAGGGGTCTTGTCGTTAAAGGGATATATAACGACCGAAAATTATGTGATAACTCCTACTGGATAACAATTTTTTATTTGGATGCAGGCATAACAGATACAACATCATCAAAGGTATCTGCAAAGGATGCACGACAAAGACCATTATCCCCACATCGGTAGGTACTACCAAGCCGAAACGCGTCAAGCTAACAATCACTTCTCTTCCTCGTATTTATTCATCGCTCTCGCTGCATAGTGCTAAGCACTGCTCACATTGTATTGTGTGAGGCTAAGCATTGCCTCCATAATTACATAAGGCTTAACGCTGCCTTTCTTTGATAGGGATAAGCACTACCCTCATTACATTATATGAGGCTAAGCATTGCCGTAGTCATTATATAAGGCTAAACGCTGCCTTTCTCCGCATAGGGGCTAAGCACAGACCTCATTACTCGCATGAGGCTAAGACATCACTGCACAAGGCTAAACATTGCCTTCATTCGCATAGGGATAAGCACTGGCCTCATTATCAGTATAGGGCTCAGCACTGCCCTCATCTCACACAAGGCTAAGCACTGCATTCCTTCATTCTCGCATATGGCTAAGCATTGCCTATTTCCTCTATTGAAAATCAATATTGCCGCATCTCCGCATTTTGTGGGATGAAACATCACCACATTGTCCGAAAGCGTCATAGTCCAAAGGCATCATCTTCATAGCCTTAGGACATCATTCCATGGCCTAAGGATCTCTCAAAATTGTACATCATTATTCAAAGGCATCATAGTCCAGAGGCACCATCCTCATGGCTCGAGGACATCATTTCATGACTTGCGAATCCTTCATTGTACGCCCCATGGCCCAGGACGTCATGGTCTAAGGACATCATCATCATCATCCAAAAGATAATTCTCATAGTCCGAACGGAATTTGTATCATGTTTAAATTTTCACAATAACTATATATATTCGTGTGCATCGTATTTTAAGTTTTGCAGGTAACTCGAGAGGTAATCGTTCTACAAGCCAGAGCAGTTCTCACTCCAATTTCTATTCAAAATGTTTACATCCCTTATTGTCCCCATGGTAACCGATAACCAGCAGTCGATTACTTTTTCTCTCGTAATCGCCCAACTATATTGTTTCATGCATCCATAACGTTCAATTTCGCACTATTGCCATCCATAACCTTCACCTAAATTATCAACTATTTATGACACTACTCTACTTAGAGAAAATCATTCTTCAAAACATATAATCTTTTCACAATGACTCCATCAGTCTCATCCGCCATTGGATCCAGAACTACACGTGGCCTGATTTTCGTAAAACTAGAGAAATGTAGGCAACATGAGAACCAGGGTTTGGCCCTCATATTTTAAGAACCTCATACCCCATCTTGTTCATTCGGATAAAATTAATTATCATTTTCTTTACCCGACAATTCTTTCACTTTATTCGGGTAAAGAGCGTCAGCTATTGATACTCAATTTTACCCTTATATCTTATAAAGTATTCCATATACTTTCAAAATATTATTTTTTGCATTACCACCTATTTATAGAGATTATATATAGTTTATATAATTTTTATAGTTTTTAATTTATTTCTTGCATTTTTAATTTTTTAATATTTATTAATTACTCACTAAAATTATTTTGAGTAATTTAAATTGATTATTTACACCCATATGCATATTTTATAATATTTTACTCTATTTTATGCAATTTATTTGCACTTTTATTAGTATTTACAACATTTATAATATTAGCCTATATTCTTATAATATTACATTTATTATATTATTTATTTTAAAATAGATTTTTTTATATTTTATAACTCTAAGTTATTATTTTTAAATCTTTAATTTTAAAATAATATTTATATTATTTATTATCTATTTTTATAATTTATTTTTAATTAATTTCGTGTATTTTAAAATCTGGCCCAAGTAAAGGCCAAATTTCGGACAATAATTGGCCCAAACCACTGGCCCAATATCCTTGAGCCCAAGACAAATGACCCCTTTAATTATAACCCGGTCGGGACCCATTTTACGACCCATCCCGCTTCACCTCTAATCTTGGTTGTTGATCTCAAATGATCAACGGCCCACAACCATTCCCCTGTTTTTAATTACCCAATCACAAGCTCTAATCCTCATTTCCCACCGCCATCCGCCCTCACAATCTCATCCTCTCCTTCTCCCCTGAGAAACCCTAGCCGCCTCATCCCTAATCCATCCCCAATTCGGGCTAGACAGGTAATGACTGTCACACCTCCTTTTTCCGCCCCCGCGAGGGGTGAAGGAGTTTTTTCCAATTAAAGGACAATCGAAACGGGATTTGTTTGTTTATTTCAGAGTCGCCACTTGAGAGATTTAGGGTGTCCCAAGTCACCAATTTAATCCCGAATCGAGGAAAAGAATGACTCCATAGTACAGTCTGCGAACCAGAAATCTGGATAAGGAATTCTGTTAACCCGGGAGAAGGTGTTAGGCATTCCCGAGTTCCGTGGTTCTAGCACGGTCGCTCAACTGTCATATTCGGCTTGTTTATCTGATTTTATACAATTATGCTCTCATGTGCAAGTTTTAACTCTTTACCGCCTTTATTATTATATTTTTTAAAAGAATGTGAACATCGTTTAAAAACATGTCTTTGGATTGCGTCACATGAAATGCACCCGCAATCCGGAACACATTTTTATTCAATGTTTTGGGATTTGGAATTTGGGTCGCATGAAATGAACACCCGAGTTTAAGAAGGTAAGATTATTAAAATGTGCGCCTAAAGCGATTAGCGTATTTATTATTTTGGGTAAGGCCGTGAAGTTCGCTAAGCGGCCGATCCCGAATTCTAAGTAATTAACGCATGCATTTGTGAGGGCCCCGCAATCTGTGTGTTTTATTTGGCGAGGCTCGTCTCATTTTATTTAAAAGGATAAACCTATAGTGACTACATTTTTTCTATTAAGTTTGTCTCTAAAATAAAAGAAAATCCCTCAATTAATTACATGCTGAAAAAGACATAACTTATTAGTTATTAGTTTACGGCTAATGCAAATGGAAAATTGCAATCGAGTTTGTACAAAGAGAGATTGCTTCCGTTCTATATTCTATTATTTAATAACACTGGAACATGAGATTGACGCACAATAATATCAAAACAGATTAACTATTCTTTGATTAATTTAAACTAACATTATTAGATGAAGAAGTTATACATATGCAACCCCATTACTCATTAATCAGTCAACTACATTTTTATACAAATAAAGGAAAATTCTATTCAAACACAAATCTAAACAGGAGGAATTCAACAGGAACAAAGCCTGATTAATATTTCATTTCGCTTCAAGCCGAGAGTGTACAAATGTGTACCTGGAAATGGCAGTACAAGAAGAAAAGAAGGAGAAGTCAGCAGTAGTAGTAACACAGCAACGCAACAGCAACCCACAGCAACAATTTGAACCAGAATCAAAACCCAGGAAAATTTGAAGAAAAAACAAGCAAGCTCAATAGAACAAACCCAAAAGTTTGTGAACAAGCTAAACAACAACAACCCACGTGTGTATTAAACTCGAAACTAAACTCGTTTCTCACTTTGTTTTTGTTTTCTCTTTTTAAAACTCTACCACACTTCTTCAGATTTTCAGAATGTATTCCTCTAAGAATGTTCTCCCAAAAATACTCCAAGTTCTCCTCTCAAGTCTAAAGTTCAAGTCTTAGTCCTCAAGCTCTTTTAAAATGTGTCAAATGACTCTATTTATAACAAGACTCTTGTCTTGAATCCCCTACCCGAAATATTCCCCCAATTGCATGCTTTGTCCCCACTACTTAATGTTTTCTTTATTTTAAACCCTTGTCCCCCATGCTTAACATAAATAATTACATTATTCTCACCCCACTACATTATGTCTTGTCCCCCACTATATTAAACAATTATATCAACCCCAACCCATCACATCTTTGTCCCCCATGCTTAACATAAACAATTACATTATTCCCCCACTAATTTATGTCTTGTCCCCATTATATTAAACAATTATATCAAATGTTCAATTCCGAAAATACCCCTCCGACCTTACTGAAATTACCAATTTACCCCTGAACGAACTGCAATTTACCAAACTAACCCCATCAGCTATAACCAATTCACCTAATCAATTTCAACCAAAATACAGTAAACATGACCAATTTCTAAACAATTTCAACAACAAATCTCATGAACACAGATTGAATCATACAGCTTCAAATTAATGGGAATAAGTTAACCATATTGGGAACCAATCCTGGTTAACTTAGACCAAAAATGAATGAGCAAAGAGACAACAATATCAAAAACAAAATACATGATTCAAACTAAATCAACAAGTCAAAAACCAAAACCTAAACTCACATTAAATCACTGGGGTTACAAACGAACTTCAAACAAAGATGAACATGAATTAAATCTATTTTAAACAACAAACATGACGGATTCAAATGATTTAACCAACATTAACAATTTCTGAAAAAATACATAACAACACACGAAACAAACTGAAGAAATAATTAATTAAATTTTAATTTGAATCTAACGATATTAAACTAACATGAACAAACCGAAAAAATTAACAAAACGACAAACACGAACAAAACAAGAATCAAACATTTACCGATTTTAGATTCGAGAATATCAAAACAAAATGCGGACAAAAATAGAACCCACAAACCGGATCGAAACGACGAAGAACTTGAACGAAAACAAACTGTCCGGAAACAATTATCGTGCCAAAATAGCTCGACGCCGAAGACGACCATGAATGGACCATTGAACTGGAGGTCGACTGGATCGGAGAAGACAACGAGAAAGATGTTTTGTGCAACCCTTTTTTTCTTTTTTCTTTTTCTTTTTTCCAGGTGGAGAAGGCAGCATGGTCGACTTGGAGTCGACGTGAGAATGGGGGTCGACGTGGGTTGCGCGTGATGGAAGAGCTGGTTTGTTTGGTCCGCTATGGATGTGAGGGTGGCGATGGGGTTGTCTTTTCGAACCAGCTGCTCGACCATGCTAGATGCAGCAGGAGCAGCAGAAGCCGCTTGGCTTTGGAGCAAAGTTGACGAGGAAGCAGCATAAGCAAAAGAAGGGACTGTTTCAGGTGGTCGTCCGATATGGTGAGGAGGGGCTACTGTCGAGGCCAATGAAGAAGATGAAGGAGTATCCATGGATGCCATGGGAGCTCGAGCTTGAGCTTGACGACGAGGAAGATGAAGGCAGAAGCAGCTGGGTCTGTTTGGATGTAGCAGAAGCAACAAAAACGCAGCAACCATGAGAGCTTGATGAAGAAGAAAACGAAACAGTGGCAGCGGGGTCGTTCGGGGAAGAAAGTCGCCATGGAAGCTTGAGCTTGAGCTTGGCGATGAAGAAGACGAAGCAATGGAAGCGGGGTTTGTTTGGAGTGGGCTTGAGGGTGAGCAGCCATGGATGGGCTTGGAGAGTTTTGGAGAAGAAGAGGGAAACAGATAGGGGGCGGATGAGTTTGGTGTTAGGGTTTTGGATGTTTTCTTTTTTTGTTTTGTTTTGTGCAGTGTAAGGTAGGAAGATAGGGGTGTTGGGTTTTTGGGTTATGGACTGGGTCGACCCGGTTTGAAGTGGACCGGGTCATGGGGAAGGTTGGGTATTTTTTGGGCTTGTGGCTTGAATTTGAAGAAGAGCCCAATTCCGATTTTCTTTATATTTTTGCTCTCTTTTCTTCTTTTATTTTTCTAAAACTAAATTCTAAAAATTCTTAAATTATTATATAGAAATAAATTAAGTTATAAAAGTGCAAATTAATTCCCAATAACAATTAACGCACAATTAAGTAATAATTAAGCATAAAATTGTACAATTGGACATTAAATGCTAAAAATACAAAAGATGCCTATTTTTGTAATTTTCAATTTTTGTAAAACAAACTTGATTACTAACAATTGTAGAATTAAATCCTACATGCAAAATGCGACATTTTTTTGTATTTTTTATTAATTCAACAAATAAACATGCACAGACAAATACAAATAATTATCCAAAAATGTCACAAAAATTCTCAAAATTGCACACCAAGGAAAATCGTTTTATATTGAATTTTTTGGGAGTAATTCTTTCATAGGGAAAAAATCACGTGCTTACAGTTGCCCCTCTTTGCCCGAAGACACGAAGGGTTTTCGTGCAAAGATAAAGTGAGCGATTTTTTGCCCATCCAAGTACTCCGTGTGAAGCATTTTTTGAAAAAGATTTAACCGAACCTTTGTTTCAAAGGTTTCCTACATATCCCTGGCTAAAGGGGAATCAGGTTAATGTAGTTTGGGAAGTTTTGGTAGCTGGGACTACCATGGGACTGCAATGTTACTGCTGTTGCATGATGTTATCACTGCTTACCGATCTCCTTGTTACACCGTGCTTAAAAGAAAACAAGAAGCTAGGCTAGACTACGGATCATAAGATCTCATCTATCTTCAACTTGTTCTTGTTGCCTTGCTTTTTTGTCGGCTTGTGTTTCTTCCGCTGCTTTTCTTCCATGAATTTAGGTATGACTCCGGCCTTTTGCCTACCAGTTTTCCTCATTTTTCTTGGTCCGCTGGGGATATGACTTCCTTCATTAAGCTTTTCGGCGGTTCCTCTGGGGATACCGCTTCCTTCATCAGATTTGTTATGCTGGGCATAAATTAATGTTCACAGGACGCTTCTTTCAAGACGCGTCTTTTCTTCCTTTTGACTCATGTGCTTGAATTTGTGCTGGGACCTCTTGTTGCAACCTTCTGCTTTCCGGTGCTGGGGATTTTTATTGTTTCCTGGTGGGGATTCCTGTTGTAACCTTCTGTCTTCCGGTGGGGTTACTGATTTCAAGATCTGAAGTATAAGACTCAAAAGTATTCCTCTCGTTATACAGGTGGGCGCCTGAATGCAAAAATATGAAATGTATGCCCGCATTATACTGGTGGGAGACCTAGAACATGAAATGAAAAGACAAAAATGTATTCCCGCATTATACTAGTGGGCGACCTAGAATATGAAATGAAAAGACAGAAATGTATTCCCGCATTATACTGGTGGGCGACCTAGAACATGAAATGAAAATACAGAAATGTATTCCCGCATTATACTGGTGGGCGACCTAGAACATAAAATGAAAAGACAGAAATGTATTCCCGCATTATTCTGGTGGGCGACCTAGAACATGAAATGAAAAGACAGAAATGTATTCCCGCATTATACTGGTGGGCGACCTAGAACATGAAATGAAAAGACAAAAATGTATGCCCGCATTATACTGGTGGGCGACCTAGAACATAAAATGAAAACAGAAATGTATGCCCGCATTATACTGGTAGGCGGCCTAGAAATGAAAAAAACAGAAATGTATGCCCGCATTATACTGGTGGGGGACCTAGAACATGAAATGAAAACAGAAATGTATTCTCGCATTATACTGGTGGGCGACCTAGAACAGAAATTTATTCCCGTATTATACCGGTGGGCGACCTAGAACAGAAATAAAAAGATAGAAATGTATTCCGCATTATACTGGTGGGCGACCTAGAACAGAAATGTATTCCCGCATTATACTGGTGGGCGACCTAGAATAGAAATGAAAAGACAGAAATGTATTCCCGCATTATACTGGTAGGCGACCTAGAACTGAAATGTATTCCCGCATTATACTGCTGGGCGACCTAGAACAGAAATGAAAAGACAGAAATGTATTCCCGCATTATACTGGTGGGCGACCTAGAACATGAAATGAAAAGACAGAAATGTATTCCCGCATTATACTGGTGGGCGACCTAGAACATGAAATGAAAAACAGAAATGTATTCCCGCATTATACTGGTAGGCGACCTAGAACTGAAATGTATTCCCACATTATACTGCTGGGCGACCTAGAACAGAAATGAAAAGACAGAAATGTATTCCCGCATTATACTGGTGGGCGACCTAGAACATGAAATGAAAAGACAAAAATGTATGCCCGCATTATACTGGTGGGCGACCTAGAACATGAAATGAAAACAGAAATGTATGCCCGCATTATACTGGTAGGCGGCCTAGAAATGAAAAAAACAGAAATGTATGCCCGCATTATACTGGTGGGCGACCTAGAACGCGACCTAGAACAGAAATGTATTCTCGCATTATACTGGTGGGCGACCTAGAACAAAAATGTATTCCCGTATTATACTGGTGGGCGACCTAGAACAGAAATAAAAAGATAGAAATGTATTCCGCATTATACTGGTGGGCGACCTAGAACAGAAATGTATTCTCGCATTATACTCGTGGGCGACATAGAATAGAAATGAAAAGACAGAAATGTATTCCCGCATTATACTGGTAGGCGACCTAGAACTGAAATGTATTCCCGCATTATACTGCTGGGCGACCTAGAACAGAAATGAAAAGACAGAAATGTATTCCCGCATTATACTGGTGGGCGACCTAGAACATGAAATGAAAAGACAGAAATGTATTCCCGCATTATACTGGTGGGCGACCTAGAACATGAAATGAAAAACAGAAAATGTATTCCCGCATTATACTGGTAGGCGACCTAGAACTGAAATGTATTCCCACATTATACTGCTGGGCGACCTAGAACAGAAATGAAAAGACAGAAATGTATTCCCGCATTATACTGGTGGGCGACCTAGAACATGAAATGAAAAGACAGAAATGTATTCCCGCATTATACTGGTGGGCGACCTAGAACATGAAATGAAAAACAGAAATGTATTCCCGCATTATACTGGTGGGCGACCTAGAACATGAAATGTAAAACAGAAAAGAATTCCTCTCGTTACACAGGTGGGAGCCTGTCTTCAACAACAACTTTGAAAATAAAATCCTATTTGAGGGCGGATGAACCCAACATATCCTATTTGAGGGCGGATGAACCTAACATATCCTATTCGAGGGCGGATGAACCCAACATATCCTATTCGAGGGCGGATGAACCCGACATATCCTATTCGAGGGCGGATGAACCCGACATATCCTATTCGAGGGCGGATAAACCCGACATATCCTATTCGAGGGCGGATAAACCCGACATATCCTATTCGAGGGCGGATGAACCCGACATATCCTATTCGAGGGCGGATGAACCCGACATATCCTATTCGAGGGCGGATGAACCCGACATATCCTATTCGAGGGCGGATGAACCCGAAATATCCTATTCGAGGGCGGATGAACCCGAAATATCCTATTCGAGGGCGGATCAACCCGACATATCCTATTCGAGGGCGGATGAACCCGACATATCCTATTCGAGGGCGGATGAGCCCGACATATCCTATTCGAGGGCGGATGAGCCCGACATATCCTATTCGAGGGCGGATGAACCCGACATATCCTATTCGAGGGCGGATGAACCCGACATATCCTATTCGAGGGCGGATGAACCCGACATATCCTATTCGAGGGCGGATAAACCCGACATATCCTATTCGAGGGCGGATGAACCCGAAAATATCCTATTCGAGGGTGTGAAAATAAAATCCTATTCGAGGGCGGATGAACCCAACATATCCTATTTGAGGGCGGATGAACCCAACATATCCTATTCGAGGGCGGATGAACCCGACATATCCTATTCGAGGGCGGATGAACCCGACATATCCTATTCGAGGGCGGATGAACCCGACATATCCTATTCGAGGGCGGATGAACCCGACATATCCTATTCGAGGGCGGATAAACCCGACATATCCTATTCGAGGGCGGATGAACCGGACATATCCTATTCGAGGGCGGATGAACCCGACATATCCTATTCGAGGGCGGATGAACCCGATATATCCTATTCGAGGGCGGATGAACCCAACATATCCTATTCGAGGGCGGATGAACACGACATATCCTATTTGAGGGCGGATGAACCCGACATATCCTATTCGAGGGAGGATGAACCCGACATATCCTATTCGAGGGCGAATGAACCCAACATATCCTATTCGAAGGCAGATGAACCCAAAATATCCTATTCGAGGGCAGATGAACCCGGCATATCCTATTCGAGGGCGGATGAACCCGACATATCCTATTTGAGGGCGGATGAACCCAACATATCCTATTCGAGGGCGGATGAACCCAAAATATCCTATTCGAGGGTGGATGAAGACATATCCTATTCGAGGGCGGATGAACCCAAAATATCCTATTCGAGGGTGGATGAACCCGACATATCCTATTCGAGGGCGGATGAACCCAAGATATCCTATTTGAGGGCGGATGAACCCAACATATCCTATTTGAGGGCGGATGAACCCAACATATCCTATTCGAGGGCGGATGAACCCAACATATCCTATTCGAGGGCGGATGAACCCAACATATCCTATTCGAGGGCGGATGAACCCGACATATCCTATTCGAGGGCGGATGAACCCGACATATCCTATTCGAGGGCGGATATACACGACATATCCTATTCGAGGGCGGATAAACCTGACATATCCTATTCGAGGGCGGATGAACCCGACATATCTTATTCGAGGGCGGATGAACCCGACATATCCTATTCGAGGGCGGATGAACCCGAAATATCCTATTCGAGGACGGATGAACCCGACATATCCTATTCGAGGGCGGATCAACCCGACATATCCTATTCGAGGGCGGATGAACCCGACATATCCTATTCGAGGGCGGATGAGCCCGACATATCCTATTCGAGGGCGGATGAGCCCGACATATCCTATTCGAGGGCGGATGAACCCGACATATCCTCAAAACTTGAAAATGCCTTACCTCAAAACTTGTTGGGGATAACACTGCTGGGGAATTATTTACTTACCTGTTGGGGGATAAAATGTTATCAGCTGGGGATAATGCTGTCGAAGATAACACTACTGGGGGATTCTGATTCCTCCAGAACTAGTGCTTCACTCTTCGGAAGGCTGCTGGGAATGATACTGGACTTATACTTTTTCCGAGCACATGTTTCATCCTTTTGTTCTGTCCGCTAGGGAACAACTTCTTTTATTAAAACTTGTTACGCTGGGGGTAAAACTGGTTCAAAGACCACTTCCCTTGAGACTGGTGTTATCTTTATTCTTCCCCGAATGGGTACCTGACTTCCAGAAAATTTTCTAAATGGACGAAAAATTTTCTGCCCCAGTTTGATAATCTCCCTTGTGGCATGCATTTCCGTTATCAATGCCATTTCCTTTACCTGTTTCAAATCAAACAAAATTTGTTAGTTTAAAACGCGGTGGTTGGTTGTGATACTCCTACTGGGATGGCTTTTTCCCTTTCTCCTTCCCTGCTCTGCGTTCCAAAACTTGTTGGGGATGATATTATTTGCTGGGGATAATCCCTTTCTGCTGGGGATATCCCTCTTCTTTTGCAGCATAGCTCGGAAACTGGCATTTCCCCGAACTGTTAGTCTCGTATGAATTTCCCAAATCATGCTCATTGTTCTCCTTGCTTTGTCCTTTCTTGATTTAGACCATTTGGATGTTCTAATCGGATCTGGTCTTGCATAATTGGAAAGCTGATGGCAGATTTTGAAGTCATTTCTCACTTGTTCTGACCAAATAGACTCTACTGGGGAATGTTTCTATGAAAAGGGAACATAATAAAAGACAAAGGAAAAAGATGACTCTTTGACAAAAGAAACTATAAATAAAAACCTATCAAACGCAGATACCGACTCTAATAATCATGACATGCGCATGTGGCCTATCATCTGCCGTCAATCTTCTTTCAAGATCTTCACTTGGCGATTCCCCATCTGATTCTTAATCTTATTCGACTTGTAGTGCCCAAAGGGTTTTCACTATTCAAGCCTCTCTCATTTTGGTTTTCTCTCAGCTTTCATCGCCTTATGGTGTCCGTAAAGATTTTCACCGATAAGACTCTCTCATTTGTATCACTTTCTAGCTGGGAGATTTGGAGTGTTGTTGATATGACTCTTTCTGTTGGGGATTAGAGTCCTTTCTGCTGCGGAACAGAGTGTTATGTTCACCGGTAAGACTCTCATTTGTCTGACTTGGCATCTTTTGAAGACTGATCAGAAGGTCTTTCTTTGGACCGTAATGTGGGGTTTTGGATAGGGCTAGAAAGAAAGGGTATTAAAGGCTCAAAAAAACAAATCAGTTTGGGGTTCAAAATTACAACCTTTGGAACCATATTTGTTTACAACAAGCGCAACCCTTGCCCCAGTTTCTTGCTTGGGGATTTTTTATTTTTGTTATACTATGTAACATTATGCATACTATGCGCATTCTGCACCCTATGACCGAGCCGTGAAGCGCCTACGTATCCTCTTTGAGGAATCAGGTCAAACGTAGTTCCCAATTCCTCTTTTTTCATTTGACTTTTTTTTTGTTCGCATTTTTCTTTTCTTTTATCTTTTTTCTCTTTTCTCTTTTTTTCGTTTTGTTGTTTTCTTTTCTTTCTCTCTTTTTTTTTTTTTATTTTTTTTTTATTTTTTTATCTTCCATGTTTTGTGTTTCTAACCTGTTGTTACCTATTCCGAATGAGGGGTATGAAAGAAAAATAAATAAGGCTCAAAAGGGGTAACGAAGGATAAAGTGTTTAGGTAGTAGAACAAAATGTCTTCGTCATTCCAGTCTTCAAAACATGCCAAGTGCAAACAACATAATTTAAACAAAGATTTATAGCCTCTTCTGATGGTGCTGGACTTGACAATTATATTCACATTTGCTTTTCCATTTGTCATTTCTAAAGCACCGTTGGGCGACACTCTCATTCTCATTATTACGAACGACCCTCATGCCAATTTGGCGAATCTTGCTTTTAACGGTTTTCTTTGTGTTTAACTTGCCCTAGTTTCACATGACTCGAGCTCCGAATAATCTCAAACCGTCCTTATTTCCTTTAAATGTTCTGATCACCTTTCCGGGGTTTTATGATTAACCTTTACGATTAGGCCCAAACTGTGTGCGCATGTCATGTCACGAGAATCGGGCCTGAACAAAAATGATAAAAGGACTAAACAAAAAGATGACTGGAAATAATAAAAGACCGGATTTTGCATTAGACTACCGGTGAAATGGTTTGAATAACAAAACAAACAAAAACAAACCAGAATAAAATCCTAAAACAACCTGGACAAGACTTAAACAAACCGCTATGACAAAATGGAAAGATAAGAAAGTTTGACACAAGACAATATCCGAATTACAACCCTAATAATCCGGACAACAGAAATGACAACAAAATAAGCTACCAAAAGCTTCTCTCTTGCAAACCAAGGAACGGAGCGTCCTCCTACTTCATCAAAACTGGCATCTTAGCCACTGAGCTTCGCATCAGTATCGCCCAGACCATTGCCAACTTCAATATCATCAACCTTAGTCAACAAGTTCCCAATAGGACTCGAATGCTTGTGTCATTCGAGCATGATCCCCGCAAAGTGTGCTTTTGGATCTTGTATTTCCGGCTTGCCACAAACCGACCACCTTCTTTCTTTGTGATTCAAAACAAAACAGGTTAGAATGGACTCAGTCGGTCCTCATTATTAACAACATCTTTTCCTCTTTTTTTCTCTTTTTTTCATTTTTCTTTTTTTTTCATTTTTTTCATTTTTTTCTTTTCTCTTTTTTTCATTTTTCTTTTCTCTTTTTTTTGTGTCGAATCTTATGGAGATTGCCTACGTATCATGACCCCGCATGAATCAGACTTTGCGTAGTTCGGCCCAATGAAAGATAAACAATAATAAATATTTTTTCAATTTTCATATTAGAACAAACTAGGTTTCAAAGGTTTGAAGATGACCTACACACTCGAAAATCAAACAACCCACATATTCTAATCAAAAGATTTACAAACTTCAAAAACAAATGGCCAACTTCATTTCTCTGTTTGCTAATTTTAACCAAATGGTTGTTTTTGCAAACGTGGCCCCTTCCCAATGAATTTTGAGGCCGGGAAGGATTATTTTTATGACACTTTACAAACTTGTCCGTTCTTTTACGAAAATAGCCTTTCGACAACTGAAAGATACTCTAAGGCTATTTCGGCAAGAACGGTTTAAGACGCGGCCGAAGCTGGCTCGGCTTATTTTGAACAAAAGCCCAAACAGTGTTCACCTGACCGCTGACTCTTTGTTTTTTTTTTCAAATTACAATGAAAACCTGGTGTTGCAAACACGGCCCTTCAGCGCCTCGGGGACGAAGATTTTTAAGGATGTGTGGGTCAACTGGACCAAATCTAAAACAATGACCCAAAGGTGGTTGTTTATGCAAAGTCAGCCCTTCGGCGTCCCTTTCGGGAACATTCGGCTATTTTTGACAAAACAACATCACCCGACTTACTTATGACTCTTCTCATCGTTTTTCAAAATAGAAAACTCAATATTGCAAATACGGCCTTTCAACGCCTCGGAGACGAAGATTTTTAAAGCTGTGTGGGTCAACTGGACCAAAATCCTAAAAAATGACCCAAGGTGGCTGTTTATACAAAGTCAACCTTCCGGCGTCCCTTTCGGGAACATTCGGCTATTTTTGACAAAAGCAGCATCACCCGACTTATTTATGACTCTTTTTATCATTTTTTCAAAAATAGAAAACTCAATATTGCAAACACGGCCTTTCAACGCCTCAGGGACGAAGATTTTTAAGGCTGTGGGGGTCAACTGGACCAAATTTTAAACATGACCCAAAAAGTGGCTGTTTATGCAAGGTCAGCCTTCCGGCGTCCCTTTCGGGAACATTCGGCTATTTTTGACAAAACAGCATCACCCGACTTATTTATGACAAAATTAAAATTTTGACATGTTTTTTTTTATTATTATTTATTATTTATTTTTGGCTATTTTAGCAAAATGGGAGGTTGGACCCGATGAGGGTTGCCTACGTATCTCACATCTGGTGAGAATCAAACCCGCGTAGTTCGGGACATCATAAACTGACTTTTTTTTTAAAATTATTTTTTTATTATTATTTATTTTTTGAAGGAAAGACTTATAAAGAAGAAATGGAGCATTTTTTCAAAGAAGGATTTCTAAAAAAAAATTTGAATTTTGAAAGGGAAACTTCTAAAGAAGAAAGAAAATATTTTTGGAATTTTATTTTCAATGGAAGAAATGCTTCTAAAAAATATTTTTGAATTTTGACTTTTCTTTTCAATTTTGAAAGAAGAATGAGAATAATTTCGGATTTTTTGGAAGAAATTAAAAGAAATTTTTTTTTTATTCATTTAAAACAATTAAAAAGACTTTCTAAAGACATTAATAGTGGAAAATATTTTTGGATTTGTTTCTTGAAAATTGGGGGTCTAAAAAAAAACTTTTCTAGAAAGGAAATAAAGAAAAATACATATATATATATATATATATATATATATATATATATATATATATATATATATATATATATATATATATATATATATATATTGCAACAAATAATAAAACTACGTTCAACGCAAGACCCTTTTTTTTTCATTTTTGACATTTTCATAAACAAATAAATAAAAAAATATTTTAAAAACAAGTCTCTTTTTTCATTTTCATTTTTCATGGCAAGACAAACTATTTTTCGTTTTCTTCTTCTTCTTCTTCTTTTTTTTTTTTTTTTACATTTTAAAAACAAGACAAAGTGAAGATTTTTGTTCGTTTCAACAAAATGACTAACCTATTCTTCAACCTAAAAATAAGAGACTCTTTTCTATTTTTTCTTTTGCTTTTTTTTTGAGTGAAACAAACTATTAAAAAAAATATATATATTTTTCTTTTTTTTCATTTTTTCCAAAATTTCGGCAGAATTTCGCCAGTATTTGGGACATTGGTTTTTTTTTTCTAAAATAGGCAATTAACTCTCTACACAGTTACTTCCTTCTTTTTCGCAATTTTCCAATATTCCCGATTTTTTAAGCCGGTCAGCATGCAAGTCTGAAACAAGTAAATGCATAAAGCACACAGGATGCAGCAGGATGGTCTTTTCATTTTAAGTTGCTAGTCCTAGACGGACCCAACCCCTGTGTTGAGTCCCCTAAGTCAAATGCGCATGATGCAAATAAGCGTTCCTACTAGGGATCCGACATGTGGCTTTGTTATACTAGGTTCAGAACCTGGGTGTTTGTTCTAGACCTGGCTTACCCGAGCGGACAGCTCGAGCCGAGGGGGGGCAGCGTACCGGGAATACAGAAGCTTCACCGGCTTAGCTACTTGTCCGAACCTCGTTCTAAATTGGGATTTGACACTATACAGAAAAGAAGTCGTACGAAGTACACCCTTCTTCATGATTCACAAGACTCAGAGAGGAGATGGGTTTCGGCACAGTTTATATACAGTTCACGAATATCAAAGCGGTAAAAGGCAACCAATTAGCACATTGAGCCAAAACATGTAACAAAATCAGATAAAACCAAATATAACAATTTATATAAGCTCGAATTTCTAACCCTGAACCAGTGGTTCTGGGTCAATCTTCCCCAGCAGAGTCGCCAGAGCTGTCACACCTCCTTTTTCCGCCCCCGCGAGGGGTAAAGGAGTTTTTTCCAATTAAAGGACAATCGAAACGGGATTTGTTTGTTTATTTAAGAGTCGCCACTTGAGAGATTTAGGGTGTCCCAAGTCACCAATTTAATCCCGAATCGAGGAAAAGAATGACTCCATAGTACAGTCTGCGAACCAGAAATCCGGATAAGGAATTCTGTTAACCCGGGAGAAGGTGTTAGGCATTCCCGAGTTCTGTGGTTCTAGCACGGTCGCTCAACTATCATATTCAGCTTGTTTATCTGATTTTATACAATTATGCGCTCATGTGCAAGTTTTAACTCTTTACCGCCTTTATTATTATATTTTTTAAAAGAATGTGAACATCGTTTAAAAACATGTCTTTGGATTGCATCACATGAAATGCACCCGCAATCCGGAACACATTTTTATTCAATGTTTTGGGATTTGGATTTGGGTCGCATGAAATGCACACCCGAGTTTAAGAAGGTAAGATTATTAAAATGCGCGCCTAAAGCAATTAGCGTATTTATTATTTTGGGTAAAGCCGTGGAGTTCGCTAAGCGGCCGATCCCGAATTTTAAGTAATTAACGTATGAATTTGTGTTTGCCCCACAATCTGTGTGTTTTATTTGGCGAGGCTCGTCTCATTTTATTTAAAATGATAAACCTATAGTGACTACATTTTTTCTATTAAGTTCGTCTCTAAAATAAAAGAAAATCCCTCAATTAATTACATGCTGAAAAAGACGTAACTTATTAGTTATTAGTTTACAGCTAATGCAAATGGAAAATTGCAATCGAGTTTGTACAAAGAGAGATTGCTTCCGTTCTATATTCTATTATTTAATAACACTGGAACATGAGATTGACGCACAATAATATCAAAACAGATTAACTATTCTTTGATTAATTTAAACTAACATTATTAGATGAAGAAGTTATACATATGCAACCCCATTACTCATTAATCAGTCAACTACATTTTTATACAAAGAAAGGAAAATTCTATTCAAACACAAATCTAAACAGGAGGAATTCAATAGGAACAAAGCCCGATTAATATTTCATTTCGCTTCAAGCCGAGAGTGTACAAATGTGTACCTGGAAATGGCAGTACAAGAAGAAAAGAAGGAGAAGTCAGCAGCAGTAGTAACACAGCAACGCAACAACAACCCCACAACAACAATTTGAACCAGAATCAAAACCCAAGAAAATTTGAAGAAAAACCAAGCAAGCTCAATAGAACAAACCCAAAAGTTTGTGAACAAGCTAAACAGCAACAACCCACGCGTGTATTAAACTCGAAACTAAACTCGTTTCTTACTTTGTTTTTGTTTTCTCTTTTTAAAAATCTACCACACTTCTTCAGATTTTCAGAATGTATTCCTCTAAGAATGTTCTCCCAAAAATACTCCAAGTTCTCCTCTCAAGTCTAAGTCCAAGTCTTAGTCCTCAAGCTCTTTTAAAATGTGTCAAATGACTCTATTTATAACAAGACTCTTGTCTTGAATCCCCAACCCGAAATATTTCCCCAATTGCATACTTTTTCCCCACTACTTAATGTTTTCTTTATTTTAAACCCTTTTCCCCCATGCTTAACATAAATAATTACATTATTCCCACCCCACTACATTATGTCTTGTCCCCCACTATATTAAACAATTATATCAACCCCAACCCATCACATCTTTGTCCCCCATGCTTAACATAAACAATTATATTATTCCCTCACTAATTTATGTCTTGTCCCCCATTATATTAAACAATTATATCAAATGTTCAATTCCGAAAATACCCCTCGGACCATACTGAAATTACCAATTTACCCCTAAACGAACTGCAATTTACCAAACTAACCCCATCAGCTATAACCAATTCACCTAATTACTTTCAACCAAAATACAGCAAATATGACCAATTTCTAAACAATTTCAACAACAAATCTCATGAGCACAGATTGAATCATACAACTTCAAATTAATGGGAATAAGTTAACCATATTGGGAACTAATCCTGGTTAACTTAGACCAAAAATGAATGAGCAAAGAGACAACAATATCAACAACAAAATACATGATTCAAACTAAATCAACAAGTCAAAAACCAAAACCTAAACTCACATTAAATCACTGGGGTTACAAACGAACTTCAAACAAAGATGAACATGAATTAAATCTATTTTAAACAACAAACATGACGGATTCAAATGATTTAACCAACATTAACAATTTCTGAAAAAATACATAACAACACATGAAACAAACTGAAGAAATAATTAATTAAATTTCAATTTGAATCTAACGATATTAAACTAACATGAACAAACCGAAAAAATTAACAAAACGACAAACAGGAACAAAACAAGAATCAAACATTTACCGATTTTAGATTCGAGAATATCAAAACAAAATGCGGACAAAAATGAAACTCAAACCCACTAACCGGATCGAAACGACGAAGAACTTGAACAAAAAAAAACTGTCCGTAAATGATTATTTTGCCAAAATAGCTCGACGCCGAAGACGACCATGAACAGACCATTGAACTAGAGGTCAACTGGATCAGAGAAGACGACGAGAAAGCTATTTTGCGCAACCCTTTTTTTATTTTTATTTTTCTTTTTTCCAGGCGGAGAAGGCAGCATGGTCGACTTGGAGTCGACGTGAGAATGGGGGTCGACGTGCGTTGCGCGTGATGGAGGAGCTGGTTTGTTTGATCCGCTATGGATGTGAGGGTGGCAATGGGGTTGGTTTTTCAAACCAGCTGCTCGACCATGCTGGATGCAGCAGGAGCAGCAGAAGCCGCTTGGCTTTGGAGCAAAGTCGACGAGGCTGCAGCATAAGCAGCATAAGGGACTATTTCAGGTGGTCGTCCGATATGGTGAGGAGGGGCTACTGTCGAGGCCAATGAAGAAAATGAAGGAGTAGCCATGGCTGCCATGGGAGCTCGAGCTTGAGCTTGACGACGAGGAAGATGAAGGAAGAAGCAGCTGGGTCTGTTTGGATGTATCAGAAGCAACAAAAACGCAGCAACCATGAGAGCTTGACGAAGAAGAAAACGAAACAGTGGCAGCGGGGTCATTCAGGGAAGAAAGTCGCCATGGAAGCTTGAGCTTGAGCTTGGCGACGAAGAAGACGAAGCAATGGTAGCGGGGTTTGTTTGGAGTGGGCTTGAGGGTGAGCAGCCATGGATGGGCTTGGAGAGTTTTGGAGAAGAAGAGGGAAAAAGATAAGGGGGCGGATGAGTTTGGTGTTAGGGTTTTGGATTTTTTCTTTTTTTGTTTTGTTTTGTGCAGTGTAAGGTAGGAAGATAGGGGTGTTGGGTTTTTGGGTTATGGACTGGGTCGACCCGGTTTGAAGTGGACCGGGTCATGGGGAAGGTTGGGTATTTTTTGGGCTTGTGGCTTGAATTTGAAGAAGAGCCCAATTCCGATTTTCTTTATATTTTTGCTCTCTTTTCTTCTTTTTTTTTTTCTAAAACTAAATTCTAAAAATCCTTAAATTATTATATAGAACTAAATTAAGTTATAAAAGCGCAAATTAATTCCCAATAACAATTAACGCACAATTAAGTAATAATTAAGCATAAAATTGTACAATTGGACATTAAATGCTAAAAATGCAAAAGATGCCTATTTTTGTAATTTTCAATTTTTGTAAAACAAACTTGATTACTAACAATTGTAGAATTAAATCCTACATGCAAAATGCGACATATTTTTGTATTTTTTATTAATTCAACAAATAAACATGCACAGACAAATACAAATAATTATCCAAAAATGTCACAAAAATTCTCAAAATTGCACACCAAGGAAAATCGTTTTATTTTGAATTTTTTGGGAGTAATTCTTTCATAGGGCAAAAATTACGTGCTTACAATGACCCGACTGGTCGTTTTGCCTTTTAGAACCCCGTTCCCTTAAATAAAACTTCTCGTGCTTGCTTTAGCTAATTTACTACTTGCAAGGATGGTTGGTTCGAGATTTGGAAGAGTTTGGAGTGAAATATGGCCATTTGATTCCTTAGGATTTTCTTAAAAAGGGCTAAGTTTGACTTGGTCAACATTTTGAGCAAACGAACTGAGATTCATGATTTGACGATCCCGGAGGGTCCGTAGGAAAATATGGGACCAGGGCGTTTGCCCGGAATTGAATTTCGAGGTCCTTAACCCGAGAAATGAATTTATATTAGAAATTGTTAAACTAAAATTCTAAGGATTTAAAGAAACTAATTAATGATTGATTTCATGGGTATCGGGCTCGTATGTTGGTTCTGAAGCCCAACACAGGTCCTAAATATCATTTTAAGTCTTACCTGCAAAATTTGGTGTCAATCTGAGTAGTTTTAGGGCATTTTGGCTCGTTAGAGGAAAATTAAGAACTTGAAGTTCATACGTTTGATTCATTTGGTTTTAGGGGGTAATTCTTAGATTAGCGTTGTTTCGGGCATTCTGAAGGTTCGAGTAGGTTCGTCTTGTGATTTCAGACTTGTCGGTATGTTCGGGCGGGGCCCGGGAGCCCCGAGAGTCAATCGGACGAGGCTCGAGTGAAGTTGAAATTTTTAAGGAGTTATGAAGTTGTTGGTTCTATCATAATCGCACCTGCGGTTGGTGGACCGCAGGTGCGAGACTGCAGATGCGGTCCATCTACCGCAGATGCGGCCAAGGGAAGGCCAGGCTAAACCATAGAAGCGGCTCCGTAGACACAGCCTCAAGACCGCAGAAGCGGTCCCAACCCTTTTAGCCCATTTTGCAGATGCGGTCCTTTCTCGCAGATGCAGTCCCCTGACCGCAGAAGCGGAAATCGCAAAAGCAGTGAGCTTTATTTAATACGGGTTCTAAGTCATTTTTGACACTTTTCACTCCTCCATTTTCGATTTTGGGAGCTTTTGGAAGAGGCCTTCTACTTGGCATCTTGAGGTAAGCTTACCCTATCTATTCTTAGTTTAACACTTGTGTTTTAGGTAGATTAAACAATAGGATTAAAGTAAAATCATGGGGCTAGAGCTAGACCTAGGGTTTTAATAGAACTTAGATTTTACCACGGAATTGGTTGTGAAATGAATTAGAAATCATATATTATTGATACTTAGGTTATAGAGAACAACTTCCTTCAAAAAATTTCAGAATCCAGGCATGTGGGCCCAGGGTCGGATTTTAGGAAACTCGTGTTAAGGGTTGGAAATTGCTTAAATAGCTAGAATACGATCTTGTGAGCTTATATTGATTAGTTCCTACCTCATTTAACTAGTTTTGGATCATTCAGCTCCAAATTGAGGGTTTGGGCTAGTTCTTGGCATTGGAAATATACTTTGGAGCGAGGTAAGTCTCCTTTCTAACCTTGTAAGAGCGAATTGTCCCCATAGGTGTAATAATTGAGTAATTTACTACTAAATGCGGGGGCTACGTTCGCACGAGGTGACGAGAGTCCGTGCGTAGCTACTATTATGTTAATTGTCAAGGTAGCCTAGGACCCACATCACGCTATATTTGTGAATGTCTCTATATTTTCTTGCTAATGTGACCACTTAGGATATGCTAGAGGCTTGAAAAGGGATATAAGTGAGCATATATACTTGTTGAACCCTTGTATGAATTCATTTGAATATAAATGCGCCTTCGTGTGTTTCCTTGATATTACTTGATATTTGTGGATCGGGTCGATCGCCTCAGTATAAATAGATGCATCTATGGTTCGCGCCATTCGACCCTCTGGCAGTGCACAGTTTATTTTCTGTTGGATCGGGTCGTCGACCTCGGCATACTGTGTGCATGATATCTCTGTGAAATTTTATCCATGACTTGACCCGCTAAATATTTGAAATGTAAATGGCTAATCATAAAATTTTTAAGAACATGACATATTACCTCTTGCTACAAACTGTTGATTATTTGTGATTTCCATGCTTAGTATAACACTTCATTGTATTTTTTTTTACCTTAGTAAGTATCAAGTCGACCTCTCGTCTCTACTTCTTCGAGATTAGACGGGATACTTACGGGGTACATATTGCTTGTGTACTCATACTACACTTCTGTACTTAATTGTACAGGATCTGAGGCACTGGCTATCCGACTGGTGCGTGCCCCTAATTCATAGACCGAGACTTCCACGGTGAGCTGCTCCTTTCTGGTGCCGTTCAGCAGCTTGATGGGGTCTTTTTTTACTTTTGCTGTCTATTCTATCCCGGACAGTAGGATAGTATTATTCTTTTGTACATTCTACTAGTTTTCCACTACTTGTGACACCAGGTCTTGGCACACACATTAGTAGACAGTTCTTTTGGGTTGTATAATTATTATTAAATATTGCTTATCATCACATGTTTTAATTGCAAATTAAGAAATGATGTAACTGATTTGGGTAAGTAAAATAAGAATTTACTAATACTTCCACGTTGGCTTGCCTGACAACGGTTTTGGGCACCATCATGACCCTTAGTGGATTTTAGGTCGTGACAACATGGTATCAGAGCACTAGGTTCACGTAGGTCTCACAAGACATGGGCAAACCTAATAGAGTCTTGTGGATTGGTATGGAGATGTCTATATTTATCTTCGAGAGGCCATAGGGTGTTAGGAAAACTACTCTTTATTCATTTCCTATCATGTAGTGGTTGTTATGCTAAATTTCCCTCTTCTATTCTTTCACAGATGGTGAGGACACTCACGGCTGATGTTCCAGACCCCGACGGAGCTGCTCCCCATGTTGCTAGAGGTCGAGGCAGAGGCCGGGGGACGGCACCGTCCCCAGGTAGGGGATGAGGGCGTCCCAGAGTTATCCCAGTACTACCACCAGCAGATCCCACTGGAGATCCTATCATCGAGGAGCAGGGCAAGGTGCCCGCGGCTGAGCCCACCCCGACGGACTTTATGACAGCACCGGGATTCCAGGAGTTCATGGGCCGTATACTGAGGTTCATGGATTATATGACTCAGGCTGGTTTATTTCCAACAGATCCAACTACATCATAGGCAGGAGGGGGAGCACAGACCCCTACTGCTCAGGCTCCTGGACATGTAGTTGCAGTGTATCAGACTCTGGGTGCACTACCCGCAGATGGGGCTCCGCCAGTTGCTACAGTGGTACCCCAGCCCAGACCAGCTCTGAATGGCAATCTGCAGAAGTTATTGGATAGGTGGACTAGGCTTCACCCTCTAGTCTTCGAGGGAGAGCGTCATGAGGATGCCCAGGATTTCATAGATAGGTGTAGGTACAGACTGCACAATATGAGGATATTGGAGTCACATGGAGTTGACTTCATTACTTTTCAGCTTGAGGGTAGGGCCCGTAGATTGTGGCAGTCCTATGTTCTAGGCAGGCCAATAGGTTCTCCTCCCATCACTTGGGGTCAGTTCGCACAGTTGTTCTTGGATAGGTACATTCCACCCTCTAAGAGGGAAGAGCTACGGTATCAGTTTGAGCATCTTGAGTAGGGTCAGATGTTTGTGACCGATTATGAGGTGAGGTTTTCTGAGTTATCTCGCCATTCACTCATGATACTTCCTACAGATGCAGAGAGAGTGCAGAGATTTGTTGCGGGGCTACACCCCAGTATTCGATCTGGCATGGCCCGAGAGGTGGAGATGGGTACAGAGTATCAGCTAGTAGTAGAGATTGCTCGTAGGATTGAGGGATATCGCCAGAGGGGTAGAGAGCAGATGCAGTAGGATAAGAGGGCTAGATTCTCCGGAGAGTTCAGAGGTGCCTCGGCTAGGGGTAGAGGTCAGTTTGGGAGGGGTCAGCCTAGCAGGCCCCCATATTCAGCACCACCTCCTGCTCGGGGTAATCCAGCGCGTCATTATTTCAGCGCCATGCTAGAGGCCTCATATTGCCCGCCAGCTATTCAGGGTTCCTGCAGGGGGTATTCAGGTCCTCAGGGCTCTTCTATTCCTTGTTTCAGTGCTATGCCGGAGAGTTCATATCGTCCACTGGCTATTCAGGCTTCTTCCATTGGGTCTACATGCCATCAGGGTCAGCCATCAGGATAGCAGGCCACCGCAACGCAGGGTTGTTTCGAGTGCGGAGATCTTGGCCATATGAGGAGGTACTGCCCCAGGCTTCAGGGCAAGGCAGTACAGTAGGGACAGCAGCCTATGATTTTAGCATCGGCTGCCCCACCACCTAGAGGTGGAGGGCAGATGGGTAGGGGCCATCCTAGAGGTGGAGGCCAGGCAGGGAGAGGTCATCCAGATACTGCTCAGTCCGGTGGAGGCAAGCCAGCCGGTGCTCCAGCCATATTCTATGCCCTTCCGGCTAGGCTAGATGCATTAGACTCAGATGCCATCAAAACAGGTATTATTTTCGTCGGTGGTAGGGATGCTTCGGTATTATTTGATCTAGGGTCTACTTATTCATATGTATCATCTCTTTTTGCTCATTTCCTGGTTGTTTTTCCTGAGCCTTTGGGCATTCTTGTTCACGTGTCCACCCATATGGGCGATTTTGTGGTTGTGGATCGGATCTACCGGTCCTCTATGGTTACATTTTGGGGTTTTGAGAGTAGTGCGGATCTCCTGTTGCTTGATATGATCGACTTTGAGATCATCCTAGGCATGGATTGGTTATCCCCATATCACGTCGTCCTAGATTGCCATGCCAAAACTGTTACTTTAGCGATGCTAGGGTTGCTGAGGTTGGAGTGGAAGGGTTCCACAGTTGATACATCTAGTTGGGTTATCTCTTTCCTGAAGGCTCAGTAAATGGTCGAGAAGGAGTGTTTGGCTTATTTGGCTTATGTTTGAGACACCACCGCAGAGTCTTCGATGATTGATTCAGTTCCAGTAGTTCGAGAGTTCGCTGATGTGTTTCCTTCTAATCTTCTTGGCATGCCACCGGATCGTGATATTGATTTCTACATTGATTTGACTCCAGGCACCTAGCCTGTATCTATCCCACCATACCGTATGGCTCCGAAAGAGTTGAAGGAGTTGAAGGATCAGCTTGAGGGGTTGTTAGCAAAGGGGTTTGTTAGACAAAGTGTATCGCCTTGGGTGCACCAGTGTTGTTTGTGAAGAAGAAGGATAGAACTATGCGGATGTTCATTGATTACCGCCAATTGAACAAAGTCAACATCAAAAACAAGTATCTGTTTCCTCGTATCGATGATTTGTTAGACTAGTTGCAGGGTGCTAGGGTATTCTCCAAGATTGACTTGAGGTCAGGGTATCATCAGCTGAAGATTCGAGATTCGGATATTCCGAAGAGTGCATTCCGGACTAGATATGGCCACTATGAGTTCCTGGTGATGTCCTTTGGCTTGACTAACGCCCTAGCAGCATTCATAGACTTGATGAATAGGGTATTCAGGACTTACATTGATTCATTTGCCATGGTCTTCATTGATGACATCTTGATATACTCTTGTAGCTTGGGGGAGCACGAACAACATTTGAGGGTAGTGCTTCAGACCTTGCAAGAGCAAAAGCTATATGCTAAGTTCTCCAAGTGTGAGTTTTGGCTAGAGTTAGTGGCATTCTTGGGGAATATTGTGTCAGGAGAGGGTATTAAGGTGGACTCCAAGAAGATTGAGGTAGTTCAGAGTTGGCCACGTCCTACTTCAGTGACTGAGATTAGGAGTTTCCTGGGGTTAGTAGGTTATTACAGACAATTCGTGCAGGGATTTTCATCTATTGCATCACCTCTGACTAGATTGACCCAGAAGGGTGCTTCTTTCCATTGGTCCGATGATTGTGAGGCGAGCTTTCAGAAGCTCAAGACAGCCTTGATTACAACACCAGTTCTTGTGTTGCCTTCCGGTTCAGGGATGTATATGGTATATGGCGACGCTTCGCGCATTGGATTGGGATGTGTATTGATGCAGGAGGGGCGAGTTATTGCCTATACTTCGTGCCAGCTGAAGGTTCATGAGAAGTATTATCCTTTGCACGATCTAGTGTTGGCCACGATCGTTCACGCTCTTAAGATATGGTGGCATTATCTATATGGGGTGTCATGTGAGGTTTATACGGATCATCGTAGCTTACAACATTTGTTCAAACAGAGGGATCTTAATTTGAGGCAGCGCAGGTGGCTTGAGTTACTGAAGGATTATGACATCACCATTCTTTATAATCCGGGCAAGGCTAATATGGTCACGGATGCCTTAAGTAGGAAGGCAGAGAGTATGGGTATCTTGGCATTCATTCTAGCGGAGGAGAGGCCACTAGCTTTGGATATCCAGTCCTTGGCTAACAGATTTGTGAGGTTGGATATTTCATACACCAGTTGAGTTCTTGCATGTGTGGTTGCTTAGTCTTTATTATTGGGGCAGATCAAGGCCCGACAGTTCGATGATCCACATTTGGCGGTTCTTAGAGAGACGGTGCTTCAGGGAGGTTCCAAGGAGGTTTCTATTGGTGAGGATGGTGCTTCAGGGATCATCCTAATGTTGATGATCTGAGGGAGAGGATTCTAAAGGAGGCACATAGTCCGCGGTATTCCATTCATCCGGGAGCTACGAAGATCTATCGTGACTTAAGGCAGCATTATTGGTGGCGGGGGATGAAGAAAGACATAGTGGAGTATGTAGCTAGGTGTTTGAATTGTCAGCAGGTCAAGTATGAACACCAGCGGCCTTGTGGCCAACTTCAGCAGATGCCTATACCAGAGTGGAAGTGGGAGCACGTTACCATGGATTTCGTAGTTGGGTTGCCCCGGACTTTGCAGAAGTTTGATTCAGTATAGGTCATTATTGACAGGTTCACCAAGTCGGCCCACTTTATTTCGGTGGCGATTACTTATACAGCAGAAAGGTATGTTCAGATCTACATTCGGGAGATAGTCCGATTGCACAGTGTGCCTGTTTCCATCATATCAGATAGAGGCCCTCAGTTCACTTCGCATTTTTGGAGAGCTATTCAGGGTGAGTTGGGGACTCGCGTGGAGCTTAGCACGACATTTCATCCACAGACCGACGGGCAGTCAGAGTGGACAGTTCAAATTTTGGAGGACATGCTTAGAGTATGTGTGATTTACTTTGGAGGGTAGTGGGATTAGTTCTTTCTCTTGGCGGAGTTTGCGTACAACAACAGCTATTACTCCAGCATAGAGATGGCTCCATATGAGGCTTTATATGGTCGACATTGTCGTTCTCCTATCGGGTGGTTTGAGCCTGGTAAGGCTAAGTTATATGGTACAAATTTGGTACAGGATGCCTTGGACAAGGTAAAGTTGATTCAGGGAAGGCTTTGCACAGCTCAGTCCAGACAGAACAGCTACGCGAATCAGAAGGCGCGTGATGTATCATTCATGGTTGGCGAGAAGGTCCTGGTGAAAGTCTCGCCAATGAAGGGCGTTATGATATTTGGGAATAAAGGCAAGCTGATACCAAGGTTTGTTGGCCCATTTGAGGTGTTGAGGCGAGTTGGGGAGGCTGCTTACGAGCTAGCTTTACCCCCCAGCTTATCGGGAGTTCATCCGATTTTTCATGTATCGATGCTTCAGAAGTATCATGCCGAGCTGTCCCATGTTTTAGACTTCAGTACTATTTAGTTAGATGAGAGTTTGGGTTATGAGGAGGAGCTAGTTGTCATTATTGATAGACAGGATCGCTAGTTGAGGTCCAAGAGAATTTTTGCGGTGAGGGTCCAATAGAGGGGTCAACCAGTAGAGGAGGCGACTTGGGATTCCGAGGAGGACATGCAGAGCAGATATCCACATTTATTCAGCAGCTCAGGTACTTTTCTGTGTCCGTTCGAGGACGAATGTTTGTTTAAGAGGTGGAGAATGTAACGACCCGACTGGTCGTTTTGCCTTTTAGAACCCCCTTCCCTTAAATAAAACTTCTTGCTCTTTCTTTAGCTAATTTACGACTTGTGGGGATGGTTGGTTCAGGATTTGGAAGAGTTTGGAGTGAAATATGCCCATTTGATTCCTTAGGATTTTCTTAAAAAGGGCTAAGTTTGACTTGGTCAACATTTTGAGCAAACGAACTGAGATTCATGATTTGACGATCCCGGAGGGTCCGTAGGAAAATATGGGACCAGGGCGTTTGCCCGAAATCGAATTCCGAGGTCCCTAGCCCGAGAAATGAATTTTTATTACAAATTGTTAAAATAAAATTCTAAGGATTTAAAAAAAACTAATTAATGATTGATTTCATGGGTATCAGGCTCATATGTTGGTTCCGAAGCCCGGTACAGATCCGAAATATCATTTAAGACTTACCCGTAAAATTTGGTGTCAATCCGAGTAGTTATAGGGCATTTTGGCTCGTTAGAGGAAAATTAAGAACTTGATGTTCATAAGTTTGATTCATTTGGTTTTAGGGGGGTGATTCTTAGATTTAGCTGTTTTTTCGGGCATTCCGAAGGTTTGAGTAGGTCTGCCTAGTGATTTCAGACTTGTCGGTATGTTCGGGTGGGGCCCGGGATCCCCGAGCGTCAATCGGATGAGGCTCGAGTGAAATTGAAATTTTTGAGAAGTGTTGAAGCTGCTGCTTCTGTTATAACTGCACCTGCGGTTGGTGGACCCTTGTATAAGTGAGAATATATACTTGTTGAACCCTTGTATGAATTCATTTGAATATAAATGCGCCTTCCTGTATTTTCTTGATATTATTTGATATTTGTGGATCGAGCCAATCACCTCGGTATAAATAGATGCATCTATGGTTCGCGCCATTTGACCCTCGGGCAGTGCATAGTTTATTTTCTGTTGGATCGGGTCGTCGATCTCGGCATAGTGTGTGGATGATATCTATGTGAAATCTTATCCATGACTTGACCGGCTAAATATTTGAAATATAAAAGGCTAATCGTAAAATTGTTAAGAACATGACATATTACCTCTTGCTACAAACTGTTGATTATTTGTGATTTCCATGCTTAGTGTAACACTTCATTGTATTTTTTTTTTACCTTAGTAAGTATCAAGTCGACCTCTCGTCTCTACTTCTTTGAGATTAGACGGGATACTTACGGGGTACATATTGCTTATGTACTCACACTACACTTCTGTACTGAATTGTATAGGATCTGAGGCAGGTATATCTGGCTATCCAACTGGTGCGCGCCCTTGATTCATAGACCGAGACTTCCATGGTGAGCTGCTCCCTTCTAGTGCCGTTCAGCAGCTTGATGGGGTCTTTCTTTACTTTTGCTGTCTATTCTATCCCGGATAGTAGGATAGTATTATTTTTTGTACATTCTACTAGTTGCCCACTACCTGTGGCACCAGGTCTTGGAACATACATTAGTAGACAGTTCTTTTGGGTTGTATAATTATTATTAAATATTACTTATCATCACCTGTTTTAATTGCAAATTAAGAAATGTTGTAACCGATTTGGGTAAGTAAAATAAGAATTTACTAATACTTCCGCGCTGGCTTGCCTGACAATGGTGTTGGGCACCATCATGACCTTTAGTGGATTTTGGGTCGTGACAAGACAATGGAATCTTCTTGTGATTCACCTTCCTTATTCGTATTACCGCATCATTATCTACGCAACCATGGTGTTACTAAGTACTTGCCTAATATTGGCTTGTACCATCTCTCAGAATCGGGCTTGTTCAACTTCAATCTTCAAGATCGGGACAATATCCCATCCATATACACAAAAAACACTTTGATTTCTCACACCAACTGGCCGATTTCAAACATTGAACCCTAATTAAGGTTTGGAATTCGATTTCTCCTTAACCGGCTACCTTAATGATTTGCATGTGATATTTTCTTTCCTTGTTTATGTGTGTGTGATTTCTTTCCTTGTTTGTTTGTCTGATTAAACACTATATAACACCACCCTGATTTCCCATTTTGGACGAATTTTAATCATCTATCACTCCCTCACTTTAATACTCACTCTATTTTGAAACTCTTGGTTCTTGGCCGGCTGAAAGCCAAGGCCACCGGAATTCACCTTAATCGACCCTCCTAGTGCGAGCACTACTCGAGGATCATCTGAAGCCTTTGTGAATTCTGACGCACTAGGGTTGGGGTTCTGCTGCTATCTTTTTCTATTGACAAATAAAGTACTGCTGAAATTATTCTTCTTATTTACTTGTTCGTTAATTCGTAACTGGTAAGTACCTTCAACCTTCGTAATTTCATTCTCTTTCACTTGTGTTCATGTTCTGTATATATATTCCATTGAATCTTCTGTGAATCAAATATGCTGTTATGCCATCTTGTTTGTGGCTCTATTTGCTGTGAAATTATTCTTGTGACTTTATACTTTTAGCACCTGAAATTGACATAATTCTAACTATGATGTATGCCTATCACCTGTGTTTAGCATAAATGATTTCTGGCTCTCTTAAGCCTGTTTAGCCTAATGTGTTTGTGTGTGTCTGAATGTTTATCTCTGCATTGTTTCGGATTCTTGTGATAAATCAATTCATGCCCAGAATATGCTATAATTCCTGTTGAATCATCCATGCGTAACTTAATACTCTCCTAGAGTCAATCCCTAACTATGTTGTTAGCCAATTATGCTTCTCTGGTATTTGTGAACCTTAATGTGTGTTCCATGACTGGTTTAATCCTATGTTACTTAATATTTCTTCAGACTATTGGATCCTTTAATAGAATTATGTATTAAAACAACTTCATCGTTAAACTTGGTCATATAGAAATCCTGCCAATAAGACTCTATATTAATTTTTGAAAATAGAAACCATGCTTATAAGGTTTGAACAACCTATTGTGTTACAATTCTAAGTCTGCCTATTATAGCTGCCCGCCTACCCAATGTTGAACCTAGTCATATAAATAACAATTGTTCCTTTAATTAATCGTGTGCACCTGAGTTTATATGAGGAGGTGAACATGAGCCTTTTGTGTTGTTTATGTGAAGTCCTATTTGTTTTGATTGCACGCTTAGTTTTCTCATTTTGAACAGCCTAAGGGAAGTCTAGAACCTCTAAAATAGCAGGTCCAAAAGTCTCCTGGACCACAGGCATTGGGCGGGTAAAGCACGCATAGGACGCAGTTTAGAATTGAACTAGAACGCTTTTAGGTAACCAACTTCAAGATAGTAATTGGGTAGCAGGAGATAATAGTCTGTGCCCGCTGAATAATATGAGAAAATCCTATACTCAAGGGAGTTTTGAAGTATTATTTATGTTGCACGGGGTGATCCGTTAGGATTAAAAACTTAGGACCCCCTATGTGTGGTTACTACTTGTACTTATATTGAACTAGGTTGTATCTTGTAATCCTCAAAAGATTGTACCAATCACTTATTAGTGGATAAGCTACTTCTTTCATATGTGCACTTTCTTTTACCACTTCTTTCATCTTATAATTAGTGATTTGGACTCCTTGCTCTTCTTTAATTGACACGATCACATAGGGTAATTATAATTCGATTATCCAAATAGTGTAAAATTTGCCTGGGAACCATAATTGTGGACCTCGAAGAGTACCCAACCCCTTTGTAATGACCTGAATGGTCGTTTTGAGAATTTGCACTTTACTTGCCAGTACTCGGGCATGACTAGCCCCGTATGATGTATTTTTACTTATATAAATCATCGGCTTTTGTTTTTAGGTTAATCGGATTAGATTTGGAAGAATGATTCTCAGCTTGAAGCTCTAAATTTGAAAGGTTTAACCAAGTCTAGACTTTTTAGTATTCGATCTTGGATTTAGATTTTTATAATTTGGTTAGCTCCATTAGGTGATTTTGGACTTAGAAGCACGTTCGAAATGTGATTTAGAGGTCCGTGGTAGAATTAGGCTTGAATTGGCGAAACTGGAAAATTTGGCAAGCTTGGCCGGCAATTTGGTAGGTTCGTAGTGTCATTTGTGACGTGTGTGCAAAATTCTTGGTCATTCGGAGGTGATTTAGTAGGTTTCAACGTCGTTTGCGGAATTTGGAAGTTTGGAAGTTCTTAAGCTTCAATCCGAGGGTGATTTGGTGGTTTGATGATGTTTTGAGCAATTCGAAGGTTCGACTAAGTTTGAATATTGATATGTGACTTGTTGGTATTTTTGGTTGAGGTTCTGAGGGCCTCGGGATGAATTCGGATGGTTAATAGAGGATTTGGAAATGGAATTGTGCAGCTGAAGCTGCTACTTCTGATGTTTCCGCACCTGCAGAGTGGGAACCGCAGCTGCGAGGGCTGCATATGCGGAAGGGAACCGCAGATGCAGAATTTGGGGAGCTGTGGCAAGAGCCACAAGTGTGAGTAGTGGAGTGCACCTGCGAGACCACAGGTGCGATGTTTGGACCGTACAAGCAGTTTCTGAGGGAATAAGTGGGAACTGCACTTGCCATGGATTTTTCGCAGGTGCGGCGTCGCAGATGCGACTATTGGACCGCAGATGCGGTAGTTCTAGGCAGAAAGTATAAATTGTGGACTTCGCGAACTGTGGGATATTCTTCACTATTTTTATCCGGTTTTGGAGTTTTTGGGAGCAATTTGAAGAGGGATTCAAGGGGGTTTTCATTAAGGTAAGTTATTTGAGCCCTAATACTAGTGTTTATGGTAACTTCCCGTTGTTTAATCATATAATTAGTGGAGATTAAGGGTGAAAATGAGGGGTTAGGGCTTGAGATTTTTGGAGAGTTTGATTGAGGATTTGAGGGGTCAAATGGGGTCGGATTTTGATAAATCTTATATGTATGGACTCGTGAGTGAAAGGGCTTTCTAGTTTTGTTATTTTTGTCGGATTCCGAGATGTGGGCCCAAGGACCGGATTTGAGAGGATTTCGGGATTTGTGCCTAATTTGATAGTATTTCTTGTGGAATTCATTCCATTAGCGTATATTGATGGTATTTTTTTGGTTGTGAATACATTCGGAGCGATTGGAGGCCGAGTCGAGGCGCAAGAGCATTGCGGAGTAGGGATTTAACCGGTTTGAGGTAAGTAACAATTGTAAATCTAATCTTGAGGGTATGAAACCCCGGATTTCATATCATTTTCCTATTTTGAGGTGACGTACATGCTAGATGACGGGCGTGTGGGCATGCACCATTGGGGATTGTGACTCGATCCGTCCTGTAGCAACTATAAGTTGCATATTTGGTTGAAACTATGTGATACTTATGTGTTTTAGAAATGACTTCTGTAAATTTGGCTGAATGCCATATTTGGGCGTTGTGCCAGAGCTGTTTGGACCTTTAGGGGCCTTTTTCTTATTATCCTCTCATTGTTTTTGGTTGAAAATCTATACTCAGTCATGTTATACTTATTGGCTTCATAACCCAGTCTTTATTACTCTATTATTCATATAAAATGTGGTTTTGGATTGAGCACCCTATTTTTACTAATAGCCCGAGTGGCTTGAGAGGTTTATGATTGAGTGAGGCGGAGGGCCTGATTTGTGAGGATATTTATGGGATCGGGTTGCACGCCGCAACATGCTGTACTAATTCATGATTAAGTGAGGCCGAGGGCCTGATTTATTTATGCCACAGGGTGGCTTGTTATAGCGTTTGGGCTGAAGGTGCCCCTCCAGAGTCTGCACACCCCTAGCGAGCGCGTGTACCCTGATTCTGAGTGATGTTATGCCCCAGGGGTTGTTTACGAGTGATTGTGAGGTTTTCCCGAGGGGCTATATATGAGTGATGGTGAGGTTTGCCCGAGGGATTGTCTATGATTCATGCTTGCCCAAGGGGCTATTTATGATTTATGTTTGCCGGCAGGGCTGTATACGAATGATGTTTGCCCGAGGGGTTGTTCATGATTTAATCGTTTTTGCTCTTTTTTTGCATTGAAACTTTGTTCGAAAACTGTTGAAAGATGTTCTAAAAGATTTTACTGGAACTGGTGTTAAACAAGCTTGTGTGTTTTATTACTCGTCACCGCTGCTCAGCCTTTATTTACTGTTGTTACTTGCTGATTTGGCGTACTCACGTTACTCCATGCACCTTATGTGTAGTTCCAGGTATTTTTGGACCCGGTAGCAGGTGTTGATTATTCAGTTGCAAACCTATCAGAGTTAGCAAGGTATCTGCCTGGTGATCGCAGCCCTGCTTTCCTCCATCTTTATCTTCCCTTAGTTATATTCAGTTATTTTCAGGTTATATTAGTCTTGATGTTGTCAGATGGTTGTAGTAGATGCTCATGATTGTGACACCCCGATGTCGGGTTTTCTTTTCTGCACTTTCGTTTTGATTTAAACTTCTTTATAAAGGTTTTACATTAAATAGGTATGGAATTTTCTTTGAAATAAAATTATTGATTTGTTTTGATGATGTGTCGGCTTGCCTAGTACCACGATAGGCGCCATCACAACACGGTTAGTTTTGGGTTGTGACAAGTTGGTATCAGAGCCTAGGTTACATAGGTCTCACGAGTCATGAGTGGGTTCAATAGAGTCTTGCGGATCGGTACAGAGACGTATGTACTTATCTTGGAGAGGCTACAGAACCCTTAGGAAACTTCACATTTTTGAATTCTTATCGGGCGACATTGATTCTGCTTGAAGTGTAACTCCTTGAATTTCCTTCCACGTATTCGTGTGCGTACATGAGCGCTCGGTATCAGCTGTGCATCGACATCTTGTGATTCCCTGGAAGAGGTGCGAGATATGATTCTATGTGTTGATGTTGGGCTAGTTTGGAGGACTTGAGGCTGGGTTTTGACTATAGCTTGAGCATTGAGCTGTTGATTATGTCAGCATGAACTTTTGGATTTGTATGTTCGGCAGTGTCCTTATTAGTGGAAGTTATGGCCGGATGGCTACACGATGAGTATGATATGACTGTGAGATGTGTTCATATGATTTGAATGTGATGAGAAGGGTCTTCTTGAGGGTAGAAAGAACTATTTGGTGCTTGATTTCCATCGAGATTTGATGCGTAGCCCCATGTTATGGGTGTGTTGAAGGATCTTTTCATGTTGTTTAGTTGGGGAGTGAAGTAGATTTCATGTCGTGATATGAGTTCAGACTTGTCACATTAAGTGATTGTGTGATGTTTATGATGGTGGAAGGGTATAAAGAGATGTTAGTTTAAGGCGAACCAGGTGGGTTATCTCCTCCGGAATGTTCTGGAGGGTGTGTGATCCCTATGTTATTTTATAGCGAGTCCTCTTTTACCAGTGATTTATATATGCTGCAGTTTGAGTTTGGATCAGTCATGAGAGTTGGGTTGACTGTTACGAGGATGAATACAAGCTTTGCAAATTATTTGAAGTACTAGATGGGTTGTCTTGCATGAGCTTATGAAGGATATAGTTAAATCTCACTATGGCATTATGGCAGTGATAGAGTATGGGCATTGTGAGTTATTATGTGTTTTGATCTATGGCTTTGAGCCAAGTGGGGGAGTCTGCTAATGATCAGTTGATTGCATGGTTATGTGTTGTGTTGGTTTAAGTTTGAGGCATACTGATGAATTAGTTATGGCTTATAGAGGTTGAGATCGAGGATGACTTGAGTAAAGGACATTTTGGACAAGGATTGTGTTATGCTTTATGGGTATATGAGAAACATTTGATGATTTAGTTGTTGTTTGTAAGGTATGTAATGTGTATGGAGTAAGAAATCACTCGGAGACTTAGAAGAGTGGGGTTACTTTCTTAGGTGTTGTTGTACTAATGGGACACAGGTCATTCGGTCCATTTGATCAGTTAATTAAGACATGAGTAGAGTGGATGACTCTTGAGAATGCTTCTAATGAATTCAAGATTTATATGTAACAAATGGGGATCTTCAGAATGTGTAATTGGCTAGAAACTGAGATTTACATTGGATGGAGATAAGACTTGTGGCAATTCTATATCATTATGGTTTCTTCATATCAATATCAGGAAGGTGAAAGTAATGGCTTTATATTCGCAGGAAGTCTCTTCAGGGTAAGTATTTGAATGTGGTACCTTTGGGGATATTTAAGAGAGTATTCAGCGGCTTATGAGCCTTAGGGCGATGTGGTTTTATGCTTGAGTCTCGTGTGGTTTGTCTGGGTTGAGGATTGTGGTATTATGGCGAGGAGAAGTATCAATTTGAAGGTAATTCAGAAAGAACTCGAATGAATAGGACAACTTGATAGTAGGTTTGATCGACATGGTAAGGGATATGATTAGTTCTTTGGGTGCTTATGAGGTAATGAGTTTCTACAGGTATTTCATGGCAATGCTCCTGGGTATTTGGTGACCTGCATAGCTTGGTTGAGTTAGAAGGATTCAGTCCTTACGGTTTGGCTTTGTGCAAATGGGATTCGTAGAGTTCTTGATGTTTTCTACCATGGTTAGAGATGTATATTTTCTACTAGCGTGAGGAGCATGTGATGTATAGTGATTTTCTCCTAGATGGGATCAAATAGAAAGTTTTGGCTAGTTAAGTACGTAGTTGCTTATGACTCGGAGTGGGTTATAAAGTTCTCATATTTATCAAAGGATGGCAGGGTATATGCAGTATGCTGTGTGGGATTGAGATTTGCATGTGTAAGGTCACAGTTCAGTTCTGAAAGGAAGGTCATAAATTTTTAGGCAGCATGGACAGTTTCAGATGACTCCGTAAATGATATTACTAACTGGTATGGCTTGATGAGAGTATGCATTTCAGAAAGGGCGATGCATTTGAGTTATGGATACTTCATTTGTATTGCGGGACTCTCTTGTTTGATCGACTGCTGGAGTTCAAAATTTGCTTTGTGGTACAGAAGAATTTTAGAAGTATTCCTCGTGGGGTGACTGTGTAATTGGAGGAGTGCGGACATCTAGGCGATAGAGTTGAGATCAGAGATGGTGATTCGTATATTCTATGGATTTGGAGACTAGGAGTTCTTGTGAGTAGATTGTTTCATGATTGTGGACTGTACAAATGTAGCCAAGGTTAGTCTGAGGTTAGTATGTGTTGTGATTCAGTCATTGTAGACTTTTTGAGGGTTATTTACCTATCGTGGGGGACCAGAGCTGATTTTGGGTTCATTGGAAGGCCCGGTATAGGTGTGTGATCTGCATCGAGTCGGATTTTGTTGACTCTGAACTGCTATTGTTCAAGGAGGTGCCATTCAGTTGTTGTTGAGCTTATTTGTGTTCTAAAATGATCTGTGAGCTACTCTTCTGTGCTACGAGGAGCTGTGATTCATTGGTTATATGCATACAGGGTGCGGTTCTATTTGGGATTATAGCGGGAATTTGAGCAAGATGAGTATTCGGTATTGCATGACTAATTGCGCGTTGGCTATGTTCTTTTCCGATGGTGGCATTATGTTATTTTCTCTCCGAGATAGTGGTAATGCAATTTAGGTTTATAATGCCGAATTTCGAATGGTTATGGATTTGGAGCAGGGTGGCTCGAGGTATGTAATACAAACCAGCGTTTTGATGGGGCCATGCATTGTAGCGAATTTATGTGGAGGTATGATCCTTGGTGTCGGATTCGTGCGTTTTGGTTCTATGATGTGTGCTAGGCTCTTAGCATGGTGTTATGATGGTACTTGTTAAGTTGGCGGGGCAGTCCTCTCGTTAGAATCATTTTCTAGGATTGGAGTACATTTGAGGATGTTGCTATTGGGTGCACGAATTGCACAGGTTATGGCTTTGGATTGTATTGAAGTGTCATGTAATCAGAGTGGTCGTGTTGGATGAGATAAGGTCATTGGACCTAGAATGAATACTATCAAAATTGGCTACAGCATGGTTGGAAGTATAATATCGAAGTCAGCTTAGAAATCTGCTATGGTTCCTGTCGGGAAAGATGGAGCTCCATGACTTATTGATCTGACAAATGGTTATGAGTTTCTGCGCGTTTATTTTATCATTTGCAGTATATGGAAGTGCTAGAACGAGGCTTGTTGGATAAGAGGTTTATTACCAGTATGGGGTTGTTTAGAGCAGCTGCTATGATTAGAAGTTATTGTTGTGAGTGTTTGAGTTATGTGGTATATCATGTGATTACATCTTTTGTTACAAATATGGTTTGATACAGTTTGTTCGGATTTATACAGTGTGTAAATGCGAAATTTTGATCTTAAAGAAAATTCTGGATGTTGGAAATTGGGTTCTGAGACTTATGGGCTAGGTTGGATAAAGAAATTTCAGTCATGTTGTGATATCGGGCCTATATGGGATAGGGTGACGTGGGATCACCCCGGGTAGGTGCATAGTGAGGTTACCCGACGGTTTGATGGCGTTTAGAACAACTCTTGGCACATTCGAGGACGAACGTATGTTTAAGTAGAGCCCGATGGGTCATTTTGAGCATTTTCACTTCGCTTGCCAGTTCTCGGGCATGACTAGACACGTATGATGTATTTTGACTTACGTAAATCGTCACTTTTGGTTTTCAACTCAGATTAGATTTGGAAGAATGATTCTCATCTTGAAGCTTTAAATTTGAAAGGTTTGACCAAGTTTTGAGTTTTTAGTATTCAATATCGGATTTGGACTTTTATAATTTGGTTAGCTCTGTTAGGTGATTTTGGACTTGGGAGCGCGTACGGAATGTGATTTGGAGGCCCGTGGTGGAATTTGGCTTAAATTGGCAAAACTAAAAATTTGTCGATCTTGGTCGGCAGTGAAAAATTTGATATCAAGGTCGGAATGAAATTTCGGAAGTTGGAGTAGGTTTGTAGTGTCATTTGTGACATGTGTGCAAAATTTTAGGTCATTCGGAGGTGTTTTAGTAGGTTTCGGGATTGTTTGCAGAATTTGGAAGTTTGGAAGTTCTTAAGCTTGAATCGGAGGGTGATTTGGTGTTTTGATGTTGTTTTGAGAGATTCGAAGGTTCGACTAAGTTTGAATATTGATATGTGACTTGTTGGTATTTTTGGTCGAGGTCCCGAGGGCCTCAGGATGAATTAGGATTGTTAATAGAGGATTTGGAAATGGAATTGTGCAGCTGAAGCTGCTGCTTCTGATGTTTCCGCACCTGCAGAGCGGGAACCGTAGGTGCGAGGGCCGCATATGCAGAAGGGAACAGCAGATGCAGAATTTGGGGAGCTGGGTAAGAGCAGCAGGTGCGAGTAGTGGAGTGCACCTGCGAGACCGCATGTGCGACGTTTGGACCGTAGAAGCAGTTTCTGAGGGAATAAGTGGGAACTGCACCTGCGATGGATTTTCCGCAGGTGCGGCGTCGCAGATGCAACTATTGGACCGCAGATGCGGTAGTTCTAGGCAGAAAGTATAAATTGTGGACTTTGCGAATTTTGGGATATTCTTTACCATTTTTATCCGGTTTTGGAGATTTTGGGAGAAATTTGAAGAGGGATTCAAGGGAGTTTTCATTGAGGTAAGTTATTTGGGCTCTAATACTCGTGTTTATGGTAATTTCCCGTTGTTTAATCATGTAATTAGTAGAGATTAAGGGTGAAAATGAGGGATTAGGGCTTGGGATTTTTGGAGAGTTTGATTGAGGATTTGAGGGGTCAAATGGGGTCGGATTTTGATAAATCTTGTATGTATGGACTGGTGAGTGAAAGAGCTTTCTAGTTTTGTGATTTTTGTCGAATTCCGAGACTTGGGTTCGGGGGATAGGTTTGAGAGGATTTCGGGATTTGTGCCTAATTTGATAGATTCTGAATTCGAATTCTAGTTGTGAATACATTCAGAGCGATTGGAGGCCGAGTTGAGTGGGTCAAGAGCATCGCGGAGTAGGGATTTGACTGGTTTGAGGTAATTAACGATTGTAAATCTAGTCCAGAGGGTATGAATCCTCAGATTTAGTATCGTTTTACTATTTTGATGTGACGCACATGCAAGGTGATGGGCGTGTGGGCGTGCACAGTTGGGGATTGTGACTCCATCCGTCCTGTAGCAACTATAAGTTGCGTATTTGATTGAAACTATATGATACTTATGTGTTTTTGAAATGATTTCTTTAAATTGGGCTGAATGTCATATTTGGGCCTTGTGCCAGGGCTGTTTGGACCTTTAGGGGCCTTTTTCTTATCATCCTCTCACTGTTTTTGTTGAAAATCTATACTCAGTCATGTTATACTTATTGGTTTCATAACTCATGTTATGTTTTGATGCATATAAGATGTGGTTTTGGGTTGAGCACCCTGCTTTTACTGATAGCCCGAGTGGCTTGAGAGGTTTATGACTGAGTGAGGCCGAGGGCCTGATTTCTGAGGATATTTATGGGATCGGGCTGCACGTCGCAGTATGTTGTACTGGTTCTTGATTGAGTGAGACCAAGGGCCTGATTGATTTATGCCACGAGGTGGCTTGTTATAGCGCTTGGGCTGATGAATCCCCTCCGAAGTCTGCACACCCCTAGTGAGCGCGGGTACCCTAATTCTGAGTGGTGTTATGCCCGATGGGCTGTTTACGAGTGATTATGAGGTTTGCTTGAGGGGATGTATATGAGTGATGGTGAGGTTTGCCAGAGGGGCTGTTTATGATTCATGTTTGTCCAAATGGCTATTTATGATATATGTTTGTCCGCGGGGCTGTATATGAGTGATGTTTTCCCGAAGGGCTGTTCATGATTTCATCATTTTTTGCTCTTTTTTTGCATTGAACCTTTGTTCGAAAACTGTTGAAAGATATTCTAAAAGATTTTACTGGAACTAGTCTTAAACAAGCTGATTTGATTCAATTTATGGTTTAAAAGTGTGCCGTATTTTTACTGAGATTTTAAGATATGAACTTTATATGTTTTATTACTCGTCACTGCTGCTTAGCCTTCATTTACTGTTATTACTTGCTGATTTGGCGTACTCACGTTACTCCCTGCACCTTGTATGTAGTTCCAGGTATTTTTGGGCCCTGTAGCGAGTGTTGATTATTCAGTTGTAGACCTATCGGAGTTAGCAAGGTATCTGCCTGGCGATCGCAGCCCTGCTTTCCTCCATCTTTATCTCCCCTTAGACATATTCAGTTATTTTCAGGCTATGTTAGTCTTGATGTTGTCAGATGGTTTAGTACATGCTCATGACTAGTGACACCCCGATATCGGGCTTTCTTTTCTGCACTTTCATTTTGATTTGAACTTCTTTATAAAGGTTTTACATTAAATAGATTTGGAATTTTCTTTGAAATGAAAATATCGATTTGTTTTGATGATGTATCGGCTTGCCTAGTACCACGATAGGTGCCATCATGACAGGATTAGTTTTGAGTCGTGACACCCTTCTCTTTGAGGTAATTTGAGCACTTACCCGATCTTTGGTGACATGTACTAGTTAAAATAGATTTATTCGCAAACATGAACCCTAGTACACCTCAAAATTGTTAGGTGGCAATTCTTCTCTTTTGATACCCCATTTAAAAGAGTTGTCACTTGTCGAAACCTGCTTTTACGAGAAAACAGGGCGCGACAACTGATAAGTGGGGATTTTTATCTATTATTTGCTCTTTCTGACTTGCGTTTTGGGCCTAAAAAGCGTGAAGATATTCCCGAAAGCTAATGTAATATGCTTGCTTGCAATGATTGTTCACAATGAGCTAGAGTAGCTATGATCAACTCATAAAGGAGTCAAAACTTGAACAAAGACCAAGACTGGGCCAAGAGATGTGGAACACAGACCGCGACAGAAAAGTGCGGACGCGAATGTGTCAACGCGAACGCGGTCATTAATTCGCGGACTACGAAATGGAGAATCAGAGAGGTGGTTTTTGGGAACAAACATAAATGCGGACCGCGTCAGAAATCAGTGGCAACGAAAGTACCACTGCAGTCGCGATTGGAATTTCATGGACCACATTTGCTATGGTTCAGAGAGCTCAGTAAATAGGTAAAAATGTTAAGAGCGGACCGCTGCAGTAGGCTCTCACACAGATGCGGTGACAATTATGCGATCCGCGAAACAAGGTTCAAATCAGTCCCAGATATGAAGAAACGCGAACTGCGATCAAATTTACGCGGCCGCGAAAGAAAGTGTGCGGCCACGGTCAGAATTACGCGACCGCGAAACCTCTGCAGGGGTATTTTTGTTCGGAAATTTCAGCCTAGCATAAATAGATCTTTTTCACATTTTTAGGTTATGTTATGTTTTTACTGAGTACGTGAGACGGCTGGAAATACCATTTTGTGAAATTTTGTATTAGATTCAACTTTTAACATTAGCTTTTCATCTTTTAATCTAGTATTATGGATTTTATCTTTATTTCATCTTTGATTTCTGCTATTTTCTCATGAGTAGCTAAACCCATAGCTAGGGTTGTGACCTAACCCTAGTGTGGGTATTTGATGGGTTTTGAATTTTAGGGCTTGAAGTAGTATTTAGTCTAGTTATTGCTAGAACTATGGAGTTAGAGGTTGCAAACACTGATTAATGCCTTTATGACTTAGTCTTTACTTGAGAAAGAGGGACTAAGTCTACGAAAACTGGACTAACAAGGAATTGGGGTAAACTCAAGAAATTGATATCCCCAATTAAAAGGTTAAACCTAGAGATAGTAATACCCGACTCAAGCTAATATCACTTGTATTGCATGAATACCCAGTTGGACATGAGAAAGCCAAATTGGACAAAATCACTAAAACTACCGAGAGGTATATAGTGAGTACCCTGGTGTGATAGCTATATTACGACCCCAATTAATTACATGATTATCCTAGATTTTTGCTACCCGTTAGATATCCACCTAGGTAGAACTCGCTACCCTAGTCCCTTTTAACCTTTGAAAAATCTACAACAAAAGCATTGTAATTAGTTTCAAATATTGCATGCTATAGAATAGAGTTAGAAGTAGAAAACAAAACCAACCATTTGTGGAAGTGTAATTAAGAGCAAAACCTGCATCTCTACTTGGATATAAACCTAACTCCAAATAAATTAACTCCTTGTGGATTCGATCCCGACCTTGTTGGGTAAAACTGCATCAGCCATCCTCGCTACTCAATAATAGTGTAGGCTTGGACTCGATCAATTTTTGGCTCCGTTGCCGGGGTGTTAGACGGTTTTAGCTATATATCTGAGTATTTGTGTATTTTATTTTACTTTCCTTCCGTTTTTTTAATTTGTGTGTGAATTGCTTTTAGGTACCAAATGGCTCTTAACAATGATGCCCTCAGAAATTTGCCATTGGGGGAGGAGGTAGATGAAGATAACGTAGATGAGATTCAACCCGAACCTCAAGCACAAAGAAGAGGCCGACCGCCTCATGATAATATTCCAACCCCCCCCCCCTCCAACAAGGGCAGCACATCGGGGTGTTGCCCAACGAAGGCTATGCAAGTGCAATAGTCCCGCCCTGGATTAAGACGGGCAACTTTCAAATAACCAATGTCACGCTTACACTCTTGGAACAAAAGGGTTTCTTCACTAGAGCTCCACACCAAAATGCATACAAGCATCTCAAAAGTTTTGTTGACACGTGTTGGGGGAGCAAGCAAACCAACGTTTCTGAGGACGCATTGAGGTTAAGGCCATTCCCATTTTCTCTAAGGGGAAAGGCTTTGGATTGGCTAGAAAGGTTGCACAATCATTCCATCACCATTTGGGATGAGTTGGCCGAGAAGTTCATTACAAAGTTCTTTTCTCCGGACATATGGCGATACTAAGAGATGAGATCCTTGCTTTTAAACAAGATCCAAATGAACTGCTTCATGAGATTTGGGAAAGGTATCGGACAATGGTTAAAGGGTGTCCGAATAATGATATGACCAAAGCCATAATCCAACAAACATTCTACCGTGGCATAAATATAACAAACCAATATGTGGTTAACCAACTCGCTAGGGGGAACTTCATGAACACGCCATATGCCGAAGCATGTGAAATACTTGATTAGATGTCGGATACCTCTTCGGTATGGCAAAGTAGAGCTAATGTGCCACAAGGTGACCCTAATGTCATTCACCTACACAAGGACCTCCATGACCACGGCCAAGCTATAGCTGAGTTGACTACTACCATGAACCAATTGGACAAAGCTCAGTTGCAACAAGTTCAAGAGCCAAAACAAGTGAATGCCATGGAATGAATGAATATGATGATCAACAAGAAAAGGCAACAAGATCAACAAGTTCAAAACAATTCGGACCAATTTGAGCAAAGTGGTAGTGGGTACAATCAAGATGTCTATGATGATCAAAGTGAAGAGGTGCAATATGTCAACAATTATCAAGGTCAACGGGGCAATGCTCTAAATCAACAACAGTGGAGTCACAAGGAAATTAGGGAAATCAGGGTTAACAAGGCAATTGGAATAGTGGCAATAATAAAAACCAAAGTAATTGGGGGAACAACAACAATCAAAATTGGGGGAACCAAGGAAACCAAGGCAATTGGGGTGGAAACAATAATAGTAATTGGGCAGGTAATAACAATCAAGGGGGTTGGAACAACAATAATTAAGGGAATTTGGGGCGGGTCTTTCAAAGACCTCCGATGTGTCAACAACCTAACAACCCGCCTCCATGTCCATCACAATGTCCTAGCTCGTCCAATCCTGAGATGGGATAGATTGAATCTATGTTTGAGCAAATGATGAAGAAAAATGCCAACTCCAATGCCCAATTGGCCTCCCACAACACTTCCATCCGCAACTTGGAAGTCCAACTTGGCCAAATTTCTCAAGCTTTGAATACTCTCCCTAATGGGGCACTACCAAGTGATACGGTAGTACACCCAAAGGGTGAGAACAATACGGGCCATACAATGACGGTGACTATAAGAAGTGATCGGGATGGAGTTGCTAGTACCTCTAATCCAACAAAGATTGTGAGTGATGATGTGTTGGTGCAAGATGATGATGAACCAAGCAATGAGTTGCAAGTGAATGATGAGAATACGGATGATGAAGTGAGGATAGACATTGATGACAACATGGAGGAGACACAAAATGATGTGAACCCGTCTAGGGAACACATGATAGATATACCAGAAATGGTAGTGCCTAAAGCCAAGGTTCCCTTGCTTAGGCCCCTCCACCATATCCTCAAAGTCTCACAAAGCAAAACAATGAGAATTAGTTCAAGAAATTCATTGATATGATGAAAAGTTTGTCCATAAATGTGCCTTTGGTTGAAGCTCTAGAACAAATGTCGGGATATGCCAAGTTCATGAAAGACTTGGTAACAAAGAAGAGATCCATGAATTGTGAAACGATCAAATGAAGCATCAAGTGAGTGCCATTGTATATTCTATGGCTCCAAAGCTAGAAGACCCCGGTGCCTTTACAATCTCATGCATTATTGGTAGTGCCGATTTTGCCAAAGCTTTGTGTGACTTAGGGGAAAGCATTAACTTGATGCCATATTCAATGTTCAAGACATTGGGGATTAGGAAGCCAAGGCCCACATCCATGAGTATGCAAATGGCGGACAGGACAATGAAGAGGCCATTGGGGATCATTGATGATGTGCTAGTTTGGGTCGACAAATTCATACTTCCCACAGATTTTGTAATACTTAACTGCGAGGGTGACTATAAGGTACTTATCATATTGGGGAGACATTTTCTAGCTACAAGGAAGGCCTTAGTTGATGTGGAAGCAGGGGAGCTCACTTTCCGAGTGGGCGATGAAAGTTGTGTTCTATGTTTGCAAGTCAATGAGGCAGCCCAATAGCAGCGAAGTATGTTCGTTTGTGGATATTGCGACCGAATTTATTGTTGAAGACACAAGTGATATGATTAATATTGAAGACCCATTAGAAGCTGTGTTGTTGAATCATGATGTGGATGAGAAGGAAGGCTTGGTTGAATACGTCAATGCTTTGCAAGGAATGGGTTCATATACATAAGAGCCTCAGAAACTTTCCTTGGACCTTGAGAACCAGAAGACTCCACCAATAAATCCCTCAATTGAGAAGCCTCCCACAATGGAGTTGAAGCCTTTGCCTTCACACCTCAGGTATGAATTCCTAGGCCCTTGTTCCACTTTACATGTTATTCTTTCCTCGTGCTTAACTAACGTGCAGGTAGATGCCACCCTTTCGGTGCTCCATAAGAGGAAGAAGGCAATAGGTTGGACATTGGCGGATATTCGGGGTATAAGCCCCGCCTTTCGCATGCAAAAAATCATATTGGAGTAAGATTCCAAACCCTCCATGGAACATCAAAGAAGGTTGAATGAGGCCATGCAAAAGGTTGTCAAGAAAGAGGTTATCAAGTGGTTGGATGTTGGGGTGGTCTACTCCATGTCTGATAGTTCATGGACTTCACCGGTAAAATATGTCCCAAAGAAGGGGGCATGACTGTGATTACAAATGGCAAGAATGAGTTGATCCCCACAAGAATTGTCACCGATTGGAGGGTATTCATGGATTATATGAAGATCAACACAGTGACGAAGGATCATTTTTCGCTTCCTTTTCTGGATCAAATGTTGGATAGGTTAGCCGGACGTGCTTATTATTGCTTCTTGGATGGGTATTCCAGATTTAACTAGATTCTTATTGCACCTGAAGACCAAGAGAAGACCACTTTCACTTATTTGTATGGTATATTTGCATTCTCAAGGATGTCGTTTGGTCTATGTAATGCACCGGCTACGTTTTAGCGATGTATGATGGCAATATTCACGGATATGGTGGAGGACTTCCTCAAGGTGTTCATGGATGATTTTTCTATTTTGGGGGATTCTTTGATGAGTGTTTGGGAAATCTTGATAAAGTCTTGTCACTTTGTGAAGAGACCAACTTAGTACTTAATTGGGAGAAGTGTCACTTTATGGTCGAGGAGGGCATTGTCCTCGGCCATAAGATCTCCAAGAATGGTATTGAGGTGGATAAAGCAAATATTGAAGTGATATCAAAACTCCTTCCTCCTACTTTCGTAAAAGGAGTGAGGAGATTTCTAGGGCATGTGGGTTCTACCATTCGGTTCATCAAGGATTTCTCAAAGATGGTGAACCCCTTGTGCAAGTTGTTGGAAAAGGATGCCACATTTGTGTTCAATGATGATTGCATTAAGGCTTTTGAGCTACTCAAGTATAGGTTGACTACCACTCCCATCATCACCGTGCCAAATTGGAGCTTACCATTTGAGCTCATGTATGATGCAAGCGATGTAGTGGTTGGAGCGGTATTGGGGCAACGAATTAACAAGATCTTTCATCCGGTCTACTATGCTAGCAAGACTATGAACGATGCCCAAGTCAACTATACGGTGACCGAGAAAAAGAACTCTTAGCCATTGCCTTTGCCATGGAAAAGTTCTGCCCGTACCTCATGGGTACCAAAGTGATTGTTCACACCGATCACGTGGCGCGCGTTATTTGATGAGTAAGAAGGACTCAAAGGCTAGATTGATGAGGTGGGTACTTCTTCTACAAGAGTTTGATCTTGAAATCATAGACCGAAAAGGGAGTTAGAACAAGTGGCGGACCACTTGTCCCATTTGGAAGAGGAGGGGAGGCCCCATGATGGCCTTGAGATCAATGATTCGTTTCCGGATGAACAACTCCTTTCCATGTCTTTGACCAGGATGCCTTGGTTTGCCAATGTGGCAAACTATCTTGTGAGCGGAATTGTTCCGAATGAGTTCTCTTCAAACCAAAGAAGGAAGCTCAAACGGGACTGCTTGGATTATTATTGGGACGAGCCTTATCTTTTCAAAATTTGCACCGATGGTGTTATCCGGAGATATGTTCCAAAAGAAGAGAAATTGGGCATTCTTGAAGTTTGCCATTCCTCGCCTTATAGTGGTCACCATGGTGGGGCGAGAACTGCTACAAAGGTCCTAAGCTGTGGATTCTATTGGCCTACCTTGTACAAAGACACTAGCGAGCTTGTTAGGCGTTGTGATGAGTTCCAAAGAGCCGGTGGGATTTCCAAGAAGAATGAGATGCCTCTCACTACCATCCTTGAGATTGACATTTTTGATGTGTGGGGTATTGACTTTATGGGTCCATTTGTGAGTTCATGTGGGAACACTTATATTCTTGTTATTGTGGATTATGTCTCCAAGTGGTTTGAAGCTGTGGCTTTACCCAGCAATGAAGCACGGAGTGTGGTGGCCTTCCTGAAGAAAAACATATTCACAAGGTTTGGCACCCCAAGGACCATCATTAGTAATGGGGGTTCTCATTTTTGAAACAAATCCTTTGACACTTTACTCTCTAACTATGGTGTCACTCACAAGGTGTCAACCCCCTATCACCCCCAGACAAGTAGATAGGCTTAGGTCTCTAACAGGGAGATCAAGAGTATTTTATCCGAGACTGTCAATGCAAATTGGACTAATTGGTCAAGGAAATTTGACAATGCTTTATAGGCCTATAGAACAGCTTACAAGACTCCAATTGGTATGTCTCCATATCGGTGGGTATTTGGTAAAGCATGTCATCTCCCGGTAGAATTAGAATATAAGGTCATGTGGGCGTTGAAGAAGTTGAACCTAGAGTGGGATGTAGCTACCAATCTTCGGGTGGAGCAATTGAATGAACTTGATGAGTTTCAGTTTCATGCTTACTCCAGTTCGTCATTGTATAAGGACAAAATAAAGTACCTACATGATAAGTATATCCGGAACAAAGAATTCAAAGAAGGTGACCTTGTTCTCTTATTCAACTCTCGGTTACGTATGTTTCTGGGAAAGCTAAAGTCAAAATGGAGCCGTCCCTTTGAAGTGGTGCATGTAACTCTTTTTGGTGCTATAGATATGAAAAATAAGAATGGTGAGATCTTAAGAGTCAATGGCTATCGAGTGAAGCACTACCTTGGTAAAGTTGATGATAGCCACATTGTGGCATTGATCCATTTCAAGCGAATGAAGGTAACATGCGTCGTGTCGCGGCGTTAAATCAGGTGCTTCTTGGGAGGCAACCTATGTGTTTTTCTTTCTTTTGATTTTCTTCTTAGATTAGACATTGTTTTGGACTAACTTGTTGTGAAGTGTATCTAGGAATTGGTTGTGCAGTGCAACAAATTGACAAAGGAAAAATTTGGCAAAGTGTTGGAAGTTCACGGACCGCGCCCAAAATTTCGCGGTCCGCGTGAGCATTTCGTAGATGCATCTTTTTGTTTGCGGATGCGTAATTGAAAAGAGTAAAACGCCAACTCTCTGATGTTGGACTATCAAATACCCTTCAGATTTCGCGGCCGCGCCCATATTTTGGCGGTCCGCAGTGTATTCCGCGACTGCGTCCATTATTATGCGGACCGCGCCCAGGTGTTTGAAGTTGTTCTTCATTAGGTAACAAAATGCGGACAGTGATTGAATTTCGCGGCCTTGTTCAGGTAAATCAGTGGGTTCCATTAGTACTAAGTATAAGTAGGGGCTCCTTAATCTTTTTACACTTTTTGACCCCTAACATTTCACCGCATAAAAAAGCATTGTTCCTCTTCTCCAGCTCTCAATTTCATTTCATTCTAATCAAGAGTTCATTTCATACTAAAACTTTACAACTGGTATGTTAAATTACATGATTTGTTTTAACTTTTTCTTTTCTTTTCTCCTTGTTTTAATTTAGTTAGGGTTAGATGCAAGCTATAGTCTAAAATTAATGCTTAATTGATGACTAAATACATGTGGCTGGTGTTTATATGCCTAATGGGGGATAGGGTTAGTAACTTTGCATGATTAATTGAAATAATTTTTGAACACTTAGTAAAAACCCTAGTTGTCAGTTTTCGTCAGTACCAGTTGCGCTTGAATTTTGCGACCGCGGTCCGCGGTAGGGTATGTGGCCGCGTTCAGTTTTTCGTGGTCCGTGATACCCTAGCTTTTTACTGGTTTTTGTTAAGAGTTCGTGGCCGCAGTCACTTTTATGTGGTCCACGGTTGGTCCTTTGCGGTCGCATTAATTATTTCGCGGTCCTCGTTCAACCAAGATCAGAGACTTAGTATTCTAAACCTAACCTCTTCGCATCAACGGTTACTTTTTTGCGGTCTGTGTTTGGCTCTTCGCGGCTGCAGTTACTTTTACGTGGACCTCGGTTCCTTATTCTGAGAATCAGTATCTTCATTTCATCTGCACTATTTGAACATATGCTGGAAGCTTTATTCTGACTGTATTTCATTGCTTGTTTGCTACAGACAATGGTCCACTCCAGAGGTAAAGGTGATACATCTAAAAGGAGGGTAGAACCCTCCTGAGGCAATGGTAAAGGAAAGACCAAAATACCCCTAGCAGTACAAAAGTCAATTGGCAAGATAAGAGATTCTATCAAAGTTGCGGATAGAGCTGCAGACCATTCAGACACTAGTGAGTATGTCCCTTCACGGGAAGCTTTGGAAGGAGACTCTATACCAACTCATGTCCCCACACAGTTCAAAGGGAAATTCCAGTTACAAGATGAACCTACCTCCTCTTCTAAGTTGTCTGATAGCTTAGAGGAAGGTAGTGAGGCTTCAGGATCATCTTCCCTACTTGCTACAACTCCGGCTTCACCAGCTACCCCTATTGCTGTGGATGATGATGATGAGGTCCCAGATGACAGGATAGGGGGTGACACCAATATTGGAGGGAGAGGTTGGCCAGATCTAGAAATACCGAGGTGTGGGCTGATAGATGTGTGAGCTAATTAGCTTATCAGAAGTTTCGAGAATAGTGGCCCCAAAGGTCGCTCACCCTTGAGAGACAGTTCATAGAAAGAGACCTCTTTCCCCACAATCCAAATGTCAAAAGGCAATTTGAGGAGAGAATAGGATGGAAATGGTTCACTAGCCAAGTTCTGGATGCTAATGAATACCTCGTCAAAGAGTTCTATGCAAACATTGCCCACATCAAAAAGGGCACCACTATGACAAAGGTCCGCAATTTGAAGATCTGGTTTGATGGCGACACGTTGAATAAATATGTCGGTTTTGAGGATGTGGAAGTCGTGCAATACTTAAAGAAGCTAGCACTTGATGAAGTAGCCTGTCCATGGTTGGCGGAGATATTAGCCCCAGGGACGACACCAGCATGGCTCACAGCTGGAGTTCCAATATACAGAAACACCCTCAGCTTTTAAGCCAAGGGGAGGTCCACCTTTGTGTGCAGCCGGATGGATTCGTATCAGCATGACAATGTCCTCCAACTCACTCGGTGTGTCTTTATAGCCTCCATCATGGCAGGGTATCCTATCAATGTGGGGAACCTCGTGTACTATCACATCACGAAGGCAGTTGGAAAGGAAGAAAGATCCTACCCCTACCCCAACTTCCTCACCATGTATTTCGAGGACCAATGAGTTGATAAGAAGATCTATGACACAAAGCCAAAGCCAAAAAAGCCTTTCTCCTAGTATAGCACCAAAGGATCGGACAACCCTAAAGTAAAGGGTAAAGCCGCTATCTCCATTGGTCAGCCTAAAGAGCCAAGGGTAGTAGCCATCGTGTTAGAGCCTTCCATAGCAGGGGGATCTACAGTTGCCATACCTCCTCCTTCATCCGCGCCATCCATAACTATGCCATTGTGTGTGCCCTCTTCTTCCACTTACCCTTAGATTGCACTACGGGTTCTCAAACACTATCCAGCATTAACAACTGGATGTAGGTAGCTACATCAAAACTGTCTATCTTATCTAGTGCAGTAGCAATGCAGTCAGCCCCTGCACTGCCTCAGGTACCTCCATCAGTGGAGGAGTCGTTGAAGGAGCTTCTGGACAATCAAAAGAAGCTCCTGGACAACCAGAAGAAGATCCTGAACACTTTGGAAAAACATGGAAAGGCCATCAAGGATCTGGGCATGTAAGTGAAGAAGATGAAGAAGACTCGAGCCGCAAAGGAGTCAGTGGAGCAGCTGAAGAATGAGGTAGAGAGGTTTACTTCGGCTGGAGATATCCCACTGGACATTCTCTTGGAGGAACAAGTCACAGCAGCACAGGCATCAGAGCATGAGGCACCAGCAGCTGGCCAGTCTGAGGAGCCGGCTGCCACTACACATACTGCTGCAGAGATGATCCAGATGCTCCCCAATTCCGTGGTCCCCTAGTCCAGATTTGGAGATCCAATTAGAGGACCCGGATGGAGCTGCTGATCCTATGCAGTCCGAGGACCCCACTCATGTGCCGGTTCCGATACAGACCACATAGGGAGTTTTCTTTACTCTCTAACCCTTTCCCTAATTTTATTTTGATATTATCATTGAGGATAATGCTATCATTTATTTGGGGGGTGGTCTATTTTGATTTGGTGATAATTGGATAACATTGGTATGTAATAACTATGAGACTATTTTTCTTTATCTTTACTTCTTTTTATTTTACTTTTGGTATATATATATTCGTTACTTTCACATTTGGTATGTATATATTTTTACCATTTGATGTATATATTCGTTTTCATTTATGTAAATATTCGCTTTACTTCAATTTTGTATATATTTAGTTGATTTTCGTAATTTACTTCGTAGCTTATTATTTCCTTTAGTAGTTTCTTGTTAAGATGTTATCTTCTTTTTACATTTTATCTGGATAATAAGCCTTTGGTTTTCTTAATGCCACGGCTCTTTCCAAGGTGGATGTTGTGTGAACCGGGTGGCTCTTCCCGACGATGGATGGCATGAAAACCTTCTTAAGGGATTATGTCCGTTTTCTTTATGTTTTTGTTTAAATAGTAGTAATGAATAATAATGTCTCTGGCAAGCTTCACTTGGGCCTACCACATTTACCGTCGACCTTATGGTTAGAAACAAGTTGATTGGCAAAGAATATTTCTAGTTGTGGCCTTTAGACTCTAGTGTTGACTAAACAATCATCGAGTGGCTTCTTGGATCCATTTGTGATACTCAATCTTAGCTACAGTTGTTGTGGGCCCTCGACTCTATTCTCTTTAACAATCCAACAACTTGTGAGGTGAGGTATTGAATTGCAAATCCAAGTCCCGTGCCAATAAGTCTAGAACTTGCCCTGAATGTTTGTCTAGGCGAAATGCTAAGTGTAGCTCATCTTGAGAAAAGATTTTAGGCTCTCCTTGATCCAATTTGAAACTTGAAAGCATCAATAGCCTACCAAATATGATATCCCTAGTCCACTCTGTTGAGCCGAAGCCTTTTTTCTCTCAATAACCATGATACAAGCCTTTATCCGCTCTATAATGACCCTCTCTTGGCACCCGATCTTTCCTTAGCATTCACAATTGGCAAAATTATATGTTTGGGAGAGAGATGAGGAATGTGAAAGTGATAAAAGGTACAAAATGAAGAAAAAGGAAGGCAAAAAGAAAAGAAATAAATGCCAAAAAGTCAAAAAGAAAGTGAATAAGATAGAAAAGTGAAGGGATTCAATGAAAGTAACGATGAAAGGCATGGAATGATTAGAAAAGGAGAAAAATGATAAAAGTGATAGTATGTCTCTCTAGTTCCCCTAAGGAAGAATAAAATGACTTAAAGAGTTAAGAAAGTGTGAGCCGAAATGAGAAAATGGAGTTCTTAAGGAAAGATGAAACCATCATATGCCAATAAGTCCTACCTTGATCCAAAGACCTTCATTACATTCCCACAAAAGCCCTATATGATTTCGTGTTGAGTGAGCTTACATTAGTGGTGATTTACATAAGGGGCAAGCTTATGGTACTTAAAGCTGGACTTGTGACATTGTCTTGAGAGAGATGAGCGTACTTCTACACAATCCTTGTTTTGAGTGCAACAATCTAAAGTGAAATTTGCTTATGGAGAGTAGTGGAGGAAGAATTTGGGTTCCACAATGACCTACATAGTAGAGCGAGCTTCTTTGGTGAGTTAAGTCAACTCTTGATGTTCTTGTGTCGCACTAGAACTATGGTATTCAAAAGGTTGTGTGTTGTTGATAATTCATTTGTGTTAAGGGTAATTGTTAGTCCCAATTGATGCATGTTTGATTCGCATTAGGGCAGCTGAAATATCCTTCTGTTTTGTTTTAGTGGAGGTGAGAATTACCTTATTTTCTTGAGGACAAGCAAACGTTTAAGTTTGGGGGAGTTGATAAGTGGGGATTTTAACCTATTATTTGCTCTCTTTTTACTTGTGTTTTGGGCCTAAAATGCATGAAGGTATTCCCGGAAACTAATTTAATATGCTTGCTTGCAGGGATAGTTCAAAATGAGCCAATTAAAGTGACATTATTCGACATGGGATTATTTATTCATTTTTTTATTCAGAGTCGCCACTTAGGATGGTTTGTTTTCTGGTGTCCCAAGTCACTGGTTTATTTTAAAATCCCAAATCGAGGAATTTTGACTTTCCTTTTGAAGTCTGCGAACCAGAAATTCTGAGTAAGAAATTTTGTTAACACGAGGGAAGGTGTTAGGCACCTCCGGATTCCGTGGTTCTAGCACGGTCACTTAAACTATTACAACTAGCCTATTATTTGATTTTAATATATGTTTAGCCTATGGTATACTTTTAACTTGTTAGCCGCTTTTAAATTATTTTTAGGAAGATTCAACGTTATTTAAAATACGTCTTTGAACCATGCCACATGAAATGCACCCCCAGTTCGCGACATATTTTATTTAACATTGTTGAGATTTGGATTTGGGTCACATGAAATGCACACCCAAGTTTAGGAAAGTAATTTTTTTTTAAATAGCGCGCCTAAAGCAACTATGTATTTTCAACTTTGCGAGGGCCATGGAAATTCAACTAAATGGCGCGCCTCGATTTATAAGGATTTAAATATTAATTAAGCGAAGGCCATGCATTTTGAAATTTTATTTGGCACAGCACGCCTCGATCCAATTTTAAAGGAGTTCAAACAAAAGCTTTTAAGGGCCATAACTATATCTTACTTAATATGACACGCCTCAAATCTACTTTAAGAATCTAATCAATTTATTAAAAGACTAATGGAATTTCTGATTCACTTTTAAACCAAGCTAATCTAAATTTTAATAGCCACGAAACTAGTAGTAACAGAACCCACATTTGATTATTGAAGGAATCTAAGCTGGCTATGGGCCTAACGACCAATTGTCAATAGCCTGAACAGGCATGAGAATGCAACATGGGCCTATCCTGAAGCCCAGATCAAAGACAGGCCTGCCGAGAAAGGAAGTCCAGCACATGCTGGGCCAACAACATTAAGCCCAAGCAGCAATGTGATAAAACCAGTCTTATTCACAAACCACACTACATTCATGCTCAAACAATTCTGATTCTCCAAATGACTTTAAAACCCCAAGCTCAAGGTAAACAATATACTCATGACAAACTGATAAAAAGCTCAAGTAATGTGGTCACATTTTATGATTTACAGAAGACGAAGAACCTATTGCTCTCAATACTACAAAAGCTATATTGCAAATCTAAAGTAGATACTATTCACGAATTCCGATACTAAATGACAGGGAAGCAAAATCGTGCATTTTTTAATTAAATACAATCCTAAAACTAACTCACAAGCAATTACATTGAGCTTTAAACCTTAACCAAGACCTTTCAACAGAATACCTAACATCAACACTTAATGCAAAACATCAGACTTAACCACATAGCATTCAAATGCTAGCAAACAATTCAACACCAATCTAAATGTTACTGCCAATACAAACCAAAGCATTTCTTTCACCTATAGCCAATTTCATACAAAACTGACAACTAAACAGAAGAAACAAACCACTTACAACTTCGATTTCATACTATGACATCCTATTCATGATCAACATACTAATCAGAGCATTTCCAAGGCTAAATATTACAGTCATACATGAGATTGAAAGAAAAAGAAATGAGATTCAACAACAAATAACATCAGTTTTCATCATATTTCCAGATCCAAACTTCATACTACACTTAAGTTATGTCCATAGTGCCAAAAATACCTGGAGATGAAAACAGGAAACTAATAAGTGAAGAATCAGCAATAAGCATCAGCAGAAACTAACACAGAACTAGCAATGAAATAGTGCTAAAATTAGCGAATCAAGCTTTAGATTCTTGAACCAACTCCTTCAAAACCCCAAATGCTCGATTTCTATTAATCCTTTAACATTCTGACTTATCACAATGGAGTTAGAACTTGAAATCAAGAAGAAATTCAAACTATTTTCAGCATTTTCTTAAAAGAAGGTACTCATCCGTTTCAGTTTTTCAGAATTTTTAATCTCTAAAAATCTGACTTTAGAGTGAAGAAACAATGCCTTTTATAGGGAGCTTTAGGGCAGCAGAAATGAGTCAAGTTATTTGCCCTTTACCCCTTTTCAAATTTTGATTTTTGCTATTGAATCCTTAGTTTAAAATCAGTTTTTCAAAACAGGTCCCAATTCCCCACCTTCTAGGCAGCTTCCTAAATCAGTTACTAAAGATTTCTTTACCTAAATTCCCCAAACTAACCCTTAAACCCCTGTCAATTACCCCAGCCTACCTCATGGGTCAAGTTGAACCAATAGCTTAAACCCAATTGAGCAGGCTTCCCTTGAAAATAGGTCAGAAATGACCCTAAAGCCCAAAGCCAAAGGGAAAATCCATTTGGTAATTCATGAAAAACAGAAGAAGAAACCAATTAAATGATTTCAAAACAAAAATCTAAACTAAACGACTGATTTAAACCAAATAATGAGCTAGAATACTATATTACCAAGTCAACAACATCTAATTAAACTAATCATGCGACTAAAAATCAGAAGCTTAGCGTCATGAGTGACAATTAAGCATGACGAGTGAATAAAGCAATGTTTAAAAGTTGAAAGGAAAACAGAAAAACAACCAGAACAAATACAGACATGGATCGATCCAGAAAAAAAGAAAGCCTAGGTTCAGAACCTTGGTCAATTTTCAGTCTACTCACGAAAAATGAGAAGAAAGGAAGAGGAGTAAGTGGGGAAATAACAAAATGGACAGAAAAGATAAGAGAAAAGAGGACTTACCAACTCAAATAAACACTTCTGGATGCCCTGATTTAAACAAAATTGATGCTAATCGCTTGTTCTTTGTCAAGAACAAGCGAACAGCATTAATTTTGCCTTGAATCAAATTTCAAAACTCGGAAAACTGGAAGCCTATGTTATGCATGCCACAGATTCAAGAGATTCTGATTTTAGGCTTTTAGAGCTTTAACTTCGATTCAAGATTCGACAAAAGTTAGGGTGATTCGAGGGAAAAGAGTGATAGATTTGGGACGAGGAAGGCTTGGGGTTCTTTTGTGTTAGTTTGGGGCTGATTGGTGGTGGTGCCACCGGCGAGAAACTATGGAAATTCATAGCAGCGCTAGGGTTTCAAACTTAGATCTAAAATCCTAGCAATTCTGGACAGATTTGAGAGGAGTTGTTTGGAGATTTGGGACGGGGAGGTGGATAGGAGTCAAGGGTGTGATTTTGGTGAGGATTGGTGGTGGCGCCGGCGGCCGGAGATGGTGGAATTTTAAGGCGACGCTTTTAGAGTTAGGGGAGTGTTCTGAAAGTGAAAGAGGCAGAGGAGATGAGTTGGGGGCAGTGTTCGGACAATTTTATATGAGATAAGGCTCAGTTCCGGACCGTCCGATCAATTAAGATCAGCAGTCCTGATCAAAGGGTAATGGAAACAACGTCGTTTGGTCATTTAGTGGTGCGGACCGGGTATGGGGTGGTCTGGGCTGGTTTTTAACCGGGTGTGGACGGGTTAATCAATTTGGGCTTGGGGAATTTAAAATTTTGGCCCAAAATTCAATTCTTTTCTCTTCTTTTTCCTTTTATTTATTTCAAAACTCTTTTTCTCCTTTTTTTTAAAATTAAAAATAAAACCTAAATTAATTCCTAATACAAATTATCCTACTAAATTAAATTAGTTAACTCTAAATATCAATTACCACAAATAATTAAATACCAAACTAAAAGGAAAACTACCAAAATTCGAAACTCAAAATTAAAAATGCAAAAATTAGTTATTTTTCATGATTTTTCATTTTTGTAAAACACTAATTTACCAATTAATCTAAAAATGTAAAATTAAATCTTAAATGCAATGCGTGATATTTTGGTATTTTTCATGATTTAAATAAAACTTAAACGTATACAAAATTGCAAACAATTAAATAAAATTCTACAAAATTCCTAAAATGGTAAATAATTAAACAAATCTATTTTCTTGGGATTTTTATAGGAGTATTTCATATAGGGCAAAAATTACGTGCTCACAGCTGCCCTTCTTTGCTCGGAGACACGAAGGGTTTTCGGGCAAAGATAAAATGAGCAATAACGAGGGATTTTTGCCCGTTTGACACTCCATGAGAAGCATTTGTGAAAAGAGCCTGACTGAACATTGCTTCAAAGGTTTCCTACATATCCTTGGCTATAAAGGAATCAGGTCAGTGTAGTTCTGAAAGTTTTGGTAGCTAGGACTACCGGGAGCTGTGATTTTACTGTTGCTGTTGCTACTGCTTGCTGACCCCCTTATTACACCAAAAGGAAAATCAAAAACTAAGCTAGCTAAACCTATCAACTACGAGTTACAAGATTCCTATCTATAAATCTCTTGAAGCTTGATCTTGAGTCTTGGCTAGATCTTGTTGCAGACTCCGATCTGAATCTCGATGCTCGTCAGCTGTAACCGGTTTATTCTTCATCTTTAGATCAAGGCGGGACATGTGAAGCTTGTGACTTCAATCATATCTTGAGCAGTCCACATCCTTCTCCGTTTCAAATTTTGAGTTCACTTCTTTATTTTTTATTCTTTTTCCTCTTTTCTTTGTTCTAGATTAAGACTCATTCTTTTGGTCACCTCGAAGCCTGCGCCTCGAGGTCAAACCTGCTCAGACACCAAAACAGACAAATGAACGAAGTTTTCACTAGGAAACTTTCGTGAGTTATTTGTAACCAAAACCTACATTATTTCTCTATTGAAAACAATAAAGTAAGGATTGTGTGTCCTTAGGAGGAAAGATTAGGGAATGGAGCTCTATATCTAAAAATCTCAACTTAGGGATTGGAGCCCCAATGTTGGCAAAAAAGCGACTAGGGAATGGGGGCCCTTTGTCTAGAAAGTATCAACTCAGGGATTGGAGCCCTAATGTTGGTAAAAGGCGACTAGGAAATGGAGGCTCTATGTCTAAAAAGCATCAACTCAGGGATTAGAGCCCTAATGTTTGGCAAAAAGCCGACTAGGGAATGGGGGCGCTATATCTAAAAAGCATCAACTCAGGGATTGGAGCCCTAATGTTGGTAAAAGGCGACTAGGGAATGGATGCCCTATGTCTAAAAAGCATCAACTCAGGGATTGGAGCCCTAATGTTGGTAAAAGGCGACTAGGGAATGGAGGCCCTATGTCTAAAAAGCATCAACTCAGGGATTGGAGCCCTAATATTGGTAAAAAGGCGACTAGGGAATGGAAGCTCTATATCTAAAAGCATCAACTCAGGGATTGGAGCCCTAATGTTGGCAAAAGGCGACTAGGGAATGGAGGCCCTATGTCTAAAAAGCATCAACTCAGGGATTGGAGCCCTAATGTTGGAAAAAGACGTAAAAGATTGAGGTTGGGAATCTAAGCTATCATTTTGTTTGGATTTTCTTCTTTTCTTCTCTCTTTTTTTTTATTATTTTTTTTTATTTCAATAAAATGCAGGAAAGAATTTTGGAGGAAAACTTCCCTTCTGGATTGATTGTTACTGCGAAGCTGTTTCTAGCTTTCGCACAGCTTTCTTTTGGGCTGCACCTGTTTCAATTTTAAACAAAGAACAATTGTTAGTTTGAAATGGTGGTTGGTTTTGTGGCCTTGACTGTCTCGATCACTCGATCTCGGCCCGAACCTTTGTTGATAACCTCTGTTGCTTGGTGGTTTTCTGAAGATTGATCTATATTTCAAACCAAGGGACTCAACTTTTAAGATTTCATGACGGCTCGCCCGCGTGGGGCTTCGACCCTTTCACTTTATTCTGCCTTTAGGGCTTTTGCCTTTGGCTTTCTTTTCCTTTTCAATAATTTTGATTTCAGAGCATCAGCCATCATGGCCAGTCGGGATCGACTTGATGCACCCGCTAAGGCTGGGTACTTTTCTTTGGACTCGACTTTATTAAGCAGAACCCTGTAAAACTAATCTTGCCACCTTTTCTTTGTATTAGTTTCGGAAATGAGTCAGACCGAAAGGGATTCAATGAAAAGTAAACAAACGACAAGAAAGTGAATTTAAGGAGAAGTGTCCCTTTCGGGGAGGAAAGAAGGGCTTATCTGGAGTGCATGCAGACTTCAATAGACATGACATACTTCTTGGACTGGATGCTTGATCTGCACAAATATCCAACTTCTCATAAACCCATTATGACCCGTGTTTTAAAATTGAGAAACCTTACCAGGACTCTTTCAGTGCCAATGGTGGTAAGGGGTTTCTTCTTTTCGATCGATGGCGCCCTTTGCGGGTTTTCACAAATCGACCTCTCTCATTTCTCTTCTCATCATCGCCTGATAGTGCTTTTTACGAGATTTCAATAACCAGGCTCTCGCATTTCCAATTTCTCCTCTCACCGCCGCCTTATGGTGCCCGTAGGTTTTCACCGATAAGACTCTCTCATTCTATTTCTCTCATTTTGACTGTATCAGATCCAAGCAACTGTGTTTTCTAATTTCGACGCCTTTGCCGATTAATCAGAAGGACTTGGACAAGGTTCGGGTAAAAGAAAATTGGATCACATTATAACTTTGGAACCGTTCGGGCGGGATCATCACCACACCATTACATCATCTGCCCCTGTTTCACTTTTTGGGGAAAATTGGATTTTTGTTTTGGTGTGACTGAACCCTAGAGAGAGGCTGCCTACATATCCTTTCGGAATCAAGTCAAACGTAGTTCAGGAAAACATTTTGCTTTTGTTGTTGTTGTTGTTGTTGTTGTTGTTGTTACTTTTTTTTTCGAGTTCCAAAGAGGGTAATGAAAGAAAAGTAATCGGCTCAAAGGGTTAGCAAAAGGATTGGAGTGTTTGGGGTAGCGATAATGAAAGACTTCGTCATCCCAATCGGATAGTGCTATTGCTGCAGAAGGACTAGACATAGTACCTTTTTACCGCGTCTGCGTTCACAGCTGCCTCGGGATCATTTCCTTCGATATCTCCCAAGTACAATGCTCCTCTGGGCAATATCTTTCTGATGATGTATGGTCCTTTCCAATTGGGAGAAAATTTCCCTTTTGCTTCCTGATGATAGGGAAGAATACGCCTTAGAACGAGTTGCCCCACTTTAAAATTTCTAGGCCGCACTTTCTTGTTGTAAGACGGGCCATTCTTTGTTGGTACAACTGCCCGTGGCAGACTGCGGCCATTCGCTTCTCATCAATCAGGGTACACTGCTCCAGGCGGGCTTTGACCCACTCACTGTCTCCAATTTCAGCTTCCACAATGATCCAGAGAGAAGGGATTTCAACTTCCGCGGGTATTACGGCTTCAGTGCCATAAACAAAAAGGTACGGGGTTGCTCCGACCGATGTGTGCACAGTAGTGCAATACCCCAACAATGCAAAAGGCAACTTTTCATGCCACTGCCTGGAACTTTGAATCATATTCCTCAAAATCTTTTTGATGTTCTTATTTGCTTCTTCAATGGCACCGTTGGCTTTGGGACGATAAGGAGTAGAGTTCCGATGTGTTATCTTGAACTACTCGCATATCTCTCTCATCAAATGACTATTCAAATTTGTAGCATTATCCGTAATGATAGTTGCAGGAATACCAAAACGGCAGATGAGGTTAGAGTGCACGAAGTCTACCACAGCTTTCTTGGTGACAGATTTGAGAGTGATTGCTTTAACATATTTAGTAAAATAGTCGATGGAGACCAATATGAATCTATGCCCATTTGAGGCTTTTGGCTCAATTGGCCCAATGACGTCCATGCCCCAGGCGACGAATGGCCAAGGTGCTGACATGGGATGCAGTTCTATGGGCGGTGCATGAATCAAATCCCCATGCACCTGATACTGATTACACTTCCAAACAAAACTAAACAGTCTTTTTCCATGGTCATCCAATAATAGCCCGCTCAGAGGATTTTCTTTGCCAAAACGTACCCATTCATGTGGGGTCCGCATACTCCTGTGTGTACTTCATACATGATTCTTGCCGCTTCTTCAGCGTCAACACATCTTAACAAGTTGAGGTCTGGGGTCTTTTTGTACAAGACATCACCACTCAAAAAGAAACCACTTGCATGCCGTCTAATGGTTCTCTTTTTGTCCCCACTGGCTTGCTCGGGGTAGTCTTTGGTTTTCAAAAATCTTTTGATGTCATGATACCATGGCTGAACATTTGGCTCTGCCTCAACTGCATTACAGTAGCCATGCCTTTCCCTGATTTAGATTTCCAAGGGATCATTATGGGCATTGCCTGGGTATGGCAGCATCGAGGCCAAAGTAACAAGCACATCGGCCAGTTCATTATGGCAACGAGGGATGTACCTGAACTCTATTGACTTGAATCGCTTGCCAAGATCTTCCACATGTTGTCTATAAGGAATAAGCTTGACATCTCGGGTTTCCCATTCTCCTTGATCTTGTCGGATAATCAGATCTAAGTCTCCCATGATTAACAACTCTTCGACATCTTGGTCGATTGCCATGTTCATACCCATAATGCAGGCTTCATACTCGGTGGTGTTGTTTGTGCAGAAAAATTGAAGCCGGGCTGTGGCTGGATAATGCTGGCTGGTGGGTGAGATCAAGATCTCCCTAATTCCGATACCTTTTGCATTCACCGCCCCATCAAAGAACATTTTCCAAGCATGGGTGTCTTCAGATAATGCCTCAATTGAATTTACCTCTTCATCTAGGTAGTAAGTACTCAAAGGTTTGTATTCATCATCAACCGGGTTCTTAGCCAAATGATCTGCTAACGCCTGGGCTTTCATTGTCGTGCGAGCGATATGGACTATGTCAAACTCTGTGAGTAAGATCTGCCACTTTGCTAATCTCCCAGTGGGCATTGGTTTATGGAATATGTATTTTAAAGGATCCAACCTGGTTATGAGGTAAGTGGTGTAAGCTTTCAAATAATGCCTCAGCTTTTGAACGACCCACGTTAAAGCGCAGCAAGTTCTTTCCAATAAAGTGTAGTTGGATTCATAACTGGTAAACTTCTTGCTCAGCTAGTAAATGGCCTGCTCTTTCTTTCCAGTCACATCATGTTGCCCGAGGACATAGCCGAAAGAATTCTCCAAGACTGTCAAATACAAGAATAGAGGCCTCCCTGTCTCAGGTGGGACCAATACCGGCGGATTCGACAGATACTCTTTGATTTTATCAAAAGCCTCTTGGAACTCGTTTGTCCATTTGATTTCCTCATCTTTCTTCAGTAATTTGAATATGGGTTCACACGTGGATGTCAACTGAGCAATAAATCGGCTGATGTAGTTCAATCTTCCCAACAAACTCATAACATCTTTCTTGGTTCTTAGAGAAGGCAACTCTTGAATAGACTTTATCTTTGTTGGGTCCAACTCGATGCCCCTCCGATTGACTATGAATCCCAAACGTTTGCTGGATGGTACCCCAAATGCACATTTGGCTGGGTTCAGCTTCAAATCATATTCGCGCAACCGCTCAAAGAATTTTCTCAAGTCCCGAACGTAGTCGTCCTGAGTTTTGGATTTGATGATTACATTGTCCACATACACCTCTATCTCTTGGTGCATCATATCATGAAAAATGGCAGTCATGGATCTCATGTAGGTTGCCCCGGCGTTCTTCAGACCAAATGGCATGACTCTGTAACAGTATGTACCCTAAGGTGTGGTAAAAGCTGTCTTTTCTGCATCTTCTTCATCCATCAACACCTGGTGATATCCTGCGTAACAATCACGAAAGACTGTATCTCATGTTTGGCGTAGTTATCAACAAGGATGTGGATGTTCGGCAAAGGGAAGTTATCTTTGGGATTTGCCTTGTTTAAATCTCTATAATCCACACAAACTCGAATTTTCCCGTCCTTCTTTGGCACTGGAACTAAATTGGCTAACCATGTGGTGTATCGAACCACTCGGATCACCCCCGCTTTCAACTGTTTTGTGACCTCTTCTTTAATCTTGTCACTGATATCGGTTTTAAACTTTCTTTGCTTTTGCTGGACAGGGGGACAATGGGGGTAAGTTGGCAACTTATGAACCACCAAATCAACACTTAGTCCTAGCATGTCATCGTATGACGAAGCAAACACATCTTTGAACTCAAACAAAAGTTGGATCAATGCGTCCTGGGTTTTCTCATCTGTGTGAATGCTTATCTTGGTTTCACTAACTTCTTCAGAACTACCCAAATTAAGCGGCTCAGTATCATTCAAGTTCGTCTTAGGTTTATTCTCAAACTATTCCAATTCCCGATTTATTTCCGTAAAAGCCTCTTCTTTATCATATTCTGGTTCTTGGCTCATTATTTCATAGTTAGACAGCGTGTTTGGATCTGGTCATGAAGTCCGCATGTCATGTTACTTAAAGCCACATTATTAGAATTGAAAGAAGAAATAAAAGAGAAAAATAACCAAATCAGAAAGAATAAAGAGAAATAGACGATGAAATATTGATTTCATTTCATTTAATTTGAAGATAATAAGGGTTAAATTGGAAATTAAAAGACAGGAAACTAAAGGAAACATCCGAGTTACACCCTGGAATAACTCGTGATGCAGAAAAAGTGGCAGGACAGGTCTACCGGGACTCCCGCCTGATTGGGAATGGTGTAGCCTTCCAATTCTGCAGTTTGGCATTAGGTACCATATACAGCACCTCAGCGGTGCTTATGCCTTCCCCTAATTGAACCATATGGGCTTCATACTGTATCTTCCTCATGGCCCCACAGATTTCTTCGATTTCTTCGGCTGTAAAGGCCTTCTGTTCCTCTTTTTCATTGTATTTTGGCTTGATAAATGTTTTGTACAGATGCGGAACTGGCTAAGGCAAGACCCAACCATCATTCTTTCTATCATCTGCCCATCTTACATCAGCTGGAGTAGGTCAGAAGCCTACCTCAAAGAACTTTTCACTGGCGGTCAGAGTGATAGGTTCAGCTATTCCTTGCAACAATTTCCCAAGCCCTTTCCTAGGTTTGTAGCCGTGCCTGATCATTTCTTTGGCTACCATGATTGATGCATTAGAAAGGAAGGGTTGAGGGCAAGGTTTTCCTTCTTCGCACTGATTAGCGACCACGATATCAAAGGCCTGATAGACTATGTGCTCACTCCCCTCTCTTGCTTCAAGACACGGGACTAATGGGTCCCGATAAATTGATTGCTCATCTTCCCCGTGGACCACAATCTCTTGATCCTCGTGCTCGAACTTCACCATATGGTGAAGATTAGAGGGTACAGCCCCCGCTGCATGGATCCACGGCCTACCCAAAAGAAAGTTGTAGGATGTGTCCATGTCCAGAACCTGGAAGGTTACTTCAAAGTCTACTGGGCCGATGGTCAGAATCAGATCAATCTCTCCAATTGTGTCCCTTTTGATACCATCGAAGGCACGTACACAGACATTGTTGGGTCGGATTCTCTCGGTACCAATCTCCATACGCTGCAAAGTTGAGAGTGGGCAAATGTCTACCCCGGAGCCTCCATCCAACATAACCCTTTTCACGTAGTACCCTTCGCATTTGACTGTCAGGTGCAGGGCTTTGTCATGTGCGGCCCCTTCTGGGGGAAAAGTCATTTTTACTGAAGGGGATCTGGTTAATTGCGAAAAATCTCTCGGCCATTCTCTCCAACTGGTCTACTGAAGTCTCAATAGGCACATATGCTTCGTTAAGGGTTCTGATCAATACCTTTTGATGTTTGGTCGAGTTCATCAACAGAGATAACAAGGAGACTTGTGCGGGAGATTTTTGAAGCTGGTCGATCACCTCATAATCTGCCATTTTCATCTTTTGAAAGAAGGCCTCCGCTTCTTCGGCACTCACGGGCTTCTTAGATGGGAAGCGCTTTCTAGTGGCATTGTTCACCTCTTCCAAATTGAAATACGTTTCATCCGGGTTATTTTCTTGAACTTCTCCCAAGATTTCTTTGCCATTGTAAGTCACCACTGATTTGTTGTAGTTCTAGGGCACAGCGGTAGGATTCGTCATGGGTTTTTGTGGTGCGGGGCCAATAACCACGGGCTCACTCAGCCTTAGTGGATTAATTGGCCCTCGCATCACATAAACTTCCTTGGGCACATACATTTGGGTTGTCTTATTCAGCTCGAATCTCCTGGGAGGACTCAAAGTCATCTGCTTTTCTTTGCGGCCTCGAGGGACATAGAGAACAGCATCTTTGGGAGGCATTGCCCCAATTTCAACTTCAACTTTCTTTTCTAACTTTGGAGGGGTGGTTTTGTTCTTTTTCTCCCCTTTTTCTTTCTCCAGGGTAGCTTTTGGTTTCTTTTCTATATCAGCGATGGCAATGATGGCCTTCAATGCCGGGTCAAATTCATTGTCCTCACAAATCATTCCGATTAACGGCCCATTGTTGTGGGCCGGCAGCGGGTTGTTAGTCATATTGGGAATATCTTCATCCCTTAGCACTATCTTCCTTTGTTCTATCAAGTTCTCCACGGCTCTCTTCAAAGTCCAACAGTCATCTGTGTCGTTCCCTTCTGCCCCTGAGTGATAGGCGCATCGGGTACCGGCTCTGTAAGCGAGTGATGCTGGGTTTTGCCTGGTTTGAGGAACAGGCTATAGCAGACCCATTTGAACAAGCTTTGGTAGCAGGCTGGAGTAGGGTTCGCCAATTAGTGTAAAATTTGGCCTCTTGGGTGCTTCACGAGAATGGAAATTGTTTTGTGAAGGCCGGGGGTTGTAGTGGTTTTGGTAAGGAGGCTGGTTTCTAGGAAATGGAGCTTGGTTCCGGTTGGCTTGTTGTTATTGCCGGACGTAAGGTTGAGTATTCATGGCTGGGTATGGCTGAGGAGCATAGGCTACGTCTTGGTGGGGGTAGTAGTGTTGCGAGGTCCTTTCTGAGAAAAAGGATCTGGGAGCACGATGTTTTCTTGCCCCCGACGCTGCCATGGATGTTTCTTCCTTTTTCTTGCCCTTCGCCACTCCTCCAGACCCACCCTGAATGGCTTGGGAGGTAGCTCTGGTGGCGGATTGGCTTAGAATTCGACCCATTTTCAACCCATTTTCCACCATTTCGCCAACCTTGATAGCTTCAGCGAACGGTTTACCCATTGCGGACATCATATTTTGAAAGTAGTCAGCCTCCTAAGCTTGGAGGAAAAATGTGACCATTTCAATCTCATCCATCGGAGGCTTTACCCTGGAGGCCTGTTCACGCCATTTAATTGCGTACTCTCGGAAGCTTTCCGAGGATTTCTTCTTCAAGTTTGTCAATGAGTTCCTATCTGGAGCAATATCAATGTTGTACTGGAACTGCCTGACGAAATCTCTAGCCAAGTTATCCCAGATGTGCCAGCGGGATATATCTTGGTCCATGTACCACTCAGATGCGATGCCGACCACACTTTCTCCGAAATAGGCCATGAGGAATTCTTCTTTCCCACCAGCTCCTCGCAGGTGGTTGCAATATCTCTTGAGATGAGCAATAGGATCATAGTGTCAATCATACTTCACAAATTTTGGGGTTTTGAATCGCAATGGTAGATGCAGATGAAGGAACATACATAAGTTGGAATAGGATACACTTTTCTGTCCACTCAAGCCCTGTATGCTTTTGAAACTCTGTTCCACACTCCTCATCTTCTTCGCAATCTCTTCTTGATCAGGAGTTTTGGTGATATTTTCTTGCCCCACAGTGAGTTCATATCGGCGTGGTTGAGAGTAAGTATAAGTGGGAAACTAAGGAGGTTCCATTGGGAACATGGGTGTTTGGAAGGTGAAAGCTAAGGGGTCAAAACCAGGCCTGGGCAGTGTAGGCTGTGTCGTGGCCGAGCAAGGTGGAGCGGTGAAGATATTTGAGGCTACACCAGACATTAACACCTAGGGTCGAACCTCAGAAGGTGTTCCCACAAAATGGGCCGAGATAGTTGGGTGTCCTAGTGGTGTGTTTGGGTAGTTTATGGGGATGTTGGAGGTACCGCTTGCTCTAGGAAAGAGTTCGGGGAATCCTGGGATTGTGCTTGGTGGCTCTCTTCCATTTTCCCAAGTGACCCACATTTCCATCATGCGGAGACGTAGTAACATGTTTTCCTCGGCAACTGCCGATTCTAAGGTTGGGATGTCCGAGATCGGACTCTCATCCGCAATAGGAACTGTTGGCAGAGTCATTTCTAAAGACATTTCAATGCTTCCTTTCGACCTCGTGAGTATGGATGCGAAGTTAGACTAACACAAAACTAACCACCTTTCTATAAAACCTGGACTGCTTATAACATCAGCAAACGGTTAGTTTGGAACAAATAACAGGCAGATAATCGCACATTGGGGTGATGCACCTATACAATTAAATGTATTTCTACATGTTTCGCAACGGTTGCATGCTTCATTCCGGCTTTTCTCTTCTTTTTTTTGTTATGGTCAAATCCTATGGAGATTTCCTGCGTATCATGACCCCACATGAATCAGACCGGGCATACTTCTGGGGATATTAAATAACAAAATATTTTGGGATTTTCAAATTTTCATAAAAAGCAAATGCTTTGATTACAATGACTCAAAACTAACAGACTTGAAAAGGAAATCAATAGACTCTAATAGCAAGATGACAATACAGACTCAAGAATCGCCTAACAGACTCTGATAGAAAGAAAATACAGACTCGGAAATAAACTGACAGACTCCAACAGAAACAGACTCAAGTGAAAATTAGGAATATATTAATGCTCCTGGGGCCCGTGGGACATCATTCGGCCTCGCCGCGGGCCTATATGCGAGATCCCCTTGCAGCCACCCCAAATCACTCATTATCTGGCGAACAAAAGTCATCACTGCAGTGAAGAAGGTGGTACGAGTCATGTCCTCGCATGCTTGGTACTTTACAGTAATGTAGTCAGCAATGGCCTTAATCCTCTCTCGGATTCTGCCCTTTTCCTGAAGCAATCGCCCTATCTGCTGATTCCTAGCTTCTAATACCTGAGTGTCGTGATGGTTTTGATTTTTCAATTGTTGTATTCCTTCCTCCATCTGAGTCATCAAATTATAACAGTGTTCCCTGTCAGATTTGAAGTCTTTAGCCTGCTTGGCTGCCTCATTCTCGAGAGTAGTTACCTTTCTTCTCAAGCCGGTGATTGTCCCTTCATACTTTCTCTTCAGTTGTTGCACAAACTGTGTCCGACCTTTTGCATTTTCCGCTAATTGAGCTCAGGCTTTTGCTAGAATTGCCTCAGACTTTTCTAAGTCATCTTGGCACTCAAGGGCTTTCTTTTTCAGACTGCATATAAGCCTTTCATCCGCTCGGCTTCTTTCCGGGTTTCTAGCAGCTATTTTCATCTTTCGGATTTGAGCTTTGAGGGCTTCATTTTCTTAAGTTAGATTTTTATTTTCTCCCTCATCTGCGGCGGCTTGCAAACCATTTTCAAACTGAAGGTCCATGACTTGCCTTTCCAACTGGCTTATTTTAGCCCTATTGCTTTCTTCTCTTGCCAACCATCCCCACTGCTCTTGCGAGTCGTTGGTGAATTGTTGAACATGAGCTCTCTTAGCAGGTCTCTCCGAAATCTGGAACCTTTTACCGAACCAAATAATGTACTTGGGGTCTACTTCACCTCTAGCTTGATTTTGCACCATAGTCTTAGGTTCAAGAAATCTACATTCATTCCACACCTGGCGAATTCTCCCTTCTGGAAATACGGCTTTTGGGCCTAATTAAATTACATGTTTACTCAAATCTTCTTCATAGGGAACGGTTTGAAATCTTCCCAATTGGCACAAAATCCTGTAGGGGGCATACGTCTGGATGCTCCGGATGCCCATCAGGAGGAGATAACACACTTCAGCTGACATGTATACTGCTTCGGTGACGGGAAGCCATCCGAACGCCCACTCAATTTTATCGGCGATCAAGGAGCTCAAATGTGCAAACCAAGATTCAGTACCCTCAGGGAATTCAATACCCACTACTCGGCTTTCAAATTCTTCAATGCAACTCAAACCGGCCATACCGTAATTCGTATACCCAACCCGGTGGCAGAGATGTTCCTGCATCCATAATTGTAGTAACAGATTGCAACCCTGGAAGAACTTTCCCCCTTCCTGACAGATAGTCAAGGCTCGGTAGATTTTAGATAAGATCTGGGGAACCACAGTGTTGTTAGCTTTCTTGATTGCAACATCGATCATTCCTACGAGACCTACCTCTATATTACCATCTTTTCGCGGACAGACTACAACACCCACAAAGGCTACTACAAAAGCCAAACCCCGCCTTGCCTCCCATTTGTCTTTATTTCCGTCATGGGTCAGACCAGTGTTCGGCTCTTCAAAACCTCGGGGGTTACCATAGCGTTGGTACAAGAATTGGAGAGTGCAATATCCTTCAGATAAATTTCCATCCTGAATATCCCGACTAATACTCAGCATATCCAGAAAACTATGGGGAGATACCGGTCTTGGTGACACTAGATATCGACTTCTAAGGCTTCCATTAAGGCTCGCATAACCCGCAACTTCCTCCAGCGTGGGTGTGAGCTCAAAGTCAGAGAAACGGAACACATTGCGAGTTGGGTCCCAAAAAGGTACTAAAGCTTCAATTATGTCCAACCTTGGCTTGACATTCAACAGTCCGATGAGGCCTCCCAGAACCTTTACCACTATTTCTCTACTGCCTTTCCCTAGATCATTCCACCACATGTGGAGCTGTAAGGGATCTCTTTAAGGACTGTGAAGGGTTCAATTTCATTTGTGCTCATCCTGCACATTTATTAAGGTGATTTAATAACTTATTTTGACCCCAAAAAAAATAATACCATTTTTTTCAAAATTTTACTTCAAAAATAAAACCCGGTTTTTGCAGATACAGCCTTTTAGAACTTCGGGGAAGAAGATTTTAAGGTTGTGCCTGTTAATCGGTCGAAAAATAAAAAATGAACAAAAGTGGCTATTCTTGCAAAAACAGCCTTCTGGCGCCCTTTTGGGGACATTCGGCTTATTTTAAACAAGAATGGCATTACCCAGCTGATTTGTGCCAAAAAATAAAATTTTGTTTTTTTTTGGCTATTTTTGCAAAAAGGGAAGTTGGACCCGATGGGGGTTGCCTACATATCCCACATCCGGTGAGAATCAAACTGGCGTAGTTCGGGCAGATTTGACAAAAATGAAAACCAACTAGTTTTAAAGACAAAACTTTCTTTTTCTTTTTCTTTTTCTTTTTTTTTCTTTCTTTTTTTTTCAAAATTTTGGCAGAGTTTCGGTATATTTTGGACATTGATTTTTCAAAACAAGTAACTACCTCTCTAAGCCTTCACACTGTTATTTTCTTTTCCTAATTTCTTCTATTATCCACAAGCCGGTCAACACGCAAATCCGAAGTAAATAAATGCACAAGTAGCACGTAAGATACATCACGATGGTCTTTTCATTCGGGTACGCCTGTCCTAGACAAACCCAACCCCTGTGTTGAGTCTCCTAAGTCAAATGCACGTGATGCAAACAAACGTTCCTACTAGGGATCCGGCATGAGGTTTTGTTATACTAGGTTTAAAACCTTGGTTTATTGATCTAGACCTGGCTTACCCGAGCGGACAACTCGAGCCGAGGGGGGCAGCGTACCGGGAATACAGAAGCTTCACCGGCTTAGCAACTTATCTGAACCTCGTTCTAAAATGGGATAAGACTCTAGACAGAAGAGAATTCACACGAAGTGCACCCTTCTCCATGATTTAGAAGACTCAGAGAGAGGAAGTGTTTCATAGCAGTTTATATACAGTTCACAGAATATCAAAGCGGTAAAAGCATTTATCACATTAGGTTCAAACATGTGGAAAAATCAGATAACAGATAAAGCCAATCATAACAGCTATTCTAAGCTCGAATTCTTGAACCCTGAACTAGACATTCTGGGTTCGATCCCCAGCAGAGTTGCCAGAGCTGTCACACCTCCTTTTTTACACACTCGAGGGTATATATAGGAAGTTTTTCCAATTAAAGTGACATTATTTGACATGGGATTATTTATTCATTTTTTATTCAAAGTCGCCACTTAGGATGGTTTGTTTTCTGGTGTCCCAAGTCACTGGTTTATTTTAAAATCCCAAATCGAGGAATTTTGACTTTCCTTTTGAAGTCTGCGAACCAGAAATTCTGAGTAAGAAATTTTGTTAACCCGAGGGAAGGTGTTAGGCACCTCCGGATTCCGTGGTTCTAGCACGGTCACTTAAACTATTACAACTAGCCTATTATTTGATTTTAATACATGTTTTAGCCTATGGTATACTTTTAACTTGTTAGCCGCTTTTAAATTATTTTTAGGAAGATTCAACGTTATTTAAAACACGTCTTTGAACCATGCCACATGAAATGCACCCCCAGTTCGCGACATATTTTATTTAACATTGTTGAGATTTGGATTTGGGTCACATGAAATGCACACCCAAGTTTAGGAAAGTAATTTTTTTTTAAATAGCGCGCCTAAAGCAACTACGTATTTTCAACTTTGCGAGGGCCATGGAAATTCAACTAAATGGCGCGCCTCGATTTATAAGGATTTAAATATTAATTAAGCGAAGGCCATGCATTTTGAAATTTTATTTGGCACAGCACGCCTCGATCCAATTTTAAAGGAGTTCAAACAAAAGCTTTTAAGGGCCATAACTATATCTTACTTAATATGACACGCCTCAAATCTACTTTAAGAATGTAATCAATTTATTAAAAGACTAATGGAACTTCTGATTCACTTTTAAACCAAGCTAATCTAAATTTTAATAGCCACGAAACTAGTAGTAACAGAACCCACATTTGATTATTGAAGGAGTCTAAGTTGGCTATGGGCCTAACGACCAATTGTCAATAGCCTGAACAGGCATGAGAATGCAACATGGGCCTATCCTGAAGCCCAGATCAAAGACATGCCTGCCGAGAAGGGAAGTTCAGCACATGTTGGGCCAACGACATTAAGCCCAAGCAGCAATGTGATAAAACCAGTCTTATTCACAAACAACACTACATTCATGCTCAAAGAATTCTGATTCTCCAAATGACTTTAAAACCCCAAGCTCAAGGTAAACAATATACTCATGACAAACTGATAAAAAGCCCAAGTAATGTGGTCACATTTTAAGATTTACAGAAGAAGAAGAACCTATTGCTCTCAATACTACAAAAGCTATATTGCAAATCTAAAGTAGATACTATTCACGAATTCCGATACTAAATGACAGGGAAGCAAAATCGTGCAGATTTTAATTAAATACAATCCTAAAACTAACTATCGTGCAGATTTTAATAAAATACAATCCTAAAACTAACTCACAAGCAATTACATTGAGCTTTAAATCTTAACCAAGACCTTTCAACAGAATACCTAACATCAACACTTATGCAAAACATCAGACTTAACCACATAGCATTCAAATGCTAGCAAACAATTCAACACCAACCTAAATGTTACTGTCAATACAAACCAAAGCATTTCTTTCACCTATAGCCAATTTCATACAAAACTGACAACTAAACAGAAGAAACAAACCACTTACAGCTTTCAAAACAGAAGAAACTAAACGACTAAACAGAAGAATAACCAATTAAATGATTTCAAAAAGAAAATCTAAACTAAACGACTGATTTAAACCAATTAATGAGCTAGAATTAACTATATTACCAAGTCAACAACATCTAATTAAACTAATCATACGACTTAAAATCAGAAGCTTAGAGTCATGAGTGATAATTAAGCATGACGAGTGAATAAAGCAACGTTTAAAAGTTGAAAGGAAAACTGAAAAACAGTCGGAACAAATACAGACATGGATCGATCCAGGAAAAAAAAAGCCTAGGTTCAGAACCTTGGTAAATTTTCAGTCTACTCACGAAAAATGAGAAGAAAGGAAGAGGAGTAAGTGGGGAAATAACAAAATAGACAGAAAAGATAAGAGAAAGGAGGACTTACCAACTCAAATAAACACTTCTAGATGCCCTGATTTAAACAAAATTGATGCTAATCGCTTGTTCTTTGTCAAGAACAAGCGAACAACATTAATTTTGACTTGAATCAGATTTCAAAACTCGAAAAACTGGAAGCCTATGTCATGCATGCCACAGATTCAAGAAATTCTGAATTTGGGCTTTTAGAGCTTCAACTTCGAATCAAGATTTGACGAAAGTTAGGTGATTCGAGGGAAAAGAGTGACAGATTTGGGACGAGGAAAGTTTGGGGGTTCTTTGGTGTTAGTTTGGCGTTAGTTTGGGGCTGGTTGGTGGTGGTGCCGCCGGCGGGAGACGACAAAAAATCATGCTGGCGCTAGGGTTTCAAACTTAGATCTAAAATCTGAGCAATTCTGGACGGATTTGAGAGGAGTTGTTTGGAGATTTGGGACGGGGAGGTGGAGAGGAGTCAAAGGTGTGATTTTGGTGAGGATTGGTGGTGGCGCCGCTAGCCGGAGATGGTGGAATTTTGGGGCGGCGCTTTTAGGGTTAGGGGAGTGTTCTGAAAGTGAAAGAGGCGGAGGAGATGAGTTAGGGGGCAGTGTTCGGACAATTTTATATGGGATAAGGCTCAGTTCCGGACCGTCCGATCAATTAAGATCGACGGTCCTGATCAAAGGGTAATGAAAACGACGTCGTTTGGTCATTTAGTGGTGCGGACCGAGTATGGGATGGTATGGGCTGGTTTTAATCGGTGTGGACGGGTTAATCAATTTGGGCTTGGGAAATTTAAAATTTTGGCCCGAAATTCAATTATTTTCACTTCTTTGTCCTTTTATTTATTTCAAAACTCTTTTTCTCCTTTTTTTTCAAAATTAAAAATAAAACCTAAATTAATTCCTTATACAAATTATCCTACTAAATTAAATTAGTTAACTCTAAATAACAATTACCACAAATAATTAAATACCAAATTAAAAGGAAAACTACCAAAATTCGAAACTCAAAATTAAAAATGCAAAAATTAGTTATTTTTCGTGATTTTTCATTTTTGTAAAACACTAATTTACCAATTAATCTAAAAATATAAAATTAAATCCTAAATGCAATGCGTGATATTTTGGTATTTTTCATGATTTAAATAAAACTTAAACGTGCACAAAATTGCAAACAATTAAATAAAATTCTACAAAATTCCTAAAATGGTAAATAATTAACAAAATCTATTTTCTTGGGATTTTTATAGGAGTATTTCATATAGGGCAAAAATCACGTGCTCACATTCCCCAAAACTAATGTAATATGCTTGCTTGCAAGGATTGTTCACAATGAGCTAAAGTAGCCATGATCAACTCATAAAGGAGTCAAAACTTGAACAAAGACCAAGACTGGCCAAGAGTTGTGGAACGCGGACCGCGATAGAAAAGTGCAGCCGCGAATGTGTGAAATGCGGACTACAAAATGGAGAATCAGAAAGGTGATTTTTGGGCACATACATAAACATAAACCGTATCAGAAATTGGCGGCTGCGAAAGTACCACTGCGGCCGCGATTGGAATTTCGCATACCGCATTTGCTAAGGTTCAGAGAGCTCACTAAATAGGCAAAAATGTAAAGAGCGGGCCGCATCAAAATTACGTAGCCGCAGTAGGCTTTCACGCGGAAGCGGTGACAATTATGCGGTCTGCGAAACAAGGTTCGACCCAGTCCCAAATGTGAAGAAATGCGGACCACGATCAAATTTACGTGGCTGCAAAAGCAAGAGTGCGGCCACGATCAAAATATTGCGGCCGCAAAACTGCCTTAGGGGTATTTTTGTCTGAAAATTTCAGCCTAGTATAAATAGATCTTTTTCATATTTTTATATTATATTATGTTTTTGTTGAGTACGTGAGACGGCTGAAAATACCATTTTGGGCAATTTTGTATTAGATTCAACTTTTAACATTAGCTTTTCATCTTTTAATCTAGAATTATGGATTGTATCTTTATTTCATCTTTGATTTCTACTATTTCTATGAGTAGCTAACCTTTAAACCTAAAGATAGTAATACCCTACTCGAGCTAATATCACTTGTATTGCATGAATACCCAGTTGGACTTGAGAAAGCCAAATTGGGCAAAATCACTCAAACTACCGAGAGGTATAGAATAAGTACCCGGGTGTGATGGCTATATTACGACCCCAATTAATCACATGATTATCCTAGATTCTTGCTACCCGTTAGATATCCACCTAGGTAGAAGTCACTACCCTAGTCCCTTTTAACCTTTAAAAAATCTACAACAAAAACATTGTACTTAGTTTCAAATATTACATGCTATAAAATAGAGTTAGAAGTAGAAAACAAAACCAACCATTTGTGGAAGTGTAATTAAGATCAAAACCCGCATCTTTACTTGGATATAAACCTAACTCCAAATAAATTAACTGCTTGTGGATTCGATCCCGACCTTGTTGGGTAAAACTGCATCGATCATTCTCGCTACTCAATAGTAGTGCAGGCTTGGACCCGATCAACAACCATACCACCTAAAAAACCAATAGCACTGACATGGAGCATGTTAGTATAACCTAACGCGTACATTAGGGCTTCATGGGTTGATTCCTGTATCTTCACCTCCAAGCAAACCATTATTGGCTTATTCCATGAGAGAACTGCTTTGAGGTTCCTTCTAAAGTCGGCTTCATTGGCTCTTCTAAAATTCCATAGAAGTATCTTCATTAAGTGATCGTGTTGAGATGGTGATCTCCCTTATTGAGCCTTTGCGGGGTTCAGTGCAAGGGACAGTTGGTGGTAGTTGAAATCTACTAGAGAGGAAACATTCTCTCTCATAGTGGGGGCCATCACAACCGAGTAATGCAATGGCTCCATGCGGTAGATCCTCATGTTGATCCCCAGCTTCATGACTTGTGGTGGGACACTGACTAAGAACTTTCTTTTGGAGTTTTGGGGTAGGTTAAGTGTTAGTGAGTCTGTTATTGTAATGTTCTGGCGAACTTGATCGAGGATGTTTGCCTGAAAGGGGCTTATGTCTCTTGTCCCCGGCGGTGGTAGTAGTGACTCTAGTCGTTGCATCTCCTCGAGGAGGAACTGTCACAAGAGTGGTACTATTTATTTGTCCTCCTCTAGGTCTTGTAAAGTGTTCTAGGGGACCATAGTTGGTGATGATCTCCATGATTTGGGTGGTAGGGGTGTATTCCAACATTGTGGTAGATCTGTTGCCTGTTGAGTAGTAGTTGCTGCTTGCATATCGAGTATCTGATTGTTCAGTTCCAGAGCTATGATCTCTTGGAGCTGTAGTAATTGGTGTGCATGTTGCATTCGCATGTTTGAGTGCAATCCCTGTGAGACATAGTGGGATAGTGTTGTTGTGTTCTCCATCAGTAGTGTCACCTATTGTATCATGAAGTTGTAGTTCCAATGAATGGGAAGATTTTGTGTTGTGCTTCCTCCTATGTCTGGGGTATGGATGCCTGGAGTGAGCGATTGTAGAATTGCTGGTGGTGTAGGTGAAGGTTGTTCTCGTAAGCAAGAGGGAATTGGTAGAGGTTGTAATAGCTGTTCAGAGGGTTTGCATATCCCATCGGAACAAAAGGTGTCTGGAGGTAGAAGGTTTGGGTGACAGAGTAGATTTAGGTGTCCATTGTCCTTGAAAGGTGGTGTGTTGGAAAGGATACCTTCTAGTAGCGGTCGTCGTTCCCATAGGCTCTCCGTTGTGGTTCTTTAGAGTTACGGCAAGTATTTTTCCTTAGTAGTGAGCGAGGCATTTTGTTTGGTAGTAGTGTGCAATAGTGGAGTGTTGATTTGTGAAGAGTGCGGGTCAGTAGAGGTAGGATATAAAGGGGAGAAGAAGAGGGTATGAGTGGTATATATCATGGTAGGGGGTCATCATTTAGATGGGAGATGGTGGGATTTGACTGGCAGGAGATGGAGTAGTTTGTATCCATATCGGACGGTGTCGGAGATTGATTTACAGGTACTAGAGGGGCATTAAATGCACTGGTAGAGGGAATGATTATTTACCTAATTTGAGATGGGGGGTTAGGTATAGAGGCTATTTATAGTGGATAAATGTCTAAGTTAGATGTGCTTAATTGCGTGGTCACTGTATTTATCCTAAGGGATACTATTTTAGGCAATTTTTGTTTGGAAGTTAGTATTCCAGGAGAGATATTAAATTCAGGTGGGTTAAAATTTGTATGAGATGGACAAGCATTTAGGTTTTTGGAAATGTAATTTTTGGATGTTATAAGCATGGTGTCAGTTGTGGTGTTAGGGATGATGTGATTTTGTGGGGGCGTGTAAGGAGATGTGGAGGGGATACTTGAGTGGGTAGCCGTGTAGGTGGGTTTTAGGGTAGAGTCAGGCACATTTAAATGCGAAAGGACAAGAAAAATGGATTGTATGTGGTGATGGATTTTGTGGATGGGGGCTTGGTAGTCGATCTACCAGGTGTTGAATTTGAATCACGTGGAGCCACCTGATGTCTCAGAGCTGCCGTCAAATTCTTTGGATAGATTTTTCCATCCTTTGGAGGTGTACCGTGATGTTCTTCTTGTTTATTGTGAATTTCTTGGACTTGTTTTGATATATCAATATATTGTTATTTTTTTTCATCTTTTTTTTTCTTTTGAATCAGCTTTCTTTGGTGGAGCAGAGTGGTGTTCAACATGTTGTTTTCTTTTCCTTTTTGGGTATACTACTGTTTTCCATGGCCTTTCTGACGCACTTGAATGTGTGCTTTCATCATTGGTAGGGGTTGGTGATTTTGTTCCCAAACTTTTCGAGCATTGGTAGTTTTTGTGCCCCAGGCATCCACACAATGTGCATAGCGGGTTTGTGTCTTTGTAGTATATTTGTTGGAGATTGGTGCCGAGTAGAACTGATGTTGGCATGGGTTGGCCTAGTGGTGCAAGGATGCATAGGCGTGCATAGCGACCTCTACTGGCTTGAATTGTGCAATTATCAATTTTGAGGAATGTAGTTGAACAATATTTTTAAGGATGGGGATGTCGTAAAACTCAGTGGGTACATCTTGTAATAGTATCCAGATTGTGTCATATAGTATTTGGGCCTCGTGTGGGTTGAATTTCGGTTCCCATTGCATGACTGATAGTCATTGGGATCTAATGAACCATGGTTCTTGTTGTAGAGCTTTATTGTAAATATCTAAGGAGGTAATTTTTATAAGGTAGTAGTCATTACCTGGATCTATAAGGTTAAATGCTTTGGATGGCGTCCATAGCCGATGTAGCTTGTCCTTGAGAAGATTGTAACCTACACTTCTCCCAAGAAGCTTAATAATGAGGGCTTGTTTCCATGGTAGGTACAACCTTTCTTTTTCTTGACCCATTATGGGGATAAAGTTCGGGTAGTTCTCGGGGATTGACTGCTCATCATTAAGGGAAATGTTGCTGAATAGGTTACAGTCAAAGTCCAAGGGTGTGCTAGTGGTATCAGGTGATAGCAATTTTTATTTGAAGTTGCCATTATCGCTTGTCTCCTCTTTTGGTTTGTTTATACTGCAGAGTAATTGATCTTCTTCATTATTCATCACTGTGTCATTAATTTGATCCACAGTGGTTATGAGTTTTGTGCCGATCGGAGTGGTTGACTAATCAGAATTTTGGCCTTCTGATGGGTTATTAATGTCTTAGCCTTATATTTTGATGATCTAACAAACTTATTGTCAAGAATCAGGTAGGGAACCTGATACACTTGGTATACATTGCTAATCAACGGACTCCAGTTAATGTGAACTGCTATAGCTTCAGGAGATAGAGAATCAAAACAAGGACTGGATACCCTTGTGGTTCCTTGACAGCAGTATGAAGTTAATTGTGTATAGCTGGAAAGTGACGTGACTGTCTGCACTGTTTCTGCCTGCACTGCATTGTTCCCGCAATCACTTGTCCTTTGACCAACCAAGCGATTACATCATTCAAGTGATGTCATCCAAGTTGTATTAACAAGAGTATTACAACAAAACATCACTTGAACACTTGAGAATTCACTTCAAGCATTCAAGCCATCTGATATCCCAGCATTCAATTCTTAAGTGCATCAAGAACAAAGTTTAACACTACTACGGACCAGTTCCTGGATCCAGTATTTTGTCGTCCTTAGTTGAGTTGTAACTTTGTAATTGTTCTTCATTGTAATTCCTAATTTGCTTAGCTTGAAGCATTGCTTAGGAACCCTCTTCTAAAATCATAAATCCTGAGTGTTTGTGTCGTGACTAGAGTTAGTCATGAGTTGAAGTCTTTTTAATAGGTGTATTACAAAGTGTCTTGTAATAGGTGTATTACAAGTTAGTGAGGAATTAAGAGTTTAATTCCTAGGTTACAATAGGTTGTAATCTAAAGATTGCTCAGTAGTGAAGTTGAAATCCTACCATTGTAGGTCATGGTTTTTTATCCCCTTGAGCAGGGATTTTTTCACGTAAAATTCCCTGTCTTATTTACTTACTGTTGTCACACCTCCTTTTTACGGCACCCCGGGAAAGGGGTGTATAAGGGAGTTTTTCCAATCAAAGGACAATCGAAACGGGATTCTTTACTTATTTCAGAGTCGCCACTTGGGAGATTTATGGTGTCCCAAGTCACCGGTTTTAATCCCGAATCGAGGAAACTATGACTTTGTTTAACATTGTGCGAACCAGAAATTCGAGTAAGGAATTCTATTAATGGGAGAAGGTGTTAGGCACTCCCGAATTCCGTGGTTCTAGCACGGTCACTTAACAATTTATATTTGGCCTAATTATCTGACTTACTATATATTTGAACTTATTGCATAGTTTTAACTTTTATTACCGCTTTTAGCTAGACTATTTGTAATTATAGAATTGTCTTGGAACGAATCACGCGTACGTATATTCGTTTTCTTTTTTTTTTATGTAAAGAATCATGTCACGCGTACGTGTACACAATGAGGTTAATAACATTTTTTTTAAAAAAATGAATTTGGCCGAAGTTGCGCGTGCTTAAAACAAAACTACGAACATTTGTCATTCTTGTATGATTAAATGGTGAGCTGCGCACCTCAGACTATATGGGATAAATTAATTTAATAACCTCCAAAAACCCCTTTTTATTAAGAATATTTGCTCAGAGTTGTGCGAACGCATACTCCGAATTGTCTTTAGAAATGTAATTATGTCACGCGAACGTGTCCGCAACTACACTTATAATATTTTAAACGGTCCTATAGATTTTTTACAAACGTTTGTTATTTGTATGTCTATATTAAATATGAAAGCCGTGGGAATTTACTGAATGGTGTGCCTTGATTTCCAGAGGATCAAGATTTATTAAGTGTTGGCCATAGGTTATAGGATTTAAATGTGTGAACGACATGCCTCGAAACTATTCACCTAGAAACATTAATGAGATAATAAAAGATTAATTTGAAACTAAAATTACAACCTTACCGTGTGCACAGTATCCGTAATTAGCTTAGGTACCTTAGAGCTTGATAACCATTTACAAGTTGTTTATTCCCTTCCTATGGTTGGGACCAAGTGTATGTGTTTTAAAGCTTGTCAAATAGTTTACGTGTAAAGTTAGGAGAAAATTAGCTGATAAGCAAACCATTTTTTCATAAAAACCACTACTCTACTTGGAGCAAACTCCACTTTGTATATCTTTTACTTAAAATACCAAAATCAGTATCCATAGGTCCCATCCTCTTGTACACAACCATTTTTAGTCCAAAGTCCTAATTATTCTGTTAATTCGCTTATGACGATTGAGTTTTAGACGGACAAAACCCAACCAATTATTATTTAGACTTATGCAAACTATTTATAAATAATAATTTATACCTTGTAATGATGTTGACATTATTTTTATTATTATTTTTTATAAGAAATGGGCTAATTGCACTCCTAAAATAAAATAGGCCATTTATCATTAATAAAGAAAACTAATTTATAAAATGGTTTAATAGACAAATATATACTACATATGCCGCAAATACACATCTGAATCTTTCGGAATGCTCCAATACCTTAAGCGTAACGGATTATATCATTTTACCTCCCACTTATGGTTATCCCCATAGCTGTTATCATACCATATTACATACAAACAAGAACACTTACATCAACTAGAATTAAACAAAAATCTGATGCTTGACGAAATATACTAGTATGGTTTCTTGATATTTCCATACTGCCCTGTACTTAGCTAACAAGGTTTAAACACAAAATTTAATTAATGGTCAACTTTCTACCAAGTTCCCCATCTCGACAATTCGAAGATAAATATTACCACTAAGCTTCAGAAATAAATAAAATTACTGTAGAGCTTATGCTAATTTCAAAAGAAGCCAGTTGGCTAATAGCTCCCATGTCAAGTATAAGACTACATTAGCTAACTAAAGAAACTGAAACTTAAACTAATAGATTTACATGGGTAGAGGACATATTTGGAATTCCGGATTTCATTTCCTTGCAGTATCAAAACTTTGTATGATATAAGTCTAAAGCATATACCTGGAAATGAAAGTTAAAAGGATGTAAGATCAATAAGAATAACAACAGCTATCACCAGCAGCAACAAACAGCCCTAGTCAAACGATATCTTGCAAAACTTTAAACCAGATTTGAAGACCAATTCTAAACATTTCTCCCTCGGGTGAGTTAAAATTATTTCAGAAGTTTAAAACAATTTTCAGTCAGTAAAACTTCAGTAGAATAGCAGAATTGTTCTTCCTGTGTGTATATCTGTGTCTGTCCTAGCCCTCAATTTTCAGAATCTTATGGGTTTTAAATCTCTTTCTCCTAATAAATTCTCTTAAGCTCTCTCTCTCTCTTTTCAGAATTTGTCCCTTTTTCAGAATCTCTCTCTCAACTCTAGAATCTCGTCCCCTTCTTAATCAGTCCCCAACCCCCTTTTATACAAATTGACTCCTACTTTTGCTACTGCCCCCCCCCCCCCCCTCTTTCATTTTAAAAACAGATTTTCCACTAAAATCTGATTTCCTTCGCTTTTAATCCCACTAAAGCCAACTTTTTAATTATCAGCACCCCCATTCCCTTTTGTTCCCCATTAGTGCATTAATTAATACCCCATTGACAAAGTACTAACAATAAAGTATTATCCTAACTGTTTTATTCCCAAATCACCCCTGAAATTCCCTTAATATTACTGCCCTAAACCAATCTGTTCAAACTTAACAATTATCTAAAATTAATTTAATTAACAACTATAACCAACTCCTAAGATTTTAAGGCAGAAAATACCTTAAATACAAAGATTCCCATGATTCAGAACAATGTGTACAATCAAACAGAACTTTAACTAATCAGACAATTAACAATCAAAATTAAAACCATACAGAATGCCAAAAATGATTCAAACTTATACGAACGAACTAATCAATGAAGCTTAATTAGTTGATTACGTATTACAACTGACACTGAGCAAATCAGCAACAAAGAAATAGGCAATTCAAATAATTTCAGTGTTATTGCCAGAATCATGGATTAAATGGAAACTAACTAATCGACGCAACTTATTAATCGATCACACACATAATAATTACAGCAATCATAAACAAATGACAGATTTGGACCAAATAAAAAGGTCTATTGAGATGAGAGGACGAATTGAACAGCAGGGGAAATCAATAAAACTGAACTAAGCAGACACATAGATAGAAAATCATAAATATAGAATAAAGGAAAAAGAAAAATACCTCAGAACCTCAGAATTATACGGACCCAGGCTCGAACTCAGACCTAAGCACTTTGAGGTCGAACAGACTTTAATCGAAGTATTCTCAATTGAGAATACCTCGATTAAGGTCTATTAGACCCCAATCTTTCATTTAATTTGGACAAATTCCACGATTTGGAATTTTAGGGTTCCGTTTTTTTTCAGATTTAGGGCTCGAGTGTTTCTAGCCAGATTCGAAAGGAACCAATGGTGTTTCAGGGGTGAGGGAAGCCTGGGGGTCACCTGGTATGAATTTGGGACGGATCTGGGTAAGTTCATGTTTCGCTCGAATCTTCAAATGAAGATTCGAGAAGCTCTGAGATGATTCGAGCCAAACGGTTTGAGGATCTGTGTTGGGGTGGCTAGAAGGTTATTGGGTGTTAGTTTGGTGATCATCGGAGATGGTTGGGTTTTCAGGCCAACCTTCGATTTAAGATTCGAAGAGTTGGGGCCTGATTCGAGGGGAGTTATGGTTATGGTTGGAAAGAGGAGGTCGAGGTGATTCAGGGGTGTTAAGGTGGTGACCGGCAGCGTCGTTGCCGCCGGGTTTCAGGTGAGAGGGAACTAGGGCGGCTAGGGTTTGGGGGGTGTCGTCTTAGAGACGATGATGAACAGGAAGGTGAGGGGGGTGTTTGGTTAGGGGGCTGGGGTATGAATTTAGTTTATATAGGGGAGGGGTGGTCTAATCTTGACCGTTGGATCAGGTAAGATCTACGGCCTGGATCAATTCATTTAACTACACGGTGTCATTTGGTTTAGGTTGGGGAATGGGTCGGTCTCAGACGGGAGAGGGTCGGGTCATGGGGGAAGGCCTGGGAACCATCAGATCAAAAACAATGAACGGTACAGATTAAATATAATCATACGGCGTCATTTGGTTTAATGAAAGAACTGAACTGGACCGTTGGATCTATTTGATCAATGGTCCAGATGAACAATGCCAATACGGCATCGTTTGGTTGTCTTGAGATTACCTGGACGGGCACCATCAAAACGACGTAGCTCTTGCCCTATACTACGTCGTTTGATGTTTTTTTTTGGGTTGACAGATCTGGGCCGAGTAGGAGGTGCAACCTTTGGGCCTAACTTTCTTTTAAAAACTGGCCCAGTCCGAATCTTTCTTCATTTTTGAACTCTTTTCCTTTTTCTTCTTTAATTTTCTAATTTAAACACAATTCCTAATTAATTGTAAAATCTAAATACAACTACAAATATTAATTAACACTTACAACAATTAACACACAAAACAAAACAAAAAAGAAATCACACAATAGCACATTTAAATGACAAAATTACAACAATTACATATTTTTATGATTTTCCTTCTTTTAAAACCCAATTATGGTTTAATTAATTCCTATTTGTAAGAAGCAAAAATACTAAGTGCACAGGCCACATATTTTTTATTATTTCAATTAATTATAACTGGATAATCATTTACTGACAAAACACAAATAATTACTCAAAAATGCCACGCAAAATCCTAAAAATTGTACACCAAGAAAATGGAGGTTTTATTTTTTTATTTCTTTTGGAGTAGTTTTGTGAAGCAAAAATCACGTGCTCACAGCTGCCCCTCTTTGTCCGAAAACACAAAGAGTTTTCGTGCAAAGATAAAGTGAGCAGATACGAGCGATTTTTGCCCGTTGGAATACTCCGTGTGAAGCATTTTTTGAAAAAGTTTAACCGAACCTTGGCTTCAAAGGTTTCCTACATATCCCTGGCTAAAAGGGAATCAGGTTAATGTAGTTCGGGAAGTTTTGGTAGCTGGGACTACCATGGGACTGGAATGTTACTGTTGTTGCATGCTGCTTTTACTGCTTGCTGACCTCCTTATTACACCCTGCTTAAAGAAAACAAGAAGATAGACTAGACCATGGCATATGAATTACAAAATCTTATCTAGATCATGCTCTTGTGTCTCTTGTTGCTTTGATGTCTTGGTGACTCCTTTGGTATCTTTTTACTTTCGATTTGTCTTTTATTCTCTTTTGACTGCCGATCTCGAACTGCTTATTTCCTTTTCGTATTATTTTTCATCGAGTCTTGGACTTCCTTCCTCTGCTGGGGATTCTTGTTGCTTCCCGCTGGGATTCTTGTTGCTTCCCGCTGGGGATTCCGGTTGGATTCCTCTGCTTTACTAACTCTAAATGTATTCCTCTATTATATGGGCGGGCTTCCAACTTCAACCAATAACTTTGAAAAATAAACCGTCATTCTGTTCTTCAGGGGGGCTCCTGACCTCGACAACATCTTTTTGAAAATAAATTACCATTCCTCTCTTCAGGCGGGCTCCTGACCTCAAAAACAACTTTGAAAATAAATCGTCATTCCTTTCTTCGGGCGGGCGAAATTTCAACAACTTCGAAAATTAATCGTCATTCCATTCTTCAGGCGGTCTCCTGACCTTAAAAATAACTTTGAAAATAAATTATCATTCCTCTCTTCAGGCGGGCTCCTGACCTCAAAAACAACTTTGAAAATAAATCGCCATTCCTTTCTTCGGGCGGGCGAAATTTCAACAACTTCGAAAATTAATCGCCATTCCATTCTTCAGGCGGGCTCCTGACCTTAAAAACAACTTTGAAAATAAATTGTCATTCCTCTCTTTAGGCGGGCTCCTGACTACTCGAAATTTTGAATTGTATTCCCTTGTTCTCCAGGTGGGCTCCAGATTGCTGATACTTCGACTGTTCTTCCTTGTTCTTCAGGTGGACGCCTGATTGCTGATACTTCAATTGTTCTTCCTTGTTCTCCAGGTGGACGCCTAATTGTTGATATTTCCCCTATTCTTCCTTATTCTCCAGGTGGACGCCTGATTGCTGATACTTCAGTTGTTCTTCCTTGTTCTCCAGGTGGACGCCTGATTGCTGATACTTCAACTGTTCTTCCTTGTTCTCCAGGTGGACGCCTGATTGCTGATACTTCAACTGTTCTTCCTTGTTCTCCAGGTGGACGCCTGATTGCTGATATTTCAACTGTTCTTCCTTGTTCTTCAGGTGGACGCCTGATTGCTGATACTTCAATTGTTCTTCCTTGTTCTCCAGGTGGACGCCTGATTGCTGATATTTCCCCTATTCTTCCTTGTTCTCCAGGTGGACGCCTGATTGCTGATACTTCAATTGTTCTTCCTTGTTCTCCAGGTGGACGCTTGATTGTTGATACTTCAACTGTTCTACCTTGTTCTCCAGGTGGATGCCTGATTGCTGATACTTCAACTATTCTTCCTTGTTCTCTAGGTGGACGCCTGATTGCTGATACTTCAACTGTTCTTCCTTGTTCTCCAGGTGGACGCCTGATTGTTGATACTTCAACTGTTCTTCCTTGTTCTCCAGGTGGACGCCTGATTGCTGATATTTCAACTGTTCTTCCTTGTTCTTCAGGTGGACGCCTGATTGCTGATATTTCAACTGTTCTTCCTTGTTCTCCAGGTGGACGCCTGATTGCTGATACTTCAACTGTTCTTCCTTGTTCTCCAGGTGGACACCTGATTACTGATACTTCAACTGTTCTTCCTTGTTCTCCAGGTGGATGCCTGATTGCTGATATTTCAATTGTTCTTTCTTATTCTCCGGGTGGACGCCTGATTGTTGATACTTCAACTGTTCTTCCTTGTTCTCTAGGTGGATGCCTGATTGCTGATACTTCAACTATTCTTCCTTGTTCTCCAGGTGGACGCCTGATTGCTGATATTTCAACTGTTCTTCCTTGTTCTCCAGGTGGACGCCTGATTGCTGATATTTTAACTGTTCTTCTTTGTTTTCCAGGTGGACTCCTGATTTCAACAAAATAGACAAAAAGCAAAGAAAACTTTCTGCCCCAGTTTGGTAGTTGGGGACAGCCATGATTGTAAAACTAAATCATATTACCAAATATTACTAAAATTTGATAGTTGCGTCCCATTATCCCGGAGGTCCTGACAACTCTTTAACTAAACGACAATTTTAAATACGAGCTATATCCTTTAAAGGCATGACTTCTACTAAATTTTGTTATCTAAACCAATTTTAAACTATGTCTCATTATCCAGGAGGGTCTTGAAAATTTATACGATCAAACCTGCATGGTACTTGCTTCCCTCACCGGGTGTTTCCTGAAACAAATGTCGTCTTTGCCCCCTCTTTTCAAATCAAAGAAAATCTTATCAGTTTAAACGTGGTGGTTAGTTGTGGAATTTTTGCTGGGGGGTTTCTTTTTGCCCTGCTTTGCTTCATCAAACTACCTTGAACCGGTCGAAAGGACTGTTTTGACCTCATGATTGATCCTTAACCGCAGGATCCCCAACTGTTGTTTTCACTTCTGACCTTTCTAATCGTAACCATATGCCTCTCATGAAATTACTGAACCATTTCACCGATTTAACTTTGGCTCACACCCATGTCTTACTTCTCATCATATTACCTCCCGCACATCCTGGCCGTATTTTGCATTGTGCAATTTTGAATCTTGGTAGTATACCTTGACATTCCTTCTTATTTGTTGGAATAAAACTTACCTCAAAAGATCTTTAGATGAGTAAAATTATCAGCAATGAAACACGGTGACTTTGAAAATTAAGAATAAGGAAGAAAATCCAAATTTGGATGACTGTTGGAGATAGGAACAAGGAACTTATCTGATTGGAGTCACTGGCACCAATGATCATGGTATGCATTTTGGATTAATCAGCCCAGTCTATTTAACCAATATCTTTTCCAATTGTTTTAACTTTGTTTTCCAAGATTTCCATAACCCAATTTTACTTTCCACCAAATTATGGACCTTGTTCGACTTGCAGTGCCCTGAAGGGTTTTCACCGACAAACCTCTCTCATTTGTTTGTTCCTCAATTCCTTGTCGCCTTATGGTGCCCGCAAAGGTTTTCACTGATAAGACTCTCTCATTTTTACTTTCTCTCAGCTTTCGTCGCCTCATGGTGCCCGTGAGGGTTTTCACCCATAAGACTCTCTCATTTTCATTACTTTTCCTACTTGGACCAGAGTGTTATCCTGATATGAATCACCTCTATTTGCTCAAATTGGCATCTCTGGAAGACTGATCGGAAGGTCTTTCTTTGGACCGTAATGTGTGCTTTTGGATGGGGTTAGAAAGAAAAGGGTATTAAAGGCTCAAACAATTTGACATGGGTTTAAAATTACAACTCTTGGAATCACATTTCTTATTACAAGTACAACTTCTGCCCCAGTTTCTTGCTTGGGGATCTTTTGATTTTTATTTTACTATGACCGAGCTGTGAGGCTGCCTACGTATCCTTAACAGGAATCAGGTCAAACGTAGTTCACACCAATTTCCTTGTTGTTATACTTTTTTCTTTTCTTTTCTCTTTTTCTTTCTTTTCCTTTTCTTTTGTTATTGATTCCAAAAGAGGGGTATGAAAGGAACAAATGCGACTCAAAAAAGGGGGAACAAAGGGTAAAGTGTTTAGATAGCAGAACAAATTGCCTTCGTCATTCCAATCTTTGAAACAATGCCAAGTACAAACAATCAACAATCATAACAAACAAATCATACATAATATCTCTTGACCGCGTCGAAATTGATGGCCATGTCTATGCATTTTCCTTCGCTATCTGTTAAACCTAGAGCGCTGTTGGATAATACTCTAGTCACAATGAATGGCCCTTGCCAATTTGGGGCGAACTTGCCTTTCGATTCAACTTGATGTGGAAGAATACGTTTCAGCACTTGCTGACCTACTTCAAACTTTCGGGGACGTACCCTTTTGTTGTATGCTCTTGCTATTCTTCTTTGATATAACTGGCCATGACATACTGCTGCCAATCATTTTTCATCAATCAAGTTTAACTGTTCCAAACAGGCTTTGACCCATTCATCGTCATCAATCTTAGCCTCAGCGACAATCTGAAGGGAAGGGATTTCAACTTCTGTAGGTATTACCGCTTTAGTGCCATATACCAACAAATAAGGAGTTGCTCCTACCGAAGTGCGAACAGTAGTGCGATATCCCAACAACGCAAATGGTAATTTCTCGTGCCATTGTCTTGAACCTTTTACCATTTTCCGAAGTATCTTCTTTATGTTTTTGTTGACTGCCTCGACTGCTCCATTCGCCTTGGGCCGATATGGGGTAGAATTGCGATGTGTAATCTTAAACTGTTGACATACCTCTTCCATTAAGTTACTGTTAAGATTAGCACCGTTATCTGTGATGATCACTTTCGGGATTTCGAATCGACGGATGATATTTGAGTGAACAAAATCAACCACTTCTTTCTTGGTCACTGATTTGAACGTTTTGGCCTCAACCCACTTGGTGAAATAATCAATGGCTACCAGAATGAACCTGTGCCCGTTGGATGTTGCTGGCTCAATGGTCCAATAACATCCATGCCCCAAGCGACGAAGGGCCATGGTGCCGACATTGTGTGCAATTCCGATGGTGGAGAATGAATCAAATCTCCGTGTATCTGGCACTGATGACATTTGCGCACAAAACTGATACAATCTCGCTCCATGGTAAGCTAATAGTAGCCCGCTCAGAGTATTTTCTTTGCCAACACATATCCGCTCATATGGGGTCCGCAGACTCCCGAATGTACTTCAGACATGACAGCCGTAGCTTGTCTAGCATCTATGCATCTTAATAATCCAAGGTCTGGTGTTCTTTTATACAAAACTCCTCCACTTAAGAAGAATCCATTTGCCAACCGTCTAATGGTTCTCTTTTGATCCCCTGTGGCTTGTACTGGATATATCCCCATTCTGATATACTCCTTGATGTCGTGGAACCATGGTTCACCATCAAGTTCCTCTTCAATCATGTTGCAGTAAGCGTGCTGATCGCGGACTTGAATATGCAGTGGATCCACATAAGCTTTGTCCGAATGGTGCAACATTGATGCCAGGGTAGCCAATGCATCGGCGGCCTCATTATGGACCCTTGGAATATGCCTGAACTCCACTGATCGAAACCGTTGACAAAGATCATGTAAACATTATTGGTATGGTATGAGCTTCAAGTCTCGCGTTTCCCATTCTCCTTGAATTTGATGTACCAGAAGATCCGAGTCTCCCAAGACCAAGATTTCCTGGATATCCATGTCTGCAACTAGCCTTAAACCCAAAATACAAGCTTCATACTCAGCCATATTGTTGGTGCAGTAAAACCGAAGTTGAGCCGTAACAGGATAGTGATGCCCGGTTTCAGAAATAATCACAGCTCCTATCCCGACTCCTTTCATGTTGGCAGCCCCATCAAAGAAATGTTTCCAGCCTGGTTTTTCAATTTGCTCCAGTTCACCGATGTGCATCACTTCTTCATCGGGAAAATAAGTTCTCAATGGCTCGTAATCTTCGTCGACCGGGTTTTCGGCTAAATGATCTGCCAATGCTTGGGCTTTCATTGCAGTCCGAGTCACATAGATGATGTCAAATTCTGTGAGCAATATCTGCCACTTTGCAAGTCTCCCTGTCGGCATAGGCTTTTGAAAAATATACTTCAACGGATCCAGATGCGAAATGAGGTAAGTAGTGTAGGATGACAAATAATGTTTCAATTTCTGAGCTACCCAAGTTAGGGCGCAACATGTCCTTTCCAAATGAGTGTACTTAACCTCATAAGCCGTGAACTTCTTGCTAAGATAATAGATGGCCTGCTCCTTTTTGCCGGTGATGTCATGTTGCCCCAGTACACAACCAAATGAATTTTCCAAGACTGTTAAGTAAAGAATCAAAGGTCTTCCTGGTTCTGGCGGGACCAGCACGGGTGGGTTTGACAAGTATCCTTTTATCTTTTCAAATGCTTCTTGACACTCATTAGTCCATTCGATCGCAGCATCCTTCTTCAACAATTTAAAAATAGGCTCACAAGTTGTCGTGATAAACCTGCTGATGTAGTTCAACCTCCCTAACAGACTCATTACTTCAGTCTTGTTCCTCGGAGGTGGCAATTCTTGAATGGACTTGATCTTTGATGGGTCCAACTCGATGCCTCGCCGGCTGACTATAAATCCCAGCAGCTTTCCGGATGGAACACCAAATGCGCACTTGGTAGGGTTAAGCTTGAGATTGTACCTGCGAAGTCTCAGGAAGAATTTCCTCAAATCCCTAACATGGTCGGCCTGATGCTTTGATTTTATGATCACATCATCCACGTATACCTCAATCTCCTTATGTATCATATCATGAAATACTGCAGTCATTGCTCTCACGTAAGTTGCTCCGGCGTTCTTCAAACCAAATGGCATTACCCTGTAGCAATAAGTTCCCCATGGTGTGATGAATGCCGTCTTTTCTGCATCTTCTTCATCCATTAGAATCTGATGATACCCGGCATAACAATCCACAAAAGATCTTATCTCATGCTTGGCACAATTATCGATCAAAATATGGATATTGGGTAATGGGAAGTTATCCTTTGGACTTGCTTTGTTGAGATTGCGATAATCGACGCATACTCGGATCTTGTCGTCTTTCTTTGGCACCGGAACGACATTAGCCAACCAAACAGGGTATTGAGTGACCCGAATGACCTTTGCATCCAACTGTTTGGTAATTTCTTCTTTAATTTTCACACTCATATCAGTTTTGAATTTTCTCAGCTTTTGCTTGACGGGAGGAACCATTGGATCAGTGGGCAATTTGTGGACCACTAAATCAGTGCTCAGACCCAGCGTGTCATCATATGACCATGCAAAAACATCTTTGAATTCTATGAGTGCTTTAATTAACTTTTCCCGGATCTTTGGCTAGAGGTTGACACTTATTTTAGTCTCTCGGATATTATTCGTGTCTCCTAAATTAACGGCTTCTGTATCACTCAGGTTGGGTTTGGGTTTTTCTTCAAAGTGAATTAACTCTTTACTAATCTCTTTGAAGGTCTCATCCTCATCATATTCTGATTCGTAATCACAATCTACTTCTTGAATTATTATTTCGGAATCGGATTGATTTTTAAGACTGGGCTGAGGATTCCTTATGCATGCCATATCACTAGAGCCAGCGTAAAAAGGACTGTATAGAAAAGAGAAGAAAAACAAAAGAAAAACTATCAGGAATGATAATGAAAGGGAAACATGTATTTCATTGAATGATGAAAGATAACAAGGTTTGCACACTTCAAACAGACTGCAACATAAAAATCTGGATTACAACCCTGGAATAACCCAAACAAACTGAAGGAAAATCAAAATAAACTACCAAGACTCCTTTCGAATGGGGAGAGGAGTGGCTTTCCAATTATTAAGCTTTGTCTATGGCCCAACGAATTGAACTTCTGTGTTGCTAGGACCTTCACCACTTTCCACCATGTTCACATCGTCAAACAACTTTTCAAATCTTTCAATTAACTCCTCGTCAGGATTAATCATAGATTTAGGAATTGTTGTTATTAGGCGATTTCTGGTACCGGACTTGACAAAAGATTTTGAAAGATGTGGGATTGGCTTTGGAAGGACCCATGCCTTATGTTTTAGCTTTCTGGCCTTTCTTACGTCTGCGACAGTGGGTATGAATCCCAAACCAAATGTTCCCAAGTTCTCGGGAAGAGATACTGGTTGTATGATGCCTTGCAAAGATGAGCCCAAACCTTTACCGAGTACAAAACCATTCTTCAACATCTCAAAGGCTACCATGACTGATGCGGCGGTTATCTTTGGATTTGGAATGTATTTCCCCTCCAGAACTTTCTCTACCAACATTGTGTCAGAAACCTGGTAGACCAACGGTCCCTGGTCATTTTTCACTTCAATGACCGGTACAATGGCATTGCTGTGAGCACATAAGCTATCTTCCCCATGCACAACTATTTCTTGTCTATCCCATTCAAATTTGACTACCTGGTATAGTGTTGATGGGACTGCTTTAGCAGCATGGATCCATGGTCGACCCAACAGTAAATTATAGGAAACAGCTATATCCAACACCTGAAACTCCATTGTGAATTCAACTAGCCCTATTGTCAGCTCCAGCACTATGTCCCCAACTGAATCTCTACCTCCGCCGTCAAATCCCCGTACACAAATATTGTTCTTATGGATATTCTCCTCTTCTATTTTCAACTTGCTTAGAGTGGAGAGAGGGAAGATGTTTGCGCTTGACCCGTTGTCAACCAATACCCGGGTCACCACGGAGTTTTCACATTTTAATGTGAGGTAAAGAGCTCTGTTGTGCTCAGTACCTTCTATAGGCAATTCATCATCAGAAAATGTGACTCTGTTTGCCTCAAAGATTTTGTTGGCTATTTTTTCCAAGTGATTCACGGAGATCTTATCGGGAACGTGTGTCTCATTCAAGATCTTCATTAGAGCTTGACGGTGCTCGTCTGAATAGATCAGTAATGACAATAATGAAATTTGAGCGGTCGTCTTTCTTAATTGTTCCACGATAGAATAGTCATGCAGCTTCATCTTCCTCAAGAATTCTTCTGCTTCTTCTTCAGTCACGGCTTTCTTCATTGGTGTTGGATTATTTTTAGCTCTTCTTAATTCCTCGGGAGTAAAACACCTTCCCGAGCGAGTCAAACCCTGTACTTCACAGATTTCTTCTTTGACTTCTTTTCCTTTGTACATTACCGTTACCCGTTCGTAATTCCATGGAATAGCCTTGTTGTTGATTACTGGTAACTGGGTTACTGGCTTGATAATAACCCGATCTACGCGGGCTCCTTCCACGATTATGATGGGTTTGTTGGCCACTCCTGGTACAATCATCTTTACCCCTTCCTGTTTCGTTGCAACTTTGCTCAAAGATCCCTTCTCAACTGCCACAGATGGCTCAACACTCTTTTTGCTCTGCTTGAGCACCAACTTCTCATCTGCTAATTGTTCATCTGTCTTGGCTTGATTAGACCGAATCATCATGACGGTCTGTGATGGCTTCTTGGGTTCCCCCTCTGCATGCACTATTTCGATCATATTTGCCTCTTGATGGGCTGGCATTGGATTTCTGTTGATATTGGGTGCTTCGGGAGCTTGAACTTCAATTTTATTGGTATTAATCAGCTCCTGTATTGCATTTTTTAAATGCCAGCACTTTTTTGTATCATGACCCGGGGTACCAGAACAATACTTACAGCTAACAGTGTAGTCCAGATTCTTTGGAGGAGGATTTGGCAGTTTGGATTGTATTGGCCTTAGCATATCTAGCTGTTTTAGCCTGTGGAACAGACTAGTGTAGGATTCTCCCAACGGAGTAAAGGTTTTCTTTTTCTGCAACCAACCCTTGAGTGCTTGACTAGGCCTGAAACCTGGTCCGGGAGCATTTTGATAGGTTCGTGAATACGGATAAGTATTTAGTAAGACAGGAGCACGCCAATGAGCGTGGGCAGGTGGTTGGTTGTATGCTTGTGCATGGTGGACTGAAAAATGAGGTTCTGACGGGTGATAGTAGTGTTGGGGTGAATTGTAGTGATAAGTTGGTTGGTGGGATCGAGGTTGATTTTAGTAGCAAGGTGAACTTTTGGGTCCGGACAAAGTTCCCGAATCAACCATTGTCGCTTCCTCTCTTTTCTTCTTTCCAATCCCTCCTACGCCGCCTTGAATAGCCTGAGTAGTCGCTTTGATAGCCGAATAGCTCATGATTTTATTTGACTTGAGGCCTTCTTCTACCATGCCCCCCATCTTTACTACTTCGTTGAATGACTTACCCACAGCTGAGACCAAATGGCCATAGTAAGTAGGTTCCAAGGCCTGTAGGAAGTAATCTACCATCTCACTTTCCTTCATTGGGGGATACACCCTTGCTGCTTGTTCCCTCCACCGGAAACCATATTCTCTAAAGCTTTCACTGTGTTTTTTCTCAAATTTAGTCAAGGATAGTCGATCTGGAACAATCTCAAGATTGTATTGGAAGTGATAAGCAAATGCTTGTGCCAGATCATCCCATGTGTACCATCTCCCATGGTCTTGGCGGGTATACCATTCCAGTGCTGATCCGCTCAAACTCTGACTGAAGTAAGCCATTAATAATTCGTCTTTTCCTCCAGCTCCCCTCATCTTGCTGCAAAAACCCCTCAAGTGTGCTACTGGATCAGTGTGCCCGTTGTATAGATCGAACTTGGGCATCTTGAAACCGGCTGGTAATTGCACATTTGGGAACAGACATAGGTCTTTGTAGGCCACACTGACCTGCCCTCCTAACCCTCGCATGTCTCAGAACGATTGTTCTAAGCTTTTAACCTTTCTGAACATCTCTTCCTGCTCGGTATTTTTGACTGGGTTATCAATTTCTGTCGGGAGATCAAAGCGGAGAGTATATGAATGAATTTCTGAAGCTTTGAAAGTGGGCTCCGAGGGGTAGTATTGGTTGTCCTGGGCCTTGAATATAGGCTCACTAGGAGATTTGTGGAGTGTAGCTGGGGGAGGTGCTACGAAGACAGGAGTTACTGGTGGAGGAGGGTATGAAATTGGTTTAGGGGGTGGAGATTGTGGTGTATGAAAAGTGGTGCCTCGGTAGTGCTGGTAAATAGGAAAAGCTCGGGGATAGATCGGTGGTAGGATGATCCTGAGTTTGAGCTGGTGGTGGGGTGGAAGCAGGGTTAGCAGGGTAAGCTGGGGGTGATTGTCCTGTAGACCAAGCCCGATACATCTCGGCCATCTGTTGCTTAAGTTTAAGCATCTCTTCTTTCATTTTACTGACGTCCAGCTCCTCTATCTCAACACCTGTGTCGACATCCGGGATAGACATGATTTCGGGTATTGGTCCTTTTGATCTGGTTTGATAATGATAATGTGCCAGTATACTCTAGATAAACTAACTACTTGAATTCTGGAAATGAACAAAGTTGTTAGTTTTTAGAGTTTAATACATATGCAATTACACGTTGGGATGTAATGCACCTAGGCAATTAACCATTTTCTATCATATATTTGCTCGGTTGCTTGTGTCATCCCAGCTTTTCCTGATCTTTCTTTTTATTGTCACTCATGCCTATCTTTATTTCCCTCCCTTTTTCATTTTATTCTTTTCTTTTGGTTGTGGTCGAATCTTATAGAGATTGCCTGCGTATCATGTCCTTGCATGAATCAGACCGTGCGTAGTTCTGGCGAAGGCAATTATTAATACTCTTATTTATTCTTCAACCAACGAAACAGTACAAAGACGGAAATGACATTACATTTGGACAACATTTTAAGAAAATGGTTTAAAAGACTTGACACGGACTCAAACTAAAACATGACTTATTATATAAAAAACTCCTAACAACTATGACTACGCTCCACTCCCCACTCTTTTGTTTTTTAATCATTGGAACATCTACTCACGGTGGGGCTTGACCCGACTGCCCTCCTAGTGTACGGTACATTCTTTCTAACTCCATTGCCAGATGACGGGCAAAAATAGGTGCATGCTCTAGAAACCTTTCATAATCCATCCCTTGGCAGTTCACATAACTTTGAGAAGTGTAAACAGCCAAATCATGGATTTGTGCTCTGAAATCTTGGAGACTTTGGTCTTGGTTTTGCAATTACTGTTGGCGAGTGGTGGCTATATCTCTTATGCGGTCTTTGCGATCTAAAGCCGACTCCAATTGAGCTCGAAGTCTAGCCTGATCGAGTCTTGCATGTGCTCTTTCTCTATCAATATCTGCGTGCTGATGTTCTCTATTGTACCTTCTCATTTCTTCCATTTGTGTATGGAGTTGAGCTTCTGCATGTATCCAACGGTCCTTCTCTTTCTTGAATTGAGCCATGTCTTCTTCGAATCTTATTACTTGGAGTTCCTTATTAGATTTGGCCTCCTCATTTAATTGTATGCTTTTAACCTTAGCTTTGTCTAACGCTTTTCAGTCTTTATCAAGATGGAGTCATAATCTTGCATTTTTTCCATCAGATTGGCAATGATTTTCTGATCTTTCCAACTTCTCACTGGCGCTTCAGAGGCTTTCTTCATCTGTTGAAATTGAGCGCGGAGATTTTTATTCTTGCTAATCAGACTCTTCTTTTCACCTTTTGCTTTTTGTGCTTGTAAGTCTTTCTCCAAATTGAGGTTCCTCAGACTTTCTTCTAAGGCATGAATAATTGCTTTGTACCCCTTTTCCTTTTCACCCCAAGACAACCGTTCTTGGATTTTATCATCAAAGGTTTGAACATGCGGTCTTTTTATGGGCCTTCTAAGATCAGGTTCTGGTGCGTCATCCACGCGGGATCTTTTCTCAAACCACCTAGTATATCCTGGATTTATCTCGCCTTTCGCAGGATTTGGAACTTGAGTATCATCTTTCAAGTATCGACAACCATTCCAAATCTGCTGGATTAAAGCCTCGGGGAGAGTGGCTTCGGGGTGTAGCTCGATCACTTGCATACTCAAATCCTCATCATCAGGCACCACTTGGTATCTCCCTAGCTATCTTAGAACTCTCTGTGGCGTATACGGCTAGATGCTTCTTAAACCCAACAGCAGCAAATAACTCTTCAAGGTTGACATATGTATCACTTCTCTTACCGGGAGCCATCCCAAGGTCCACTCAATTTGACTTGCCATTAAAGATCTTAAATGGGATATCCAGGCTTCCACCCCTTCTGGAGATTTATAATCTTTTATTCTTTCTTCATAACTCTCGATGAAATTGTCCTGGCTTGGACCATACTGCATGAACTTGGGGTGATGTCGAAGATGTTCAGTCAACCACATTTGCAACAAAATATTGCACCCTTCGAAGACTTTTGCCCCTGATTTACATAAAGTCAACGCCCGATAAATGTCTGAGAGAATGATTGGGGAAAGGGTGTGACGTTTCTTGGTAGTGAGGACTTGTACGACTCTGGCTATGCGAATATCAATCGTCTGCTCTTTGTTTGGGAAGACCATGATTCCCAAAAAAGCCACCATGAAAGCAAAACGACGGTGAATCTGCCAGGTGTCCTTGTTTTGTTTGTTAGTAAGGCCCTTTTCATGAATTTCAAATCCATCCGGCTTTCCGAACCTTGAATATAGGAAGTTGAAAGAACAACACCCTTTGACAACGTTGCTTTTTCTGATTTGATTACTGATGTTCAGAAGACCAAAGAATCGATGTACTGAGGGAGCCTTTGGGAATATAAGATTCTGGTTTCTCAAATCTCCGTAAAAACCGGAATATCCAGCTATTTCTTCTAATGTGGGAGTAAGCTCGAAATCAGAGAAGCGAAAGACATTGTGAACAGGGTCCCAAAAAGTCACTAGTGCCGTAATCAAATCATCGCATGGTTTAACTTTCATAATATCTGTGAGAGATCCCAAATACTTAATGAACCATTTCTGACCATCTCTTCCTAACTCATGCCACCACATCTGAAGCCAAAATAGAAACTCATCTACATCTGTGAATGGTGGGTTTTGGATGGTGCTCATTTTGTATCTGCGATTGATTTTAACAAAAATCACGACTCATTTGAAAACAAAAATTCATAAATAAAAAAAAACTTTTTTTTGCAGTTTGTAAGAACAAAACCATTTTTTTTTAAAAAAACGACTTTCCTTTCCTTTTCATAATTTTAAACTATTTTGGAAATTTTCTAAAACAGCCCATTTTTCTTTCTCGGTTCTCACATTGATTTTCTATCCTTTCCTATAAGCTGGTCAACATGCAAATCCAGGCAAATGAATGCACAAGTAACAAATAAGATGCATCAGGATGGTATTTTCATTTCGGGTGCACCTGTCCTAGACAGACCCAACCCCTATGTTGAGTCTCCAAAGTCAAATGCACATGATGCAAACAACGTTCCTACTAGGGATCCGACATGAAGCTGAGTTATTCTAAGTGAAAAAACTGAGGCATACTGTTCTAGACCTGGCTTACCCAAGCGGACAGCTTGAGCCGAAGTGGGGGCAACGTACCGGGAGCACGAAAGTCTACCCGACCTAGTTACTTGTCCCAACTTCGTTCTATTTGGTATGACTTCTAACAGAAAGGTGGGTCACGCGCACGTGTGCACCATAAATTCAGAAGACTTAGAAAGAAGAAGGGTTTCGTTGCAGTTTTATATACACAATTCAGATAATATTAAAGCGGTAAAAAGCAACATTTAGCACATTAAGCATAAACATGTAAAAATCAGATAATAAATAAAGTCAACTATAACAGTTATTCTAAGCTCGAATTCTTGAACCCTGAACCAGAGATTATGGGTTGATGGCATATCCCCAGCAGAGTCGCCAGAACTGTCATACCTCCTTTTTGCTTACACCCCCGGAGAAGGGCATATGTAAAGAGAGTTTTTCCAATCAAAGGACAATCGAAACGGGATTCTTTACTTATTTCAGAGTCGCCACTTGGGAGATTTATGGTGTCCCAAGTCACCGGTTTTAATCCCGAATCGAGGAAAATATGACTTTGTTTAACATTCTGCGAACCAGAAATTCGAGTAAGGAATTCTATTAATCCGGGAGAAGGTGTTAGGCACTCCCGAATTCCGTGGTTCTAGCACGGTCGCTTAACAATTTATATTTGGCCTAATTATCTGACTTACTATATATTTGAACATATTGCATAGTTTTAACTTTTATTACCGCTTTTAGCTAGACTGTTTGTAATTATAGAATTGTCTTGGAACGAATCACGCGTACGTATATTCGTTTTCTTTTTTTTATGTAAAGAATCATGTCACGCGTACATGTACACAATGAGGTTAATAACATTTTAAAAAAATGAATTTGGCCGAAGTTGCGCGTGCTTAAAACAAAACTACGAACACTTGTCATTCTTGTATGATTAAATGGTGAGCTGCGCACCTCGGACTATATGAGATAAATTAATTTAATAACCTCCAAAACTCCCTTTTTATTAAGAAGATTTGCTCGGAGTTGCGCGAACGCATACTCCGAATTGTCTTTAGAAATGTAATTATGTCACGCGAACGTGTCCGCAACTACACTTATAATAATTTAAACGGTCCTATAGATTTTCTACAAACGTTTGTTATTTGTATGTCTATATTAAATATGAAAGCCGTGGGAATTTACTGAATGGTGTGCCTTGATTTCCAGAGGATCAAGATTTATTAAGTGTTGGCCATAGGTTATAGGATTTAAATGTGTGAACGACATGCCTCGAAACTATTCACCTAGAAACATTAATAAGATAATAAAAGATTAATTTGAAACTAAAATTACAACCTTACCGTGCGCACAGTATCCGTAATTCACTTAGGTACCTTAGAGCTTGATAACCATTTACAAGTTTTTTATTCCCTTCCTATGCTTGGGACCAAGTGTATGTGTTTTAAAGCTTGTCAAATGGTTTACGTGTAAAGTTAGGAGAAAATTAGCTGATAAGCAAACCATTTTTACATAAAAACCACTACTCTACTTGGAGCAAACTCCACTTTGTATATCTTTTACTTAAAATACCGAAATCAGTATCCATAGGTCCCATCCTCTTATATACAACCATTTTTAGTCCAAAGTCCTAATTATTCTGTTAATTCGATTATGATGATTGAGTTTTAGACGGACAAAACCAAACCAATTATTATTTAGACTTATGCAAACTATTTATAAATACTAAATCTATACCTTGTAATGATGTTGACATTATTTTTATTATTATTTTTTATAAGAAATGGGCTAATTGCACTCCTAAAGTAAAATAGGCCGTTTATCATTAATAAAGAAAACTGATTTATAAAATGGTTTAATAGACAAATTTATATTACATATGCCGCAAATACACATCTGAATCTTTCGGAATGCTCCAATACCTTAAGCATAACGGATTATATCATTTTACCTCCAACTTATGGTTATCCCCATAGTTGTTATCATACTATATTACATACAAACAAGAACACTTACATCAACTAAAATTAAACAAAAATCTGATGCTTGACGAAATATACTAGTATGGTTTCTTGATATTTCTATACTACCCTGTACTTAGCTAACAAGGTTTAAACACAAAATTTAATTAATGGTCAACTTTCTACCAAGTTCCCCATCTCGACAATTCGAAGATAAATATTACCACTAAGCTTCATAAATAAATAAAATTACTGTAGAGCTTATACTAATTTCAAAAGTGGCCAATTGGCTAATAGCTCCCATGTCAAGTATAAGACTACATTAGCTAACTAAAGAAACTGAAACTTAAACTAATAGATTTACATGGGTAGAGGACATATTTGGAATTCCGGATTTCATTTCCTTGCAGTATCAAAACTTTGTATGATATAAGTCTAAAGCATATACCTGGAAATGAAAGTCAAAAGGATGTAAGATCAATAAGAATAACAACAGCTATCACCAGCATCAACAAACAGCCCCAGTCAAACGATATTTTGCAAAACGTTAAACCAGATTTGAAGACCAATTCTAAACCTTTCTCCCTCAGGTGAGTTAAAATTATTTCAGAAGATTAAAACAATTTTCAGTCAGTAAAACTTCAGTAGAACAGCAGAATTGTTCTTCCTGTGTGTATATCCGTGTCTGTCCTAGCCCTCAATTTTCAGAATCTTATGGGTTTTAAATCTCTTTCTCCTAATAAATTCTCTTAAGCTCTCTCTCTCTTTTTTCAGAATCTGTCCCTTTTTCAGAATCTCTCTCTCAACTCTAGAATCTCGTCCCTTTCTTAATCAGTCCCCAACCCCCTTTTATACAAATTGACTCCTTCCTTTGCTACTGCCCGACCCCCCCCCCCCCCTCTTTCATTTTAAAAACAGATTTTCCACTAAAATCTGATTTCCTTCGCTTTTAATCCCACTAAAGCCAACTTTTTAATTATTAGCACCCTCATTCCCTTTTGTTCCCCATTAGTGCATTAATTAATACCCCATTGACAAAGCACTAACAATAAAGTATTATCCTAACTGTTTTATTCCCAAATCACCCCTGAAATTCCCTTAATATTACTGCCCTAAACCAATCTGTTCAAACTTAACAATTATCTAAAATTAATCTAATTAACAGCTATAACCAACTCCTAAGATTTTAAGGCAGAAAATACCTTAAATACAAAGATTCCCATGATTCAGAACAATGTGTACAATCAAACAGAACTTTAACTAATCAGACAATTAACAATCAAAATTAAAACCATACAGAATGCCAAAAATGATTCAAACTTATACGAACGAACTAATCAATGAAGCTTAATTAGTTGATTACGTATTACAACTGACACTGAGCAAATCAGCAACAAAGAAATAGGCAATTCAAATAATTTCAGTGTTATTGCCAGAATCATGGATTAAATGGAAACTAACTAATCGACGCAACTTATTAATCGATCACATACATAATAATTACAGCAATCATAAACAAATGACAGATTTGGACCAAATAAAAAGGTCTATTGAGATGAGAGGACGAACTAACAGCAGGGGAAATCAATAAAACTGAACTAAGCAGACACATAGATAGAAAATCATAAATATAGAATAAAGGAAAAAGAAAAATACCTCAGAACCTCAGAATTATACGGACCCAGGCTCGAACTCAGACCTAAGCACTTTGAGGTCGAACAGACTTTAATCGAAGTATTCTCAATCTATTAGACCCCAATCTTTCATTTAATTTGGACAAATTCCACAATTTGGAATTTTAGGGTTCTGTTTTTTTTAGATTTAGGGCTCGAGTGTTTCTAGCCATATTCAAAAGGAACCATTGGTGTTTCAGGGGTGAAGGAAGCCTGGGGGTCACCTGGTATGAATTTGGGACGGATATGGGTAAGTTCATGTTTGGCTCGAATCTTCAAATGAAGATTCGAGAAGCTTTGAGATGATTCGAGCCAAACGGTTTGAGGATCTGTGTTGGGGTGGCTAGAAGGTCATTGGGTGTTAGTTTGGTGATCATCGGAGATGGTTGGGTTTTTAGGCCAACCTTCGATTTAAGATTCGAAGAGTTGGGGCCTGATTCGAGGGGAGTTATGGTGATGGTTGGAAAGAGGAGGTCGAGGTGATTCAGGGGTGTTAAGGTGGTGACCGGCGGCGTCGTTGCCGCCGGGTTTCAGGTGAGAGGGAACTAGGGCAGCTAGGGTTTGGGGGGGTGTCGTCTTAGAGACGATGATGAACAGGAGAGGGAGGGGGGGTGTTTGGTTAGGGGGCTGGGGTATGAATTTAGTTTATATAGGGGAGGGGTGGTCTAATCTTGACCGTTGGATCAGGTAAGATCTATGGCCTGGATCAATTCATTTAACTACACGGTGTCGTTTGGTTTAGGTTGGGGAATGGGTCGGTCTCAGACGGGAGTGGGTCGGGTCATGGGGGAAGGCCTGGGAACCATCAGATCAAAAACAATGAACGGTCCCGATTAAATATAATCATACAACGTCGTTTGGTTTAATGAAAGAACTGAACTGGACCGTTGGATCTATTTGATCAACGGTCCAGATGAACAATGTCAATACAACGTCGTTTGGTTGTCTTGAGATTACCTGGACGGGCACCATCAAAACGACGTAGCTCTTGCCCTATACTACGTCGTTTGATGTTTTTTTTTGGGTTGACAGATCTGGGCCGAGTAGGAGGTGCAACCTTTGGGCCTAACTTTCTTTTAAAAACTGGCCCAGTCCGAATCTTTCTTCATTTTTGAACTCTTTTCCTTTTTCTTCTTTAATTTTCTAATTTAAACACAATTCCTAATTAATTGTAAAATCTAAATACAACTACAAATATTAATTAACACTTACAACAATTAACACACAAAACAAAACAAAAATGAAATCACACAATGGCACATTTAAATGACAAAATTACAACAATTACATATTTTTGTGATTTTTCTTCTTTTAAAACCCAATTATGGTTTAATTAATTCCTATTTGTAAGAAGCAAAAATACTAAGTGCACAGGCCACATATTTTTTATTATTTCAATTAATTATAAGAGGATAACCATTTACTGATAAAACACAAATAATTACTCAAAAATGCCACGCAAAATCCTAAAAATTGTACACCAAGAAAATGGAGGTTTTATTTTTTTTATTTCTTTTGGAGTAGTTTTGTGAAGCAAAAATCACGTGCTCATAACTGTTTCATTAGCATTCTCAGTGAGAACTCATAAGAGGACTTGGTCTCTCTATAGTTTGGTGGACTCATATAAACTATCACCTTCTCTCTCTAGTTTTCTAGAGAGAAGGCATAGAAAGACAATTGAGAGTTCATACCTGGTCAAACTTCACTTTATTTGACACTCGATAAATGAGATGTGTCATCTAAATTAAAATGGATGGAGTAATATTTATTGAAATTCAGTGATTTTTCAAACATTTATTCATATTTGTGTCAAATATATTCGTTTGAACTCGTAGCTAATAAATTACATCCACCATTTATGGTAATCTATGCACCAAGTGCAAGGACACGTACGAGTATGTAGTACTTCACATTATGATTGTCCAACGGGACGGGACAAAATTAACAGGATGGGACGGGACGACATTTAAGCGGGACGGTGGCGGGACAGGACGAAACAGGACGGGACAAACGGGACGAAACGGTTGCCCCATCCCGTCCTGATAACAAACGGGACGGGACGGGTTCGTGGGCCTTAAGTGTATTTTTTAAAAACAAAACGTCTAGTTTTTTGAAAATTACTATATTTTTAAAGTTTGCAACGGTTAGATTTTTGACTTATTTAATAAACTTAAATGTTATTATGTTAAAACGAAAATTAGAAAACTAAGTAAAGAATTATAAAATATTAAAACAAAAAACTTTTAATGAAATATTCTAGTAATTGTAAATTTATAATAGTGTTATAATTTATTTAATATAATTTCAAAGTATTAACTATTAAGTAACTAAGACAATTCATAAAAAAAAAAACAATTCAACGCTTAGAGCCTTTTATTTTATTAATGGAACTTTCAAATCTCAAATACAAATATAATTCTTTTGAAGAGCACCTAATCTACGCAGCTACCTTCTAGGAAGGGTTCTGTTTGAACTAGGCCTCTTCGTAGCCAATTACAAATTATCATACTAATATTTGTAAGGTCCTATATTGCTTCTTTGTAACTTATCAATAATATCTCTCGAACATTGTTTTGGAATTGGCAGTGTTGATTGATGTTCTATGAGCTCCATGCCGTCATCGGTTCCAGTCTCATTGTATTTTTCTTCTTCCCTAGTGTTTAATTTTTCGAAACCAAGATTTCTTCTTTCTGCATTAATCCAATCTCTAAATAATACGGAAATCTCTAGGTTGTCCTCTGCTAATGAATGTCTATGATCTCTGATTTGAAATATTGTTGCGCTAAAAGCATTCTCCAGTGCTAAGAATCAAGTTCATCATCAATAGAGGAATTAAAACATGTTATATCATCCATATCTTCCCATAAGAATTTCTACTCTAGACTTAGAAGTAGAAGGAGTAATTTCACCACTTGTTGTTTCTATACATTTATATTTATCAAACATTGATCTAGATTCTAGCATAAGAATATATGTTAGCTTGGAAGCCTTCGAGAGATGGTTGTTCATATTCTTGAATTGCTAAATTTTGATAAATTTTACGAACAAGTCCTTTTGCACCTCTTAATTTTAAATATGGGTTAAGTATTGTAGAAATTAAATAAACTTGGGGAATAGAGAAAAAATACTTTTTAAAATTTTGCAATCATTTCATTAATGACCGGTGCATAAGTTGGATTTGTTTTATACTAACCAAATACAACAGAAATTCCACAAATATACCATAAAAATTCGCGGGACAGGCGGGATGGGACGGGACAAAACGAGACGAAATGGACGGGACAAACGGGACGAAATGGTCGTCCCGTTCCATCCCGTGTCCCGTTTTACAGTGGCCCATCCCGTTTAACTTGGGGTGGGACGGAACGAGACGGGACACGGAAAGGGACGGACCGGCCCATCCCGTTGGACAGCCTTACTTCACATGCACTAATCTGTGCACTAGTTCACATGCACTAATACGTGATGCCTGTGAACTCCTCTTTTGAGGTCCCCTTATATGTATCTCCTCTTTTCTTAGTTATCAAGTACAATAGCCCACCACCTTTGTGAAGTCTGCGTCAATTATTTAGTACATTGCTACTTTGATAAGGACCTTCATTTCTTTTTCTTCCAAAAATATTGGAAAGAGGTTGGTGGGTATGTAGTTTTTTGTGTATGTGGTTGGTGGACATATAATTGAGTTCTGTTATCAAACTTTCAATACTTTAATAATTCTTATATATTTGTCTTGTACCAAAAATTATTATTTCCTCCGATCTAATTTATGTGAACCTATTGTGCACAAAATTTAAAAAGGAAATAAAGACATTAAAAGTTTGTGGTCTTAAACAAGTCGTAACATTTGTGGGATTATAATTCTTTTGAAGTTTGTCGTGTTATGGCTATAAAAGCTTCTCATTTAGGGTAAAATTGAAAGTTTAAGTTAAATTATTTTTAAATTTAAAGAAGGGTCATTCTTTTTGGAATGGACAAAAAAGAAAATAGGTTTACGTAAACCGGAACGGAGGGAGTATATCAATATTTATTACAAATATTAATTGCTAATAGAATAAAGCCTCTACTTCATAGTCCTTTTTTTGGGTACTAATAGAACTAGTTGTGTATTACCATTCTTCCAAATCAATTCCGAATAACCTGAAAACCAAAACCAACGATTCATATAAGTCATAATACATCACACGGAGCTACTCATGCCCTCAAACAACCGAGCGACGTGCAATTGCTCAAAATAATTGGTCGGATCGTTACAGGGAAGAACAATTGGAAAGGAAAGAACAGAAGAATAATGAAAAAGATTATTAAAGGAAAAACCATACTACTTGATAGAAAAGAAACAAGAATCGGTAATGGATAGAGAGAGCAACTTGCGTTTCCATTTATTTGTTTTTTTTCTCTATTTCTAGCTGTAGTTTCTTCACTTTCTAATTTTCTTTTCTGATCTTTTCTTTTCATTTCATGTTTCATTTATTTGATTAGAAAAAAATTCTATAATTTTAAAAACTTTACTTACTATCTAATAAACAAAAGTTTAAGTACATATAAACATGTATCTAATATATAATTTGACTAAGAGAATCTTGCATATACACAACACACGTAATTAATATATGTCTGTATGTGTGAAAAGTTTCCTTGCGAACTCTTTTCCCTTTGCCTTTATTGAAAGAAAATTTGATAAAATGAGGTTCATCTAAGCTTTTATTCTAAGAGAAAATTGTGTTTGTGATTTCAACTATATATAAATTACTTTTATATATACACGTGATAAATATTAATTTTTTTGTTGTGACTGATAATGTAGAAATATTATTTCTAAACTATTGATGTCTTTATAACCGTGCGAAGCGTGATTAGTTTGTATACAAAATTTCACGTTTATCTCAATTTTGACGTGCACATTTGTTTATTTTACATCTAGCTGATCATGTACTTGTGTTATATTTGCCAGTTGCATTAATTGTTTGAGTTAAGCTACAAAACTTAATTATAATATACAATATAGCGTAAACCAAGATTTCCTATGCATAAATCATAAGTAGTAATTATTTAGTAAGGTCTAGCTATATATTTGATTGTCATTAACGGGTGTTAATTCGGTACGGTTTTGACAATTTTCGATTTAGTTTTTTGGTATGTGCACACGGGAAGGACATTACGTGATGGTCTGCTGACGCAGAGCAGAATGCAACGTGGACATAAATAAGATGACGAATCAGATGATATGGCCCATCACCTTAAAGCGATGATTTAGATGATATGGCCATCACCTTGAACACATGTGGATCTCAATGTTTGACAAATATATGATGGATTTTGAACCAATCGCTTAATATTTTTTAAATTATTTTTAACATTGTAGGATATTTGTAGTGACGATGGTTTTCCAATCGTCATAGTATATTTTCTTCTTTTTTATATATTTTATTCCATGTGAATTTTAAAATTATTAATTTAAGAGCAAACCTAATTAAATTCTGTACCATTAGATTTTCCTCTTTTTGATTTAGTTTGGTCGATTTTGATTGTGTAATAGTGTTTTACATAATTTATGAACACCCCTAACAAGCACAGTGCAACATTCATGCATTAATGTTGTAGTTAAAGATAGATTCAAGACTTAAATTTGATTGGTTCAATTTTTGAAGTCGTAGCACTAAACTTATTATACTTTTGAAATTATGTGTTCAAATTTATAATATTAATTGAAATTCAGTGATCTCTCACACATTTAAGGATGGTAATGGGGCGGGGCGGGTTTGGCAAAACCCACAAAAATTTCAACCCGCCCCACTTAATTTTTTTCCTTTTTTCTCCAATTTTTTCCCAAAAACTGTCTCGCAAGTGATTTGCCCATAAAGGATGAGTTAGAGGTTATTTACCAAGGTAATCTAAAAGAGACATTAACTAGCATAAATAACAAGTGACATTGATTTCAAACCTCGAAGAAACTGTTCACAAGATTTAACAGCAAAATTCAAGAAATTTTCGTCAGAAAAACAAAAACAAAATAAACTATAAGAAAAAAAAAACATCAGATGTTTGTTCCATTTGGATATACTACTAGTTAATATGAGTATTCAAGTTTAGTTGAACTGGATTTCCATTCAACTGCTGAAGGTCCCCCCTCTTTAACTTGCCGAAAATATAGGTATATGTAGAATATTCCAGCATGGAAAAAGTATAAATTAAGAAAACAACAATAAATATTTAAATCATAAGATTCCGTCATAACAAGTGGTAATTAATTAGTGAACTTAGCATGCATTGGAAACTATGATTATTAAATCATTGCTTGTGATCATCAATTTAAGACTTCTCAAGTGGCATATTGGATCACTGGATGGATATCAAGTACGTATAAGATGTGGATTTTGATTATTTAAGTTTATTTTAACCAAAATAACATTGAATGGATATCAAGTACAAAGTTTTCCCGCATTGAACCCGCATTAAACCTGCAATTCGTCCTGCATCGCTTTAAAAAATTTAAAAATTATTTTAACCCGCCCCGCACCCGCATAAGAATAAACCCACCCCGCACCCGCATCAAACAAAACTCGCCCCCCCCCCTCGCACCCGCCCCGCACCATTGTCATCCAACATTTATTTATATTTGTGTCAGATATATTTGCTTGAACTCGATAAATTACATCCACCATTTATGGTAATCTATGCACAAGTGCAAGGACACGTACGAGTGCAAGGATATATGTAGTACTAATCCGTGATGCATGTGAACTCCTCTTTTGAGGTCCCCTCATATGTATCTCCTCTTTTCTAATTGTTATAATGTACAGTAGCTAGTAGGTACTTGTAGTAAAGGAGAGTCCACCACCTTTTGTCAAGTCTGTCAATATTCATTTAGTACATTTGCTGCTTCTGATACGGACCCTCCATTCCTTTTTCTTCCAAAAATATTTTGGAAGGAGGTTGGTGGTCATGTATTAGTTGTTGTGTGTGTGGTTGGTGGGAATATAATTGAGTTCTATAATCAAACTTTCAATACTTGAACCATGAATGGGGAAGGACTATAATAATTCTTATATTTGTCATAACTACCGTTTACTATGTTGTAATTTACGTGAACATAATAAACTATGCATAAAGTTTAAAAACGAAATAAAGATTTTTGAAGTTTGTGGTCCTAAGCAAGCCGTAACATTTGTGTGACTATAATTGTTGTGAAACTTGCGGTGTTAAACATGTCAGAGAATTGGATATAAAAACCTCTCATTAAGGATGTAATTGGAAATTTAAGTTTAATTATTTTCAAATTTAGAGAGGGGTCATTCTTTTCGAATGGACAAAAAAATAGACTCACACAAATTGGAACGAATGCAGTATACAAATTTTTGTTACAACGATTAATTGCTAATAGAATAAAGCCTCTACTTCATAGTCTTTTTTTTTTTTTTGGGGTACTAATAGGACTAGTTGTGTATTATCACAAATTAAAGACCAGTTCATACAACTTCATCCCACAGGAAGTTAAGGATTTCAAGCTTATCCTAATTATTGCAATTATTAGCCGAAATGGTTTAACAAAAGTTTCTCCTATTCTATCTGCTAAAACAGTGGAACTAACAAACAAATGAGGAGCCGAATATATAGTGCACGGCCGGAAGATTATTATTGGTTGCTTGGAACCTTCCTTTGCTAAAAGATGAGCCATTTTGTTCCTTCCTTGAAATTAATCCTGATTAGCGGGTTCCCCAATTGGATTAGTGTTAACAAACTGCAGTCAAACGCAATAGATTCATAAGTGGGAGTTGCATTTTCAAGGAATTGGCCCTAAATTATCTCATTTGTTTTTTGCTTATATTTATCTTCGGACAAACAAAGCAAAAAGTTTGATTCCACATAGACCAATAAGTGAAAAAGAACTTGAATAAAAATCCTGATGAGTTCTTAATCTTCTTTTAAGCTTATTTGTCGAAGCTAAGTTATTTTTAGAGAAAACAATGTCATTCACATAAAGCAGTATTGTGTGGGGACCTAGAAGTTGTGCGAGGAGCTAGAGTGTTGTTGTCTTCTTGTTGGCACGTTTTAATGGTGCTATGTGAGGGGTGTTAACGAAGTTGCAGAAACAAAAAAAAAAACAAAGAAAGAAAAACATTTGAAACTTGTAGCTTAAAAGTAAGTCATAGATGTTTGCATGACTATAAATCATCTCATTAAAGATTAAATAAAGTCAGTAAAAGAAAATTCAAAATATATATATATATATATATATATATATATATATTTTATATATATATATATTTTGAAACATGTCATCCAAATCCATTTTTTTTAAATGTTATGATTTACATGAAACACTCAATATTTCCTACATGAATTTATACATTTAGTAGTAGCCACATTTAGCACAACCCTCTATGCACGAAAATTTTTGGACTAAAACAAGTGTAATTATTGCCACATTTGTTAAAAGTAGTTTTTTCTAAATAAGAAATAACTAGATACTAATTCCAAAATTTATCCTTACTATTCGAATAAATTTTCTAGCTAGGACAAACTTAAAGGGATTGAGAGATCAAAGCATAAAATAGGGAAATCTAATCAAAATACAACTTTAATTATTAATCTTTTTTAGTAGACGTGAAAAAGGTCAAAATGACGGGTAAATAGGACTCATAAGAGTATATAATAATAGTAACAATTTTATGTGTTTTAGCCACATAAATTGTTGTTGTCTTATATATGTCCCTTTTACAGCAGCTAGCAAGAACCATGACTTCATACATGTGTATCATGTATAAACTTTGTAATGGACGGATCACTGCAAGCTAAGATACTGACAAAGGTAATTATTTTGGTACTGTTTTTAGCGCAACCTTGGAGGTATTTGGTCAATTTGGTCGCTAGCTCTCACATAGCACTAACTCCATTAGTATACTGTATTTGTAAAATAATTCTGGAAATATAAATGAATATAAATAAAAATGAACATAAACAGAAATAACAGAAAATCAATTCGAGCCCACTGAATTCACAGTGTTTCCTTAAGGAATTCAATCCCCTCCTAGTACCCAAGGTTATGGATTATTTCTTCCCAGGATAGAACGAATTACACACTGGTGTAGTGGTACTTCAAACCCCAGTATTTCAGCGAACACAAAGTTCGGTAGCAAATCACACTTACTATTGCTTTGTTTGATGCTAAAAGTATGCAGAAGAAGGAGGAGAAAGTCAGAAAATCGTAGTGAAATTCTGAGCAGAATAGTGTTGTATTTATAGCCAAAGTTGGGCTGAAATCTGAAGAGGTGCAACTCTTAAGAATGGTTGTTTCTGCAAAACGGCCACAACATAAATGTCATTACATAAATGGCTATTTACTCAACAATAAAGAGGGAAAATTGAAGAGGGTAGTTAATTTTCTGTTACCAAAGCAGAAAAACGGACAGAAAAACGGATTGGATTTAATATTAATATTCTGTTATTAAAATAAATATTTAATAATATTTCTGTTAATATTTTACTATTAACAAATAAATTTGGTCCAAAAAGTTAATCAATCAATCATTTGACCAAATCCAAATCCAAATCCAAATCCGAATCCGAATCTGAATCCTCATCCGAAGCCGAAGCCGAGCCGAGCGAGCGACGACGATGACGGCGCGAGGCTTGCCTTCTTCTCAACTCTTTAAGAGCTATAAGAACAGCAATTGCTTATATACCCATAAAAAACCTCTTCCTCTTCCAATATGGGACAATGTCCATTTACCAACGGGGGAAACTTAAAATTTCACTCAAAAATTTCATTTCCCTCCATTTCCCATGCACCCTCTTTTAAGTATTTAATATACTAATTAAATACATAAAAAACCCAACAATCCCCCATATGAATGGGGAGTGGCTATATCACGGAAGTATGCATGAAAAACTGTGTGATTCGCAAGTAAGGATTAATTGCATCTGGATAAGTAGGTTTCCCTTTGAACTTTCCGTAGTGAACTTATGTCGGATATACTCGATCAATCGGTAGATTTGATATCTTTGAACCGTCGAACTTTGGTGTATACCTAGACAGCCACAAGTCACACAACCAACCCTTAACCGTCTTTGGTTCTCATTGTTGTGTTCGTTTCAACCATGAACACCGCCTAGTTTCATAAGTGCGTAGAGAACTGGCCTTACAAAGTTCTCCTTGAAGTGGCAAACACTTCACACTTACATAGGTGATTCCTAAACGTGTCATCTCGTAGATACACTATTTGATGTACCCCGTATCAAAATTAGAAATCATTAAAAAGTCTTAATGTTTTATCCTTGGTACTGAACATTGTCTCATCACGAGAATGGACCAAAAGTTTATTTGACAATGTTGAATAGTCATTAATGAATTTATTTGATCTCCTTGAACCTAGATCTTGGGATCTTCAGTCTTCTAGGTAGAGTTACCGCCACTATGACTTGTTCTCGGCCACAGTCCCATTCCCCTTGATGTTTTTTCAACTACCTCTCTAGTTAGACCTTTTGTAAGTGGATCCGACACATTATCACTTGACTTTACATAATCAATTGTGATAATTCCTCTAGAGAGTAATTGTCTAACGGTTTTATGTCTTCGTCGTATATGACGAGATTTACCGTTATACATAACGCTCCCAGCCCTTCCAATTGCTGCTTGACTATCACAATGTATGCATATTGGTGCCAACAGTTTGGGCCAAAATGGAATATCTTCCAAGAAATTCCTGAGCCATTCAACTTCTTCACCGGCTTTATCCAAGGCTATGAACTTAGCCTCCATTGTAGAGCGGGCAATACAAGTTTGTTTGGACGACTTCTATGATACTGATCATCCACCAATAGTGAATACATATCCACTTGTGGACTTGGAATCAGTTGGTCCGATGATCCAATTTGTATCACAGTATCCCTCAATGACCGTGGGATATTTACTGTAGTACAAAGCAAAGTCCTGGGTATGTACTAAATACCCCAAAACCCGTTTCATGGCCATCCAATGAGATTGACCTGGATTGCTCGTATATCGACTCAATTTACTTATAGCACAAGCTATATCTAGTCGTGTACAATTCATGATGTACATTAAGTATCCCAGCACACGAGCATAATCCAATTGTGATATGTTTTGGCCTTTGTTCTTTGCTAATGCAAGATTCATGTCAATTGGAGTCTTTGCAACTTTACTACCCCAGTGCTTGAATTTTTCAAGTACTGTCTTAATATAATGAGATTGTGACAATGCCAGACCTTGAGAAGTCTTATGGATCTTAATTCCCAGAATTAAATCAGCAACTCCCAAGTTTTTCATATCAAACTTGCTACTTAGCATACGCTTAGTAGCATTTATGTTGGCAATGTCATTACTCAATATGAGCATATCATCCACATATAAGCAAACAATAACTATGTGATTTGGAACATTTTTAATGTACACACATTTATCGCATTCATTTATCTTAAACCCATTTGACAATATTGTTTGGACAAATTTTGCATGCCATTGTTTGGGTGCTTGTTTTAGTCCGTAAAGGGACTTAATAAGTCTACATACCTTTTTTTCTTTACCTGGAACCACAAACCCTTCAGGTTATTCCATGTAGATTTCTTCCTCCAACTCTCCATTTAAGAAGGTCGTCTAAACATCCATTTCATGAATTTCAAGACCATAAACTGCAGCTAACGCTACTAACGTTCGTATGGACGTAATTCTTGTAATTGGAGAGTATGTATCAAAATAGTCAAGACGTTCTGTTGTCTATACCCTTTGACCACAAGTCTTGCCTTATACTTGTCAATAGTGTCATCATCTTTTATTTTCCTCTTAAAGATCCATTTAGAACCCAACGGTTTATTTCCAGGAGGAAGATCAACCAATTCTCAAGTCTGGTTGTTCAGTATGGATTCTATTTCACTATTGACTGCCTCTTTCCATAACAATGATTCCGAAGAAGATATAGCTTCTTTAAATGTTTGAGGCTCATTTTCCAATAAGAAAGTCACAAAATCCGGTCCAAATGAAGTAGACGTTGTTTGACGTTTACTACGTCTTGGATCCTCCTGGTTAAGTGTAGTTTCTTTTGTTTCTTCCTGAGGTCGTTTAGATCCTTCACCAATCGACTCACATTCCTTTTTATACGGATATATATTTTCAAAGAACTCAGCATTTTCTGATTTTATAACCGTATAATTATGAATGTTGGGATTTTCTAATTTATGAACCAGAAATCGGTATGCTTTACTATTAGTCGCATATCCTATAAAAAAACAATCAACGATTTTTGGTCCTATTTTTACCCTTTTGGGTTTAGGAACTTGCACTTTTGCCAAACACCCCCACACTTTAAAATAATTCAAGTTGGGCTTCTTTCCTTTCCATTTTTCATATGGAATGAATTGTGTTTTGCTATGGGGTACTCAATTTAGTATTCGGCTAGACGTAAGAATGGCTTCCCCCCACAAGTTCTGTGGTAAACATCAATAATGCGTTCATCATCTCCTTTACTGAACGATTCTTTCTTTCTGCAATCCCATTGGATTGTGCCGTGTAAGGGGCCGTTGTTTAATGAATAATTCCATATTCTAAACATATTTGTTCAAAAGGAGATTCATATTCACCACCCCTATCACTTCTTATCATTTTGATTTCTTATTAAGTTGCGTTTCAACTTCATTTTTGTATTGCTTAAATGCGTCTATTGCTTCATCTTTACTATTAAGTAAGTAAACATAGCAATATCGAGTACTATCATCAATAAAAGTTATGAAATACTTCTTTTCATCGCGAGATGGTATTGACTCGATGTCACAAAAATCTGTGTGAATTAAGTCTAAAGGATTTGAATTCCTTTCAACTGACTTATAAGGATGTTTAACATACTTAGATGCCACACATACTTGACATTTCGATTTGTCACATTCAAACTTAGGCAATACTTTCAAATTAATCATTTTTCGTAAGGTTTTATAATTGACATGACCCAAACGTATATGCCATAATTCATTTGACTCAAGTAAGTAAGACGAAACTGAAATTTTATTATTATTTTCAACAACCATTACATTCAGTTTGAAAAGGCCCTCAGTGAGGTAACATTTTCCTATAAATATTTCATTCTTAGTTATTACAACCTTATTGGAAACAAAAACACATTTAAAACCATTCTTAACAAGAAGTCCAGTAGAGACTAAATTCTTCCTAATCTCGGGAATATGAATGACCTTGTTTAAAGTCACCACTTTGCCGGAAGTCATTTTGAGAAATATCTTCCCACATCCTTCAATCTTGGCCTTTGCAGCATTTCCCATAGAAATTGTCTCATCGGGTTCAATAGGAGCATAAGTAGCAAAAGCTTCTTTAACAGCACAAACATGGCGAGTGGCTCCAGAATCAATCCACCACTCTTTAGGATTAAGCACTAAGTTGCATTCGGAAAGCATGGCACATAAGTCATCAACATTATCATGCTTTTCAATCATGTTTGCTTGACCCTTTTTTTTGTCTTTCTTCGAAGCACGGCACTCCGTAGATTTGTGTTCGGTTTTTCCACAGTTGTAGCAGTTTCCACTAAACCGCTTCTTGCTTGGGTTGTATTTCTGTCCAGAAGCCTTCTTCCTCTTTTTGTTCTCTTCAATAATATTTGCTCCCATTATTGTTGAGTTCCCACGACCTCTCTTTTCAGTAGCTTTGATGTGATCTTCGATTCTCAAACGAACAATGAGATCTTCAAGGGACATCTCCTTGCGTTTGTGTTTCAAGTAGTTTTTGAAGTCCTTCGACAAAAGAGGCAACTTCTCAATCATTGTTACTACTTGGAATGTTTCATTGATGACAAGACCTTCAATGAAATTTCTGTTAGTAAAAATACTAAGATTACTACTTTCAACATCAATATTAATTTGATTTATACCTTTAGCAAAGAGATCGTGAATAATTACTTGCAATTCCTGGACTTGGGTAATAACAGACTTGCTATCTACTATTTTGTAGTCCAAAAACTTTGCAGCAACAAACTTCTTCAACCCGGTATCTTCGGTTTTGTATTTCTTTTCAAGTGCAGTCCACAGTTCTTTTGACGTTTCCACGCCACTGTAGACGATATACAAAGCATCCTCCAGCCCGCTTAAAATATAATTCTTGCACAAAAAATCTGAATGTTTCCACGCCTCAATCACGAGAAAGCGTTCATTTTCTAGAGTTTCATCGGACAGCACAGGAACATCTTCCTTGATGAACTTCTGGAGACTTAAAGTAGTTAAGTAGAAGAACATCTTTTGCTTCCAGCGCTTGAAATCAATCCCGAAAAAATTTTCGGGCTTCTCCGCCGGTGCCAATGCTGCCGGTGTTGTTCGGCTCGTTGTGGCATTGGCAGTCACTATCGGAACAGCTTGATTTCCGTTATGATTAGTCATTTCTATAAAAGAATGAGATAAATGTTAAAATCACGTAGATTTTAATCTCCAATAGAGTACAAAACCACAAAGGTTTCCTCTACAGAAATAGTAACTACAAATACAGAAAATATATTAAATTCCTTAAGCTTGTTAGTACACTGTATTTGTAAAATAATTCTGGAAATATAAATGAATATAAACAGAAATGACAGAAAACCAATTTGAGCCCACTGAATTCATAGTGTTTCCTTAAGGAATTTAATCCCCTCCTAGTACCCAAGGTTATGGATTATTTCCTCCCAGGATAGAACGAATTACACACTGGTGTAGTGGTACTTCAAACCCCAGTGTTTCCGCGAACACAAAGTTCGATAGCAAATCACACTTACTATTGCTTTGTTTGATGCTAAAAGTATGTAGAAGAAGGAGGAGAAACTTAGAAAATCGTAGTGAAATTCTGAGCAGAATAGTGTTGTATTTATAGCCAAAGTAGGGCTGAAATCTCAAGAGGTACAACTCTTCAGAATGGTTGTTTATGCAAAATGGCCACAACATAAATGTCATTACATAAATGGCTATTTACTCAACAATAAAGAGGGAAAATAAAAAGAAAAATTGAAGAGGGTAGTTAATTTTCTGTTACCAAAACAGAAAAACAGATTTGATTTAATATTAATATTTAATATTAATATTTTGTTATTAAAACAAATATTTAATAACATTTCTGTTAATATTTTACTATTAACAAATAAATTTGGTCCAAAAAGTTAATCAATCATTCATTTGACCAAATCCAAATCCGAATCCGAATCCGAAGCCGAAGCCGAGCCGAGCGATGACGACGACGCGAGTCTTGCCTTCTTCTCAACTCTTTAAGAGCTAGAAGAAAAGCAATTGCTTATATATACCCATAAAAAACCTCTTCTTCTTCCAATATGGGACAATGTCCATTTACCAATGGGAAAAACTTAAAATTTCACTCAAAAATTTCATTTCCCTCCATTTCTCATTCACCCTCTTTTAAGTATTTAATATATTAATTAAATAAGTAAAAAACCCAACACAGGTCCATATTGAGTATCTTTGGGGATGATTAGCATTTTGGATCAAAAAGAAACGTGTAAAACATTCGACTCCCGACTATCATTATTACTCCACTATTTAGAGCAAAAAGTTTTATTCAGTATAGACCAATAAGAGAAAATAAAGAAAATGAAGAAAGACAATATCCACGTTGTAATGGTGCCATGGTTAGCATTTGGTCACCTGCAGCCATTTTTCCAACTCTCCATAGCCTTAGCCACAGAAAAAGTTCATGTCTCATTCATTTCCACTCCCAAGAACATTAAGAGACTTCCTAAAGTTCCTTCTAACTTAGCACCACTACTAAATCTAGTAGAATTTCCACTGCCATCAGTCAACGGGAGCCCTTTGCCTGCTGATGCTGAGGCTAGTGTAGACGTTTCTGCTGATCAAATGTTGTATTTATACCAAGCTTTTAATCTCCTTCAAGAACCTGTCAAAAACTTCATTGCTGATAAAAAACCTGATTGGGTCATTGCTGATTTTGTCCCCGATTGGGTGGCTGATATCGCTCGTGAACTTAACATTCCCCTCCTTAAATTCAGTGTCTTCACTGCTTCTTCACGGGTCTTTTTCGGGCCCCCAAAACCTAGACCCCGGCCCGGTCAAGTTAAAAATGGATCAAAGCCATTGCATGAACTTTTGACATCACCACCACCATGGGTGGATTTCCCGTCGATGGTTGCTTTCCGGAAATATGAAGCTCTTGATCTAATTTCTGTCCTAAGTGCAGAGAATGAATCGCGCGAAACTTTACTGGGACATGATGCCGTAATAGAAGGCGCATGTAGAGCTGTGGCTATACGTACTTGCATAGAATTTGAAGGTGATTACTTGGATACATATAAAAAAGTCGCAGGTAAGCCAGTGATTCCGATCGGTTTGCTACCACCGGAAGAACTACCGGGGAACGAAAGAACTCTTTCTTTTCATCCAAACTGGCAGAAGATCTTCAAATGGCTTGATGAACAAAAGCCAAGGTCGGTTGTGTTCGTGGGATTCGGAAGTGAATGTAAACTTAGCAAGAATCAAGTATATGAAATAGCAAACGGAGTAAAACTCTCAGGACTACCGTTTTTTTGGATACTACAGAAGCCCAGTTGGGCTTTGAACGACATTGATGCTTTGCCATCAGGTTTTTGCGCCTCAACGGAGGGGAGAGGGTTGGTGCACATTGGCTGGGCACCACAGAAGGAAATTCTTGCACATCCGTCCATTGGAGGATCCCTCTTTCATGGAGGATGGGGATCAACTATTGAAACTTTACGGTCTGGTCATGTTCTTGTGGTGTTGCCTTTTGTTTTTGACCAGGGATTGAATGCAAGATTGCTTGTAGAAAAAGGTGTGGCGATTGAAGTGAAGAGGAACGAAGAAGATGGATCATTTAGTGGAAATGACATAGCAACGTCATTAAGAGAAGCAATGGTTTCAGAGGATGGGGAAGAGCTTAGAGCTCGAGCAGGAAAAGCTGCTGGCATTTTTGGAGACCAGAATCTTCATGACTCCTATGTCAAAAACTTTGTTGAGTATATGAGAAGTAACGGTGAGATGAAGGTTTAGTCATCAACCAGAAAATTAGAAACAATATGATTATGTGCTCAATGTATCAATCCAATAATATTTTTCCTACTTTGTACGCATTGAAATAATCGACAACTATGTATCCGAAAAAAAAACTATGTATGACGTGGCGGATTAGACTGCCAAGATGCGATGGGTTGCTATAATTAAATGCACTGTTAAAATGATAGATTCTTCTTGTACTTCCTAGTATAAGTGATTAACTTTGCCTCTTTTAATTTGGTCTAATAACATATCTGACAATCAAATATAAAACTTATAATGTGATAGCAGTGTATGCAAACTAATCAGGCAAGTATTTATATGATCACACACCCCGGAGTTCCTAGATAAAATAATAAGGGCGTATATTTGGTTTGAAGGATTTTAGTAAAAATAATCATGATACAAAAACCTGCATTTACCATAGTGAAGGCATATTATAATAGTGATTTTTGTAAACAAAAGTTATTTGCAGCATTCCTTTGCAATGCTCAAGTCATATATACAATGCCTAATTGTATACGTTAAAATCGGAGGGTCCAATTCTCTATCGTTATAATATCTCGAAGGCTCGAAATAACGGTCGAGTTTCATCCCTCGAGGATCATCAACACTCGACCTCGAAACTGTATGGGACCGACGGTTACAGAAAGAGAGTGGGGAGTTCCCAAGGCGTGAAGCTAGAGCCGCCAAAACCTATCAGGCTAGTCTGAGCCCGTATCGTAGCATTAACTAAGTGTCTCATCCACATATCTTTGTAATAAATGCACTGGTACAGTGTTGGGATTCCCCTCTTATATAAAGGGGATCCTTGTCACTTTGTAAATATCTGTTGCTCAATACAAAAGACTCAAGAACATTCTCTCTGCTCTCTAACATATTCTCTTGATTTTATTACTTCATTCATTGCTCATATTTATTGTGTTCTACTTAATGCCCATAATTTATTGCTTATTATTGGCCATAAAGAGCCGTCATTGATTTATTTGTAACTGTTAGTCTCCACCGGCCACCCTTGATAGCTCACAGCCGAGCATCGGATTCGACCTTGAGGCCCCCGAATAGGCGAGCTCGAGGCCCCGATCGACAGCGCTTCGGTTTGATTAACTTCTCGTTCTTGTGCTCTTATCTCGCTTCTAAGTCTTTCACATAGCATCAACTACCTAACAACTAGCATAAAAATAGATCACGTATTTTTAGAACCACTAAATCAAATTTAATTTTTATTACCATTTTTACGGTAAACACTAATAATTAGTGAGTTTGGACTATAAAAAGAATCTTGGATTGTGCGTATAATAGGTTGCATCGACCCAGTGTCGCCAGCCCACATATATAAAAGGTTGCATCGACCCAAGGCATAAGAGCCACTGTCGCTAGCCCACAAACATAAAAGGTCGTACCGACCCAACGCGTAAGAGCCTAAGGGCCAACTTTCAATTCAAAAACTTGAGGGTCGAATGAGCTCGAGTCAAAACCCGATTCGGAGACTGAACCCAAAATAGTTAACTGATATGCCTGAGAACAAAAGCGTAAGAGCTCAAACGCCAGCTTCCACTAAAAGGTCGCATCGACGAAGAGCGTAAGAGCCACTGTCGCCAACCTAAAAATAAACAACTTGAGGGTCAAATAAGCTTGAGTCAATGCCCGACTCGGGGACTGAGCCCAAAAAAGTTGACCTAAATATGCCTAAGAGCAAAAGCGCGTAAGAGCCTATGAGCCAGCCCAATAAGCCTCAAGGCCATACCGAGAATCTAAGGATTCCCCTCGACCCAAAGACCAGTTCATATGGCTAAAATCAAGGCAAAAAGAAATGCATGAGAAACAAAACCGTGAGATTTCCTCTTTATGCATACATGCGGAATAATACAATCTCTATTTACAAACATTCTTTGAAAATTCTATATACAGGATCAGAAAGCAAAACCTACATCCAATTTCCGAGCACCACACTCGTCCAATTTCGCCTGCGCCAACTCTTCCGAGAGGTCAAATCCGCGAGCACGGATCTCCTCAAGGGTTTTCCTCCGAGATTTACATCGGGCGTATTCTTTGCTCCTATCTTCACGGTCAAGGATATTTCTCATCTTAGCTTGAGCGTTGGCAGAATCCTTCAAATGGACTACCACTTTCTGGTCAGCCTTAGTTTGGCTCATTACTGCTTCAGCCCCGACATCCATAGCCTCGGCCTTTATCTCCAAGAGCTCAGTCTCGAGCTTCGTAATCATATCTGTTTGAACCAAGCTATTATCACGAGCTAAGCGAAGTTGAACCTCAAGGGCGGAAGCCTTAGCCAGAACACCCTTCTCCGTCGAAGCCTGGGCATCCGCCTAAGCCTTTAACTCATCATACTTGCGCTTGGCCCGTCGAACCTCATCCCAAAGGCGCTCCAAGCCCTCCGTCTTTTTATGTAACTGAAATAAATAGAATGTTAGCCTCAGGATCTAGAAGGAGAAACACACGTTCATTCGAGACAGAAACTACCTGCTCCTTCAAGTAGCTCTCATAATTTGAGCTCCGACTCGCCTCATACCGTAAGTATGCCAACTCGACTTACCTTTCGTCACAAAGGAGCCTCAGGGATTTCTCCTCATCCAGAGCTTTGCGTAGCCTAGCCTCACAGTGAAGCATCTCGGATTTAAGCTTGTCAAAAGCCTACAGAAGAAAACTCAGTAAGGAAGGGAAGGTGTGAAACTCGAAAGGCCTGTGCCAAAAAACACACCACAGAATGAAGCCGATGTGCTTCCTCAAAGGCCGAATGCACATCTGCTAACCTAGCTCCCTCAGCTCCGAAAGAGTCGACCCCGGCCGAGGCACGATCGCTCGGTGCATGCAACCCTGGATTTCGGGTATCCCTCGAAGTATCTTCGACGGGAAAAGAAGACGGAAGTGGAGCAGAAACCTCCTTTTTGAAACCAGGAATCGCGAGCGCGGCAGGATCAGTCCTTGCCGAACGGATCCTAGAGTATCAGTCATGACTATAGCCAAATTAGGGGGCTGGAGCAGGAATCTAGGCCAGAGCGTCAATGCTGAAATTATGAAAGGCCTAATGCAGGAAAAAATGGTACCTTCTTAGAATGGTGGAATCTCCAAAGGGCAGAAGCAACCCTATATATGAAAAAAGCAGTGACGATCCGCCTGTCTAAGAGGCCAATTAAAATGATGGCCAAAATCACTTTGGGAAGATGTGCCGGCGGGATCACCTCAGCCACTTTGCAGCCGTGTGGTCTATTTGACGAATGTCATATGACGTTTTGGGGTCGGAGACCCCCGCACCAAACAAGTCCTGAGATGGTACCCGATCTCGAGGACCTCCACCAAAAGAAGTCAGGCTCCAGAAAGCCATTGCCATCATCGCCAGTCCCGAGATGGTACCCCATCTCGAGGACCTCCACCAAAAAGAAGTCAGGCTCCAGAAAGCCATTGGCATCATCGCCAGTCCCGAGATGGTACCCAATCTCGAGGACCTCCGCCAAGAAGAAAAAAGGCTCCAAGAAGCCACTAATATCATTACAAGACTCAAGATGGTACCCGGTTTCGAAGGCTCCTCTCAGGGAGATACGCACTTAAAACTCTACTCATGTGGGCTTGGCCTTGGGGTACCATCTAAACCCGGGAAGTCCCTCATCCGGGATCTATATACAAACGCCTTAAGGTTATCTACCCTAAGTTCAAGACAAGTTTCCAGACGGCCCAAGTTTGAGCGAACCTCCACTCGGGGACTGTTCTCGAAACCCTAAAGGCAGTCTCCATTCCTGAGCTTCCGAGCAAGTCCACCCTCGAGGATTATTGCAGGGTCTAAAGGCTAAGTCTCAATTTGGGGGTTCAAAGCCCTACTCTCATTCAACTCGAAGTCTGAGTCCCGATGACCTGAGGTTATCAGTCCAACTCGGGCTTGGTCCAAGGGATGACAAAGGGTTCCGAAGGGAGCCGTGTTAATCGATTAAAGGATAGAAAAAACACTCACACATGGGCTCGATATTTGCACCAACCGATGGAGTGCATAAGTCATGCACTTAGAATCTACACAAGCATAGATAAAGGAAAAAATACTATACATTAGAGGCAAATTAAAGAAGCATTTTTTCATTCATAAAAATCCGATTACAAAAGCCCACGAGGGGTCCTTACATATGATTACAAAAGCCCATGAGGGGTCCTTACACAGAAACAAGGAAGAAAAAAGGCACATATGCAAGATAAACCTAGAGTCTAATCTATTCTCGAGGCTACATCTTCGGCGGCACTATCTTCTACCACCACCTCCTCGGGGATCTCACCTCAGCCCTCCAAAATGGTATCTCCAAGGGAGAAGATGAAGAAGAGTAAAGTGGAGAGGCAAAGAGGGATGAAAAAATGCCATAGCCCGCCAAAGAGCAAAGGCTTTTGCCAGGCCAAGAAGATCACGACCCGGTAGAAGACTTGGCAGGCATCGACTTCGCTCGCACGACTACTTTGAGTCCACTTCTTGGGACATTGTGCCAGGCAAGCTACCGGCAAGAGGTACCACTCCACCCCACGGAAAGCAAAAGGGGTGAAGTGCCATACTAGGCCGGGGTAGGAAGGTGAGCAGCGGTGTATAGTCCGAACACCCTCGTGAGCAGCAGTGTATAGTCCAAATACCTTCCCAAGACGAAAGAGATCGGCTTCCCTATATCTTCATCTCGAGCCAACGACGACAACAATAACGACAACAACAACAATAACAAGTTGGTATAACCTCGCTCAATAAGGTGGGGCCCCGGGAAAAGGCCATGGTATAACTGATGAGAACGCCACCAGGCAACTTTGAGGCCACGGGCCTCGGACATGGGAAATGACAATGGATGAGGATGGAGAGAAGAAATGGGAGAAAGGCTAATTGGAGAACACTTAGAGTAAGGAATTGGTTCCAGAAAGCCCCCCATTTATAGTGAAAGGGTAGAGTACCGGCGGGCACAATCAATACTTTTTTGAAAAACGCAACCGACAGCGCCATCAATGTCCTTGAAGACGCATCGACGGGCACAATTAATGCATTTTGGGAACTGAATCGGCAGCGATATTAACTCTTAGAAGGACGAGGATCGACTGTGCATTAAAAGACGCAGAAAAGACAAACCAATAGGATACCTCGGTTGCCACAAAAGCCTATGTCATGAGATGATGTCATCAGTATAACGTTATTGCGGGAAATTCGGAAGGATGGTTATCAAAGTCGTTTCTTGTCGTTCTACTCTAAGAAACGTGAGGACTATCTGTATACGGTAAAATCAGAGGGTCCAATTCTCCATTGTTATAATGTCTCGAAGGCTCGAAATCACGATTGAGTTTCATCCCTCGAGGGTCATCGACGCTCGACCTCGAAACTGTATGGGACCGACGGTTACGAAAAGAGAGTGGGGAGTTCCCAAGGCGTGAAGATAGAGCCGACAAAACATGTCAGGCTAATCTTAGCCCATATCGTAGCATTAGCTAAGTGTCCCATCCACCTATCTTTGTAATAAATGCACTGGTACCGTGTTGGGATTCCCCTCTTATATAAAGGGGATCCTTGTCACTTTGTAAATATCTGTTGCTCAATACAAAAGACTCAAGAACATTCTCTCTGCTCTCTAACATATTCTCTTAATTTTATTACTTCATTCATTGCTCATATTATTGTGTTCTACTTAATGTCCATAATTTATTGCTTATTATTGGCCATAAAGAGCCGTCATTGATTTATTTGTAACTGTTAGTCTCCACCGGCCACCCTTGATAGCTCACAGTCGAGCATCGGATTCGACCTCGAGGCCCCCGAATAGGCGAGCTCGAGGCCCCGATCGACAGCGCTTCGGTTTGATTAACTTCTCGTTCTTGTGCTCTTATCTCGCTTCTAAGTCTTTCACATAGCATCAAATGCTAACAACTAGCATAAAAATAGATCACGTATTTTTAGAATCACTAAATCAAATTTAATTGTTATTACCATTTTCACGGTAAACACTAATAATTAGTGTGTTTGGACTATAAAAAGAATCTTGGATTGTGCGTATAAAATAACAAGACATTTTCATCCTTGTTTATCCCACAATTCAGCCCCCCCCCCCCCCCCGATTTACAATCTTACTATGCTAGAAGAAATCATTTTTTTTATAGCAATATCATATGTTGGAAAAGATTGGGTTTGTTGAGTCTACTGTCATTCTAGTTACTTTTATCTCATACTACTCTTAGAATACATGCTTGCGATTGTACCCCATATTATTGAGTATATAATTTTAAAAGTTATATGAACATTATTATACAATGTGTTTGAAATATAAAATAAAAATTAAAAGAAAAAGTGTAAGTTTCTAAAAACTAATGAATATTGATCTATTTATATATCGTACTAAAGGAAGAAATCATGTTCCATAGAAATTCTCGTATGCCTCATTGCTATTTCTGAGAACTTAGACATGAATATCTTATGAAATTATTGTTATCTTTTGGACATATTACGTAAAACAAATAAATAACACAAAAATACTTTCATCGCAATTCTTTAATATTTGTCAAATAATACAAATTAAAAAATTAAATATTTTGATCTTTAGAGATTTGCGAATGAAGTGTTAACCCCATAGCTAGAAAATAATTGACAATTGATGATGTAGATTCTAAGAATAGTTAATGTGGAGTTAAATATTTTACAATAATGACTAAGTATATTAAAAAATATCGGGAGTGCAAAAAAAAAAAAAAGGAATTTATGACAACTCATTTAAGATGCATCGTCTTCTACTAATTCATCCTTCTTGCTATAAATTTGCATCCTTGGTGCTATATATAGAATACATATATCTTCTATTAATTCATCCTTATTGCTATAAGTTTTGCATATTTACCAATTTAACCCTTAATACTCTCCCCCCAACCCACCCACCCAACGCCCCCCCAAAAAAGACAATTTCTTACATAGTTTAAATGAACAGATATTTAATAACCCAAACTTTAGTTAATTTTAAAATTTTAAATATCTGGGAAATAATTAAAATAAAAATTATGTTCAATGTGAAACCAATTTTTTTTACCCTTTGAAAATAAATTCTTATTGGTTTAAACTATAACAACATTTAATTATTTAGAATTTGGAGCACCTAATATTAAGAATTTAAATAAAGAAACAATAAACTATTTAATTTAATTTTTAGAACAGATAATTATGTTTTCAATTAACTAAAGTTTGAGTTATTAAATTTGTGTGTAGTTGATAATAGGCGAGATTCATGTAGTTTGGCGACTATTTATGCCCCAACTTGATTATGCTTTACCGTTCTAGGATGGTTAAATGACGATAAATTGGCTCTAATTGTAAATTTCATGTTTTGCAGGAGCAAGTTGTGCTTATGAAGACTTAAGACAGTGTTTGGAGCTAAATTAAAGCAAGGGAAGCCCTTCGGAGCTGAGTGCATATGAAAGAAGAAAGAAAAGAAGAGAAAAAAGGCTGATTCACTCTAGCGCGGCCTTAGCGCGACCGCGCTAGAGCAAAAAATCGAGGCAGGACACTATGCAATAGGCGCGGCCACTAGCGCGGTTCGAGCGCGCCCGCACTAGTCAATCCGGAGCGCAGAAGTTCAGAGGTAAACGTGAAAGTTTGGGAGTAATTCCACTTAACCTATAAGAGGTCCAGCTCGCCCAAAAAGACATTATCAAGGTTTTTATAGCTTTGTTGAAGGCAAGAAGAGGCAAGAGGCAAGAAAGATAATTCTGTATCGAGTTCTACCTTTCTTCCTTTTGTTTTTATCATTCATAATGAATTTTACTGTTGTTATTATGAACACGATTATGAGTAGCTAATTATTTAATACAGAGTTTTGATGGAACCTGTTGAGGGATGAACTTCTTGTTGTGTTAATATAGTTTGCTCAGTTTAATCTCTATTTGTTCAACTACGTTCTTGTTGTAGTTAATTGATAGGATTCTTAATTAGATGTGCCTATTTAATATGTATTACTCGGGAGAGAGTGCATATTTTGGTAGTTGTTGAACAACACCACTCCCAAAGTATATGAGAGATCAATAACCGAGGGTTTAAAGGTGGTATTAGGGATAACGATACCTTGGGTGCGATCTAAGTGAGCCGTAATAAAAGCCATCTAGCGTAACTCGGGAGAGTGCGTCTAGTAAATTGTCGTAATTCCTCGGGAGATATTTACGGTAGTAAGAGTGCTCATGATCGATATAGACGATTAGGCAAATCTATACGAAACATAGTAGGAAGGGATTCCATCAATAGGGGAAATCACAACCTTAAATCCTTCTCTTATTTGTTTACAACTCAGTCATAGTTAGATTTTAGTTTACTTAATTTTATTCGGTTATAGTTAGTAGAATTATCACCAAGTGTTATTCAAAACATCTGGGAAGTTGATTATGGAGAATTCAGTGAGTCTGACAAAAGTAATTGATAGGTTAATTCCCTGTGGGATTCGACTCTGGGCTAAATATCCGGATTATATTTGCAGCGACCGCTTAGTCCTTTTTATAAGGCATAGTTGGGCGTGATCAGTAGTTTAATTCAATTCCAATTCGTTATTAAACGAAAATAATTGTCCTGCCTGATCTTGAAGCTCTAAAGTCATAAACGGTTCCATAGACTTCTGTTACAACCGGATTCCAAGTTATCATATTTTATTTGCTTACTTTTAATGTTAGAAAACTTATAGAGGTTAATTTATACTTCGAAAGTTAGTGATTGTTACTTAATTCAATTAAGAAAATAATTTTATGAGATAAACATGTTAACCAATTTTGAAGTCTTAAATAAATTTAGTGCTTCCTACATAATTCAAATAAATAAAAATGTAGTAGCCAAAATTTTAGGTGATTTCATAACCATAAACATTAGGAAAATAATTAATTTATTATTTCTAAATACTAGGAAAATAATTAAATGACTATTCTTAAATATTAAAAAATAATGAAATTATTATTTTGTCTAATGTGAAGCCTACTTTTAAAGGGTTAAAAAGGTGAACAAAATTTCCTTTAGGATTTTCATACTTTTAATATTGTATAGATTAGGCTTAATATATACTTTTCCCCTATAATTTGTATCGAAATTCCTTTGAAGCACCCCTGGAAAACAACTCCTACACATCAAAATTTTCTCCACCGGTGTCTTTTTCACAGCTCTTTGGTAACGTGGCACACATGTTTACACAAACAAAATAGGCGAGTAAATAGTAAAAAAGTTGTGCCCAAAGCCTTATTTGGACGGCATGTCATAACTTTTATTTTTTATTTGTTAATCATAATTCATTTTCTTAAAAAAAAAACCAATTTTCCTTTTTATTTTTGATGAAAAAAATCATTTTGGACGAGGCGTAGTTTGTCAATTTCCGATCTGCCTGTGACGATTGTAGTTGGGGTGAGGGAATTGGGATCTTGTGAAGATTTTGTATGGAAAGAGGGTGGCATGATGGAAGGTGGTGTAGGTGGCTTTATTGGAGGTCCGGGAGGCCAGTGGGGGAGAGGATGAAATTATTGAAATTTTTGTAATGTTTGCAGTTTTCTGCGGTGATACTTCTCTTGACCGTCGTGGTCAATTTGGCTGAGATTGATGTGAACTTTGTAATGGTGACCTACTTTGATCTACAACCATGATGCGTCACTAATAACAGTGCGCACCAAACTGTTTCACCTAAACTTTATTTAGTATCTGAACTGTGATCGATCCGAATATGATGAAATTAATTTAATAAAATCAACAAGCTAAATAGTTGAACGAAATAGATAAAGAATAACGAACGGAATTTGTTTTATTGATTGATCCAAGCATTGAGTTACTAGAGCAATGAGTACAATAAATCTGTTATAAATATAGTATAGAGTCTGTAGATCAGAACGAATGTACAAAATAGAATGCCTCCAGCAGTTGGGTAAAGGAGGTACTTATAGGATAACCTAATTGTAATTTCCCCTAATAATCCTCACACGTTCTATTTGTTACAAGTGAGTAGTGATAAATACGCATCCTGCACGTCATGCCAGCTATATCGTAATCGTCAGACATGCTTTAGTAGAGATTTTCCAATATCTCGAAATCCACTACTGCGTGGGAGAAATCTATCGGTCACTTGTAATCCTCCGGACAAGTTGCTCTAGAGCTGACTCAGGGACCAGCTCCTCGGTCTTTAATCTTTGATCTAAATGACTTCAACTGGCATGGAGCTGATTAGGAAGCGTTTGCCACATGACAATTCCCTTGCCCGCCACGCATCTGATATATTTTTCACCAATACAAATTTTGGATTGGATTCTCCATTTTATATAAAAAAACATAGAGATCAAATTGTATCTAGCAACACAAAGGTATTACAGAATGTTGCTAGTCCCACTTTAGCTGGTCCATCCAGATTTGCAAATACTAACACGAAGGCTAAGACTATGACCAGATACAACATCCAAAATGGAATTATATTAGAGCCAAGCTAGCAAAAAAGAAAGCAATGCAATGGATAGCAAAGCCTATTAATCCAAATGCTCAGTTGGAAAAGCAAGTCCAACTCAAACAGCTTATAGATTCTAATACTGTCGTTAATATACAATTTCAGAGTGTAGTCAACAAGGAAGGGGCAGAACATATGGTTGGTAATGTCAATGCTACTATTTTAGCTCCTCATGTGTCACGATCCAAAATCCCACCATAGATATCGTGATGACACCTAGTTTCCAAGATTAGATAAACCAATTACTTACAACAATTAAGCTAATTTAACAATGATAATTTTAAAGTAGAGTTTAATATGAATACTGAAACAAAAGCGAAATAAGCCTACGCAGCCATAATCATCACAACCTCCCATGACTAGGTAATACAGAGTCACGAACCCTAGCTGAATACATGGAAAGATCTCAAAGATCGAAATACAATACTGCTCAAATAACAAGCTGACAGTACAATGAAAGGAAATGACTCCAAGGGACTGCGACGACAAACTGCTCTACCTTGAATACTCGCGATCAATAAGCTAACTCTGTCTGAGTCCGATATCTTCAATACCTGGATCTGCACAAAAATGTGCAAAAGTGTAGAATGAGTACACCATGGTCAGTACCCAGTAAGTATCAAGACTAACATCGGAGGAGTAGTGACGAGGTACGAGTCAAGACACCTACTAGTCTAATAACATGTGCAGTATATAAGTATAAAGCTAATAATAAAAGAAGGAATCAGTATATGGCAAGAAGGATCAACATGTGATATAAACAGTAAAGTAATAAGAACACCGTGAAAGTACCATTGAAACTAAATAAGGGAAAACCAATAACAACCAATTAATCAAGTCGTTCTAACACGAGTTTCGCAACGAAAGATTCTCCGAGATACCTCATCTCATAATCACAAATCACGAGTCTCAACCCACAAATCATGTGTCACGGCACCGGTGCCCACATTTCTAATCACAACTGCACATACCAATATCTCAATCCGCCCGACATGATCACAGGCTCATAATCACAATCGGTTCCACATGGTCGCAGGCTCACTATCATAATCCGCCCGACATAGTCGCATGCTCAATATCACATGAACGCAGATAATACGAGAATACATGGGCATGATCAATAAATGTTACGTTTCGTACTCCTGAACTAGTATAAGTAGCATGCTACTGTGTATGCTTGTGTGAGTGTACTATTACAGACCAAGCCAACAAGTAATATCAAAACATCGAGTAGCTCATTGAAAGCAACAGAGCAAGTCACGTAAGGTGTATAACATACAAGAGTAGAATCACACTAACATACGAATATCGTCAACATATTACCCTAGGCCATCACCCATCCTCCCTGATATTGCCACCCTTATCTCTCTGATAGCCACCCGTATCACTCCGCCCTGACAATATCATTAGTCACCCATATCACTCCAATAGTCACCTGTATCACTTCGTATAATAGGCACTTTTATCGCTCCGTCCGGACAATAACATAATAGTCACCCGTATCACTCTGCACAATCGACAATAGTGGGATGCCACTCTTATGCCCCGTATAACAACACTAAAATGCCACCCTTATGCCCCGCATAACAACAACATTGAAATTCCACCCTTATGATCCTCAACAACCAATCCATACGGCAATTTACATGTGCTAAGATCACGACAACACGACATGTCAACTCTTACCACAAGTGCCCATAGGCGATAACATTTTCAAAATAACTAACAATATCGGTATTTCTACAACAAATAGCCCACAACTCAATATCATGTGTATAGAATCTCAATAACAATAAAGAATGGGAAAGTAAATCAACAATGAACAACACCCCCTTTAAACATAACTTCAATTAAAGTCGATTAATGACTTTCAGTAACTTCAACTTCAATTAATTTCTTAAGGATAAACTCGATAATGAAGGTATTCCCACGAAATCGAAAACTTCGGATCCTAGTGTATGAAATAGGCTAACAATGAAAGAGATGACACGAACTAGCAACCACGTCTAAATACATGAGAATAATTCGGCAACAAAAGAATATCATGTAACAACAATTTCAATTAAGAATAACTCAACAATAAAGGAAATCACATAATGATAAAAGAGCTAACAGTGTCAAATAAAGTATGTAAGAGTAAACTTGGCAAGTAAAATATGTGACATGTAACAACAACTTCAAATAAAGTATGTGAAAGTAAACAAGACAAATAAAAGGATATAACATGCTCTAACAATGTCAAATAAATATATGAAAGAAGCTTAAGAGTCTAGACCGGTTAATTTCCACATATAAGCCCGAGTACGCACTCGCCACCTCGCATACACAACTTACACATAACATAAATAGCACAAATAACTCCAATCCTAAGGGGTAGTTTTCCCACACAAAGTTAGGCAAGATACTTACCTCAAAGAAGCTAAACCGATACTCTAAAATGACTTTCTCGTGTGAAATAACCTCCGAAAGACATAAATAATGAATAAGGAATAGACGGAATAATAACTTCAACTAAATATTTAAAGATAATTAGCAAGTAAGAGTTAAGACAAGTATTAACTATGAAAAGTAAATCATGTGAAGATAGACTAATGATGATGAAGATAACATACTGTGGCAACTCAAATAAAGGAATGAAAGGAATACACATAGCTAAGACCGGTCAATTACCATATTTAGCCCGTGTACACACTCGTCACCTTGCGTACAAGGCTTCCACATATCACAATTAACGCAAAAATAAGACCAATCCTAAGGGGTAATTCCCCCACACAAAGTCAGACAAGACACTTACCTCAAAACACGCTAACTCAATCCACTAGTAAGCCTTTCCTGCGATTATCCAACTCTGAACGACTCGAATCTAGAAAAAACAACTTCATACAATAAATATAAACTATAGAAAGTTATTCTGAATAATAAAGTTGTAATCTTAAAAGAGAAACAAAAAAAAGTCAACCCCGGGCCCGCGTCTCGGAGCTCGACCAAAATTAAAAAATCCAAATACCCATTCGATAACGAGTCCAATCTTACAATAATTACTCAAATCCAACTTGAAATCGCCTTTCAAATCCCCAAAATTTGGTCTAAGAAATTTCACAACTTTTCCCCAAATTTTCCCACTCAAATTACTAATTAAACGACAAAAATAATGATGAATTCATGTATAATAGCCAAATCCTACTTAGAATCACTTACCCCAATGATTTCCTTGAAAATCCCTCGAAAAATCACCACAAACCGAGCTCTCTAGTCCAAAAGATGAAAATGAGATAAAACCCTGGTCTCAAGCCTTTTCGGCCCAGCAATTTACGCTTCTACAGGCATAGAGTCACACCTACAATGCCGCACCAGCGGAAAATCCATCACAGGTGCGGTTCCCACTAAGATCAGGGAATTCTGCTTCTACTGATAAATCGCTCGCACTTGCAGCCCGCTTCTGCTGCGTTTTGACCGCACATGCGGTCCTTTACAGCCCCTACACTTCCGCTTCTGTGGAAGAACTCCCATGCTTGCGGATGCGCATTTGCGCCCAGGCTCCGAGCCTGCGACCTAGGCCTGGGCTGGTCCCTTTCCACTTTTGTTCTTCTTCACTCATACCAGTGAGTCCGCACCTGCCGCCACTCCCACCGTAGGTGCGGTGACACCAGAATAGCTGAAACTTCAGCAAAATAATTAAGTCCAAATTTGTCCGATTTCACTCTGATTCACATCTCGGGACCCCGTCCGAATATACAAACAAGTTCCAAAACATATAACGGACCTATTCGAGGCCTAAAATCACATCAAACAACATTAATTCTAAGAATCGCAGCCCAATTCAAGCCTATTAAAACTATGAACATCCGACTTCCACAACTAACGCCGAATAATACCAAAAACACTCCATTGATCTCAAATTGTGCACACAAGTCATAAATGACAGAAGGGACTAAGTGACTGTAGGTGTAGTTTTGCTGGGCAGAAGATATCAATAGAACACTTTGGTATTTTTCACCATTTTTATCACTTTGAGCTCAGATTTTGGGGAATTTTGAGAGGGATTTCGAAGCAATCACTGAGGTAAGTTCTTTGTGATTATTTATCTTCAATAATGGTGTTTCCCCCACTGATTTTAAACCTAGTTGGTGAGTTTTTGAGGTGAAATTTGGGAGATTAGGGCTTGAGAATTGGAGAGTGAATTTTTGGGGATTTGGGGGGGAAAATGATGTCGGATTTTGATGAATTTAGTATGGTTAGATTAGTGAGTGAATGAGCTTTAGGATTTTGTGACTTTTGTCGGATTTTGAGACGTGGGCCTAGGAGCCGGGTTTGAGTCGATTTCGGAATTTGGCTAGAATTTGGTATTTTTCTTGTGGAATTGATTCCTTTAGCCTATATTCATCGTATTAGTTTGTGACTAGATTCAGGACATTTGGAGAGCGATTTCAGAGGCAAAGGCATCGTGGAGTAAGATTTTTTCTCTGGTTGAGGTAAGTAACAGTTGTAAATCTGGTCCTGAGGGTATGAAACCTTGGATTTTTGTGTCGTATGACTATTTTAGAGGTGAAACATATTCTAGGTGACGAGCGTGGGAGTGCACTGAAGGGATTGTGACTTGGTCCACCCCGTAAGACTGTGGAATCGAATAGCCTATTGTTTACTACGTGTTCCTCTGTTTTCATGGAAATTAACTGCCCTTCATGTTAGAAATCATATTTTAGGCCCTATGATATCAATGTTGGGACTCGTAGAGGCTGTGTACTTGCTGAATTAACTACTAATCGTTGTTTTATACTTAGTCATAGCTTTTCTTGATTATCATACCTCTGTCTCTCACTATTCATTGTTGATACATGGTATTATCTCTGTTTGGGCTGCTTTATATGATTTTCGAGAGCCCGAGAGACTAGGGAGGTTGATGTCTGAGTGAGGCCTAGGGTCGAGTGGTGAGATATTGATATTATGGAACGTGAGTTGTCCATGCAGCACGTGAGTTGCCCGTGCGTATTTTGATGTGATATTATAGCACGTGAGTTGTCCGTGCGGATTATAGCACTTGGGTTAAAGTATCCCCTTCGGAGTCTGCACACCCCTAGTGTGCGCATGTATCTATTGAGTATGATTATTGAGGGATGAGAGCCGAGTGATTGAGCTGTTGAGATGAGTTGAGTGACTATTATCTCGAGAGATTGTATTTGTTTTCAATTTTTGCTGCACTTAGCTGTTATCTATCCATGATATGCAACTCTTTGAAAGACTTGATATCTGGTTACTTGAGCACGAACTGATTTGACTTAAACTGCTAACTTTAAAAGCATGCCTATTCTTTATTTACTGAATTAACTCTATTTGCATAGCTCGTTACTACTTCTCAGTTCTTTATTTATTTCTGTTACTTACTGAGTTGGAAGTACTCGCGTTACTCCCTGCACCTTGTGTGCAGATTCAGGTGAGACTGATCGCGGAGGTCGTTAAGTTTGTGCGCAGTTGATTGTCGGAGAACTACGAGGTAGCTGCCGGCGTCCGCAAACCTTGACTCTCTTTCTACTGTTATCTTTTCTTTTTGTTTTTGGTATTCGATGGAATATTGTAAACTCTTATTCTAGAATGGTTTTAGATGCTCATGACTTAGTGACACCCTGATGTCGGGCTATCTTTTCTGCATTTTTATTTTTAGTTCAACTATTTATGAAGTTTCTATTATGAAAAAGCATTGACTTAATTTTTAAATGAAATATCGAAGTATTTTTGAAAATTGTCAGCTTGCCTAGTACCACGATAGGCGCTATCTTGACATGTTAGAGTTTTGGGTCGTGACAACATTTCAGTATCTGGAAGGTAAGATGAACAACTTGAAATTCATGGAAGGTCTCTTCAAAGTGGGTATCTCGGTTGTGGTACTTTTGTGGTGCTTAAGAGAGCATTCAGCGGCTTATGAGCCTTAGGATGGTATGGTTTTATGCTTGGGTATCGTGTGGTGAGTCTTGGTTAAGGATTGTGGTATTAGGGCAACGAGAAGTATCAATTTGAATGTAATTCAGAAGGAACTCGGGGAAATAGGACAACTTGGTAGTAGGTTGGATCGGCATGGTAACGGAAGCGATTGGTTCTTTTGGTGCTTATAATGTAGTGAGTTTCTATAGGTGTTTTGTGGCGATAATCTTGGGTTTTGAAGGCCTGCGTAGCCTGGTTGAGTTAGAGGAGTTCAGTCCTGACGGTTTGGTTTTGTGCAAATGGGATTCAGAGAGTTCTGGATGGTTTCTACCACGGTTAGAGATGTATATTTTCTACTGGCGTTAGAGCACGTGATGTATATTATTTTTTACTTGGATGGGATCAATGGAAAGTTCTTGGTTAATTAAGTATGCAGTTGCTTGTGACTCAGAGTGGATTATGAAGATCTTGTATTTTTTGTATAATGGTATGGTATGTGCGACATGTTGTGTAGGATTACGATTTGCATGTGTAAGGTCACGATTCAGTTTTGAAGGAAATGTCATGAGTCCTTAGGCAACATGGACAGTTTCGGACGATTAGGTAAATGATATTACTATCTGGTATGGCTTCATGAGAGTATTTATTTCAGAAGGGGCAATGTGTTTTGATTTATGGATATTTTATTGGTATTGTGGAACTCTCTTGTTTGATCGACTGTTGATGTTCAAATTTTGCTTTGTGGTACAGAAGAATTATAGAAGTATTCCTCATGAGATGACCGTTTATTGGAGAAGTGTTAGACATTCAAGTGGTGGAGTGGAGATCAGATATGGTGATTTGGAGACTGGGAGTTCTCATAAGTAAATTGTTTCGTAGTGGTAGACTGTGAAAATGTAGCCAAGGTTAGTCAGAAGATAGTATGTGTTGTGATTTAGTTATTGTGGACTTTCGGAGGGTTATTTATCTATCGTGGGTGATAAGAGTTGATTTGGGGTTCATTGGTAGGCCCGATATGGATGTGTGTTCTGCACCGAGTCGGATTGGTTGGCTCCATACTACCATTATGGAGGGACGTGCCATTCAGTTGTTGTTGAGCTTATTCGTGTTCTGAAACGATCCGTGAGTCACTCTTCTATGCTACGAGGAGTTGTGATTAATTTGTTATATGCACATATGGTGCGGTTCTATTTGAGCTTTATATCGGGATTTGATTCGGATGAGTTCAGGTATTGCATGATTGATTGCACGTGGGCTATGTTCTTTCTAGATCATGATATTGTGTTAGTTGCTCTTCGTGGTTATAGTTATACACTTTGGGTACTTGATGTCGAATTTTGCGTGGTTATTGATTTTGTGCAAGGCAGCTCGAGGTATATAATATTGACCAGCATTTGGATGGGGTCACGCATTGCAACAAAGTTATGTTTTAGTTATATGGTGTGTGCTAGGCTCTTAGCATGGTGTTGTGATGGTAATTGTTAAGTTGTCGGGATAGTCCTCTTGGTTGAGGCATTTTCAGGATTGAGTACACTTGGAATGTTGCTATTTGGTGCACGGGTTGCAGGGGTTGTGGCTTTAAGCTGTATTGATGTGTCATGCCACTAGAGTGATTATGTTAGATAAGATGAGGTCATCATACCTAGAATGGGTGCTATCAGATCTGATTGCGGTATAATTTGAAGGATATTGATGCTGATCGGCTTAGAAATCTGCTATAGTTCCTATCGAAGGAGTGGGAGTTCCAAAACTTGTTGATCTGGAGAAGGGTTATGAGTTTCTGCGTGTTCCTTTTATCGTTGGCAGTATATGAAGGTGTTAGAATGAGGCTCTGTTTGATAAGAGGTTTATTACCAGCATTGGGTTGTTTTGAGCAGCTAATGTGATTAGAAATTATTGCTATGAGTGTTTGAGTTATATGGTATATCATGTGATTCCATTTTGGGTTATGACTATGGCTTGATACAACTTGTTCAGACTTATACAATGTGTAGGTGCGAGATTCTGATCTTATAGAAAATTTCGAATGTGGAAACTGGATTTTAAGGCTTATGGGCTAGGTTGGATTAAGAAATTTCAGTCATGTTGTGTTATCAGACCTATATGGGATAGGGTGACGTGAGATCACCCCTGGGTATGTGCATGGTAAGGTTACACAACGATTTGATGGCTTTTGGAACAACTCTGGGTACGTTCGAGAACAAATGTATATTTAAGTGGGGGAGGATGTAACGACCCGACCAGTCGTTTTGAGCATTTGCACTTTGCTCGGTTGTTTGAGAGCATGAGTAGTTCCGTATGATGTATTATGACTTACGTGAATCGTCGGTTTTGGTTTTCAAGTTATTCGGAATTGATTTAGAAGAATGATACTCAGCTAGAAGCTTCAAATTGGAAAGGTTTGACCAAGTTTGACTTTTTAGTAATTGACCTCGAATTGGATTTATGATGGTTCTGTTAGCTTCGTTGGGTGAGTTTGGACTTAGGAGCGCATCCGGATCGTGATTTGAAGGTCCGTAGTGGAATTTGGCTTGAAATGGCGAAAGTTGAAATTTTGGAAAGTTTGACCGGGTGTGAACTTTTTTATATCGAGGTCAGATTCTGATTCCGGAAGTTGAAGTAGGTCCATAATGTCAAATGTGACTTGTGTGCAAAATTTGAGGTCTATAGGACGTGATTTGATAGGTTTCGACATTAGTTGTGGAAGTATGAAGTTTCAAGTTCATCAAATTCAAATTAAGGTGTGATTCGTCATTTCGATGTTGCTATTTGTGTTTTGAGGCCTCGAGTAGGTTCTTATTATTTTTTGGAACTTGTTGGCATGTTTTGACGGGGTCCCAAGGGGCTCAGGCGTGTTTTTGATTGTTTTTGGATCATTTTTCATTCATGTTTTCATTGCTGAGGAGTTGTTGGTTCTGGTGTTCCGCACCTGCGATTGATATTGCACAAGTGCGATGGCTGCAGATGCGAGTCAAGCGTCACAGATGCGAGATTACATTGAGGAGTGGATGTCCGCAAATGCGGAGGTAATTGCGCAGAAGCACGACCGCAAGTGCGGTAATGGCCATCACAGAAGCGGCCATCTCGCAAATGCGAGTCCTTTTCCGCAAAAGCGAGAATCGTAGATGCGACCTATTGTCCGCAAATGCAAAAATTGCTGGGCAGAAGCTATAAATCGATGTTTTGGTTCTTTCTTCCTATTTTAAGATATGGGACTCAATTGAGGCGATTTTTGGAGCAAAGTTCATCACAATGATTGAGGTAAGTGTTGTCTACTCAATTTTGATTATATTTCATGAATCCATCTTCATTTTTAGCAATTGGTTAATTAATTGAAAGAGAAATTGGGGTTTGGGCCTAATGTTTCATAATATGAATTTTTGAGTTTTGATCAACGATTTGGAGTTGGAATTGAGTGGAACTAGTATGGTTGGAATCGTAATTGAATGGGTTGTCGGATTTTATGAGTTTTGTTGGATTCTGAGGGTGCGGGCCCTTGTGTGATTTTTGGCCGGATTTGGGATTTGACTTAGGATTCAATCTTTGTCATTTCTAATTGTTTCCTTGGGCTTTATCTGATGTATTTGAGTTGCTTTTGGCTAGTTTTGAGCCGTTCAAAGATCGCTACGCGCGTGATGGAATTCTTGGAGCATCGCTTGGCTTGCTCGGCATTGGAATTGATAAGTAACTCTTCTAAACTTAGTGCTGAGGGTATGAAACCCCGAATTATGTGCTGTGTGATTGTGTTAAAGTGATGCACACGCTAGGTGACAGGCATCTGGGCGTGCACCTAATGAATTGTGACTCTATTGATTCCCGAGCACTGAATAGTGGCCCTATTGTGTTGATATTTGTGTTTTCACCATGTGATAAAGTAAATGAGCTGTACATCATGCTAGATATCATATTTAGGATTTTTGCTGATATTGTTGGGGCCCCTAGTGGTCGTTTCTTGCTGTTATCTCATTGATTTCATTGATATTTCATACTCAATCATATTCATGCATTCGTATCATATCTCAGTCTCAGTTGTTACATATTGATACACCATATCAATATTCCGAGTCAGTTTTCATAACATTGTGAGCGCGTGGGTGAGATTGGAGAGATTGATGACTGAATGAGGCCGAGGGCCTGGTTATGAGTGACAGTTATGGGATCAGGCTGCACGCCGCAGCGGTTATCTTGATTTATGATAGCGCTTGGGCTGGAGGAGCCCCTCCGGAGTCTGCACACACCCCTAGTGAGCGCGGTTGATTATTTTGAGGGATGGATATTCCCCGGACATGGATCTTATCCGAAGCATTTATATACCTGGAGATGAATCTTCTCTATAGGGTCGGATTGGCCTTCCTTAGTACTGAGTGACTGATGGTCAATGATGTATATATTTTGGGTGGGATCTTCCCTGGGCTGTATGGGCCATATACAGTACCGAGTGGTTGAGCATGATGAGTGGAATGTGTGAGACAGTGAGATTGAGTATTATGAAAGTATAAGTACATGATTTATCTCTGAGATACATGGCATTGGCATGCACACATGACATACATGCATAGAGATGCATTTTTCCTCATGTTGTATGGTATCACGTCATTTATGACTTTTTACATACATTAAAATGTGGTCATAAAGAGGTATTTCATACTTGCTATTATGCTATATGAAAATGAAACATCTTATTTATTGTGAATAGGATTTTTGGAAAAATTACAGTATTCAAACTATCTCATATTTTACGATGATTTGGTAAAGGATTTGAGGTTTCACTAATATTCTTGAAAAACGAAACTATTTTCGGAAAACTGTGAAAAGCTGAGCATTTTATCTTTGAGTAACTTCCTTTTTTATATGCTCTACGCTATTATGAACTGTTATTGGATATTGGCGTTGGACCCAACCTATGTTCCAGCTCGTCAACGCTTTCAACCTAAGTTTAGGTTTGTTATTTATTGAGTACATGTGGTCGGTTGTACTCATACTGCACTTCCTGCACATTGCGTGCAGATTCCTGATGGTGATGTTGCTGCGTTCGATGGTTGCTGGATTTGAAGGCGTACCTGCATTCCTGCTGTAGCTGCCTCTTGTTCACAGTAGCCTTAGATTATAAAACTTTGTTTATGTACTTTTCAAATAGAAGATGTATTTTTTTTATATCAGCTTTATAAACTTTATTCTTAGAAGCTCATGATTCGTACTACAAGTCCTTGAGGAAGGTATAAGATCTAGATAATTCCTTTGTTTAATTATTTTATTAAGTTAATTGGAATTGGATAATCGTTAATTGGCTTACCTAGCCGGTTGGGTTAGGTTCCATCACGACTAGTAGATTTTGGGTCATTACATGATTCATGTTAGAAGTCATGTTTAGGCTATGTTATTATTTGGTTGAGACCTATTGAGACTATTTCTATTGTTTTAGGCTATATGATTTAACTGTAATTATACACTCAGTCATAATTCTTCATTTGCATACCATATCTCGGTCTCTGTTCATTATTCATTGTTACATCACATGCATCACATGTTGTTGTTTTTTTCCATATGTGGTACCGTTTGGGCTGATTGATATGAGATTGTGAGCTCGTGAGACTTGATAGGTTGATGACTGAGGTGGGCATGAGAGCCATGTTGAGAGAGTGTTATATGGATCAGGTTGCACGCCTCAGCAGGCCATAGTGGCTTTATTATTATTATTATTATTATTATTATTATTATTATTATTATTATTATTATTATTATTATTATTATTATTATTATTATTATCATCATCATCATTATTACGAATCATCATCATCATCATCATCATCATCATCATCATCATCATCATCATCATCATCATCATCATCATCATCATCATCATCATTATTATTATTATTATTATTATTATTATTATTATTATTATTATTATTCATCATCTATTACAATAGATTTTATTATTATTATTATTATTATTATTATTATGTGAAGATATAAAAATAACCCTCAAGTATTAGTGTTACTCGGTCATGAGCTCTAAGAGTAACAAAATACAATAGTCAGGATAATAAATCAATGTCTGATACAAGATATAAACTCCAATGGCACTGCGAATTAGCTATAGGAGTTTACCACTAACTCTCAAAGCAGCTGCTAGGCTCCCTCCTGAATGATATCATTGTGAAATCATTGATTTGGCATGCATATTTGACATGTAGGCATAAAGATGTATTTTCCTCATGCTAGATGGTATATGATATTTGATGACTTGACATGTATATTGACATGTAGGCATAAATATGTATTTTTTTCATGCTATTTGGTAAATGAAAAATCTTATTTGATGTTGCAAATTGAAAAACACAGTTCTTTTTTATAAACACATGTTTAGTCGATTTCAGTAATAAGATTTGGTCTTGACTGTTATACTTGAAAAGCATATCTATTTCCCGTAGCTATGGACGAGCTGAGCATGATAATTTCCTTTGAGCTATTTGATGTTACTGTCTTTATTAGTATATCATATGTTGTTATTGTTATTGGCCATTGGTATTGGACTCTGACCTTCTTCCGAGCTCGTCACTACTTTCAACCTATGGTTAGGTTTGTTACTTATTGAGTACATGGGGTTAGTGTACTCATACTACAATTCTGCACCTTGCGTGCAGATTCTGGAGCTGATGTTGTGTATGGTGGGGGCTGGCATTGAAGATGTTCCTGCGTTCCGGTAATAGCTGTCACATGTCCTTGGTAGCTTTAGATTTGCAAATCTGTTTATGTATATTTCGAGCAGATATTGTATTTAATTCGTACCAACTTTGTAAATTCTAAGTCTCAGAAACTCATGACTTGTACTACCAATCCTTAGGAGTTTCTATAGAAATTCGGCTATTTTACTCATTTGCTCTAATTATTCACATTTGAGTTGTGTTGATTGTTATTTGGCTTACTCAACGGGTTGGGTTAGGTACTATCACGGTTAGTTGGATTTTGGGTCGTGACAATGACATATAATTACTTTAGAATAATATATGTGACGAATTTACAATATTTAATATTTAGCTATAAAAAATTACTAATACTATGTTCCGCCAAACTTATAGGAAAGTAAATTTTTTTTAAACAAAAGATGTGTTTTGATCAACCTTCTGAAAAAGTAATTAATGCAATACGAAGAGTTGTTTTTCTATTGTCAGAAAGAAAGTATAAAAAGTAGCTTAATCTCCTCGAAATTATAAGTTGCTTTAATTTTTAGGACAAAATAAATTTTATAGTAATTTAAGATCGCCAAAAGGGTAAGTTGGACCATTTATTCTAACTCATACTTCATCCATTTCATTTGATGTGAACCTGTTTGATTGGACACCGAGTTTAAGAAAAAATGAAGACTTTTGGAATTTGTAGTCTTAAACAAGTTAAAAAGGACTCCAGAATATTTGTGTGGTTATAAAAACTTCTCATTAATGGTAGAATTGTAAGTTTAAGCTAATTTGTTACCAACTTTAGAAATGGGTCATTCTTTTTGGAACATACCAAAAAGGAAATAAGTTCACATACACTAGAACAGAAGGAGTACTTTTTAAATTCGATAAATGCAACAATACGTAGAATTAATACTAGAAAGTATATACAAGATCATTGGATAAAATAAACACGAAGATGAAAGCTTCTATAAACACATATGCACCAGGGTAAACAATTAAACTAATAAGAGTTGTATTTTTTAATTTCATTCAAAACTTCAACATGGATTATTACAGAACTAAAGAGAAAATGACAATTTTCAAATTTGATTATTACTTGAGCTATGGCTTAACATAAACTAAGAGTTTTAGGTTCAACTCATCAGGGAGAGGGAGGGGGTCGCAGCAACATGCTCCTCTCTTTCGGGAATCTACACATTATCATTCTTGTGAAGCTCATCTTCTTCATCAAATTGATTATGATGACCCGAACCAACGAAGAAATCCTCCACGGTCCTATTGTACTTATGTAAAAATTTCACGAAGTATCCTATTTGAGCATTGTTATTTAGGGGCGTTCAAATCGAACCGGAAAACCATACCAAATCGAAAATTCAAATCGAATCGATTAAAAAAGCCAATTAGATTTTGGTTTGATTTGGTTTGATATTGAGTAAAAAGAATTGAACCGAACATACATATAAATATATAATTTTTATATATATTTTAAGACATTATATATAATTTTCTTTAAAAATGTTTAGAAATATTTTGGATCCTCAAAGGATGTACTCCCTTTGTTCTAATTTATGTGAACCTGTTTCACTGAGCACTGAGTTTAAGAAAAAATAATGACTTTTAAAATTTGTGGTCCTAAACAACTCAAAGGGGGTCCACAGTATTTGTGTGGTTATAAAAACTTCCCACTAAGGGTAGAATTGAAAATTTAAGCTAAATTGTTTCCAAATTTAGAAAGGGGTCATTCTTTTTGGAACGGACCAAAAAAGAAATAGGTTCACATAAGCTGGAACAGAGGGATTAATATTTTATAAGAACAATGAAGTTCATTCATTTTTATTTATCTTAAATAATGGGTTGCATCACTTTCTTATCAAGTTTTATTGAAATGCGCCAATCAACTTTTTGTTCTTCCATCAAGATTTCTTATATCTTTTTCGAATTTGAAATAGCATATCGATAATTTAAAATTATGTCACGCCCCGAACCTGGGAGGGCGAGACCGGCACCCGGTGCCTCATCTATCCTTGCGTATCAACTTGCGAATAAAGGACTCTGAACATATAATGTCATACTTTGTCCATGGGCCACATTGCAAGAAAATTAAAAATGCTGACTAAACATCAATATAATGCTGGGCCGACAAGGCCGTCATAACTATTACAGCTGGCAAACCAATAAAATATACATAAAAGGTTTACAAGCCTAACATACTGCACTAACTGACATGATATGTCTACAAGCCTCTACTGATGGATATACTATGATCGAAACAGGGCCCCTACCTTCTCATAACATATATACATATATACAAAGATGTACGTAATGCTCTAGACCCGGCAACTCCGAAGGGTATGGAGCTTACCGATCAAGCTGAACTCGGGCAACATCTAATGTGAAGGTCTACCCGTCTGTCTGTCTGAACCTACACGCATGAAATGCAGCGCCCCCAGAAAAGAGACGTCGGTACGAAATAATGTACCGAGTATGTAAGGCAATATACTAAAAGCTGAAACTGAACTAATAATATATAACTAAAGCAACTGGGGTCAAAGATAATCTGAAGATATGCTCACATGCTGATATTCTCTCAATATAGTAAGTAAAATAGATGTCCGGCCTTATAAGGCTTGGTGTGTGTGTATATATATATATATATATATATATATATATATATAACTGCTCTGCCATAATAGGATTGCTCATAGGCGCTCGGCCATACTAGGCTTTGTATCTCGGCCAACTGGACTCGCTCATAGGCGCTCGACCACAATAGGCTCGGTATATAACTTACCATCTGATCAGAGTTTGCCCAATAGCGGCCTACCCATCGATTATAGCTCGATGGTAATGAAAATACTTAATACTGCATATATAAACTCTCTGCTCTCTGGATTGGAAGAAGGAAATACTCAATTGAATATTGTCACGACCCCAACCCCGGTCATGATGGCGCCCAACACATTACTAGGCAAGACCGACCATTCAACAACATTATCCCAAATTCTTATTCAGATTATAGATAAATATCACAGAGAATTTACTAAGTCATTTCATTCAAGTGTATAATAAATAATAAAATCTGCGGAAGTTCAATTAAAATACCACACCATAGGCCAACAAAATCCGGTGTCACGAATATGAGCCTCTAATACAGAATATCCACCTATTACAAGTCTGTCTAGGAAAAATACGGAATAAAAGATAGAGATAGAGGGGAGAGATCAAGGCTGCGAACGCCATGCAGCTACCTCAATACTCCCAGATACTGCCTGCTTAGCTAAACAATTCCTCACTTAGCCTGTGGTATACCTGGATCTGCACGCAAGGTGCAGGGAGTAATGTGAGTACTCCTACCCAGTGAGTAATAAACATAAATAAAAGCTGAGAATAAGAAATCATGGAAAAATACAAAGTAAACTATAACTGGCAGTTTATAACAACAAATAGTGAAGCAACAGGTCAATTAAGTCAGAGTACCAAATACTGAGACATGTATAACAGATAAAAACAAATGCATGAGTGCAATGCAATGCATATGATGGTACACTCTAGTACCCACTTCGGCGTGCAGCCCGAGCCATCCATTTATTTATCGTCGATGGCACTCACTGGGGGTGTGTGCAGACTCCGGAGGGGCTCCTACAGCCCAAACGCAATATCAAGCCATCTAGTGGCATCAAATCTAGGCCCTCGACCTCATATCAATCTCAGTATAATCACCCAGGCTCTCGGCCTCAATATCAATATAATCAACCAGGCTCTCGGCCTCAATATCAATGTAATCAACCAGGCTCTCGGCCTCAATATCAATATAACACTGCTGCAGCGTGCATCCCGATCCATGCTTAGTCCAGAAATCATCATAAGCCCCTTGGCATTTGTAAAACAGTAGTTCTCAGCCCGGAATATCATTTAAGTTTTGAAATCTTAGAAAGATAGCTGAGTTTGCAAAGCAGTATTTAAAACCTTGGACTGAGGTCAAATGATATGCAAAATATGCAAAAGCAGTGATATCAATCCCTGAAGGATTCAAATAATTGGCAAGAAGCCCAAATGTAACAATTAAATCCAAGTAAGGATGATTCTCAATTTAGTTCAAGTAGAAAACATGGTAAAAACATCTCTCGGGACGGACCAAGTCACAATCCCCAACGGTGCTCTACCCCACGCCCGTTATCCGGCGTGCAAGTCACCTCAATATAGCGTTACGATGTGAAATTCCGGAGTTTCAAACCCTCAGGACATCATTTACATCAATTACTCACCTCAAGACGGTCAAAGTCTAGCTCGCTATGCCCTTGCCTCTCAAATTACCCTCCTCGTGCGACGAATCTGCCCAAAATCACAACGAATATGTCGCATTATGCTAAAGAGACAATACCCAATCGAAAACAATCGAAAAATATCAAAATTCACGAATTAGACAAAACCCGAGCCTCGAGCCCATATCTTGAAAAATCAGAAAATTAACATTACCGGATTCCTTGTCTCGCCACGAGTCTATACATACCAAGAACTCCCAAATCCGAGTTCAAATGACCCATCAAATCCTAATTGTTTGGTTTCAAAATTCAAGCCCTAGTTCTTGATTTGTAGGCCTATATTTCATGAATCTCTAGGTGTAATTCACAATAAAAACGAGTTCTAAGTCCAAGAAACTTACCTCAAGTCATTCCCCCTTGAATCCCTCTTTAATCTCCACCAAGAAGCTCTCAAAATGATCAACCATGGAGGAAAAATGACCCAAAATCGCGGATGATTTGTTTTGTAAACTCAAATTTTTTGGAAGTACTGTTCACCTGCGCTGTTACTGTTCACGCGCGTGGTCACCATTCACCCGCACGGTTACTGTTCAAGAGCGGTTACTGTTCACGCTGCTAAAAAAAATACAGCAGCAGCCAAAGAAATTGCAGCACTTTTCTTTATACTAAAATGGCTCTAACTCCATCATACGAACTCGGAATTCGATGATTTTTGTTCCTATGAGTAAAAAATAATGATACAAACATAGTCCTTTAATCGAAACTCAATTCGGAGCTCGTTTGCTCAGTGCGATATCCATTTCACTCGTTAAATAATTAACTCATGTTTCTTGTCAAAAATCCAATCGCGACTTGATGAAATTAGACTAAACTTTCCAGATCACTCTTATAGTTCATTATTTAAATTCTGGAAATCTCGAAATAAAATTTTGATCTCTAGAACTAAATATGGACCTTTGGATCATTACATGTTTATGCTCAAACGGCAAAAATCTTTCAAAAACTCTTCCAAAACTTATCCTAGCCTCATGAGACCCCGACCAAACATGCCAAAATAATTCATAACATTATTCAAATCTATTCCAATCATCAAAACACCTCAAACAACATTAAATTACCCAAAACTCATCGAATTCAAGCCTAATTTTCTAAACACTTCCGAAATACACTTTCGATCAAAAACCCGACCAAACCACGTCCGAATAACCTGGAATTTTGCACACATATCCCAAATCACCTAACGAAGCTACAGTAACTCTCGGAATTCCATTCCGACTCTCGGATCAAAATCTCACCTATCAACCGGAATTCGCCAAAATACTAACTTCGCCAATTCAAGCCTAATTCTATACCGGACCTCCAAAATTACTTCCGATCACACTCCTAAGTCACAAATCATCCCCCGAAGCTAACCGAATCATCGGGATTCAAATCCGAGCCCCCTAACACATAAGTCAACGTCCGGTTGACTTTTCCAAAACAAACCTTCTTTAAAGAGACTAAGTGTCTCATTTCCTACTAAAACCAATCCAAATCAACTCGTTCACACCCAACACTGATAATGAAGCATAAAGAAATAGGAAATGGGGAAAACGGAACTCACGAGACGACGGGTCGGGTCGTCACAAATATGAAATCTCGATAAGGAGAATACTATAACTTATGAGACTAGAAAATGTACATAAATTCAGGGATATGGATTTCTCTTTATGCCTCGTTATCAAACTCGTGTAATTACGAGATCATGCCAAAATGAAAGAAGGATTTAGCCCTAACATACCTGAACCGATTCTCTTTTGTGAAAACACATAACGGAGGATCGAAGTAAGAAAGAACCCGTATGATATTCTTGAGAAAGATTGTACCGTGCCTTTTTGAATTAGCATTTCATATTGAACCTTGTAGTATTGCAGAGAAATCTCACGTTATCATTGCAAAAATTTTGAGCTAATAACGTTACTTTGCAAAAGGTGATGACCAAGCCAATGACTAATGTTATTGATCTCTTTCTTAAAATGAATAAAAGATCAGTGACTAAGTCTTTCCAAGGTGATGACTAAGCCAACATAGATTAAGTTGCTGTGACGTTAATCCAACATAGATTAAGAGTCATCAAACATTATTGATCTCTTTTTGGTTTAGTTTTTATTCAAAGACTTTAATTAATCCACCACTAATTATTAATTAATATTAATCCACCACTAATTATTAATTAACTAGATAATATTTCATTATCTAATAATTAATTAATTACCCACATAATTAAATTTTTTTTTCATTTACTTAAAATACTACTCACTTTTCACGTACCTTATACACCTTACTATCATGGTCATGTGGTACCTTGTATGGCACTAGTCCATAAATATCGAGTATTTTAGTTCGGGCCGTATTTTATCCCAACATGCCAAACTAGGATGAAAATTCATTTTCTTTGACTTGTTTCCCCTCTTACCTTCACGAATTAACTCATTACATGTTTGAAATTGCATAATGTTTATAATCTTAAAATAATTCCATTCCCGAGCTTACGTTAATTAACTTACGACGAAACTTTAACGTACGAGAATGCGAGATGTAACATATTAAATTTAACATATCATTATTTAGGTATCATATTGATTTTTATGATTGATTATTAAATTAAAGTTAACCTTGAAAACGTACATCAATGAATAATTATTATTAGATGACTAAGAAAATAACTATTATATGTTAGTAAAAAAAATTCTCATAAGAATATTTTAATAGATCATATGTTTGTCATTTTATTTTAAATTTTTACTAAACATATATTATCTTATCAAAAATTTATCTATAACTTTAAGGGTAAGATTAAAATACTATTCATATAAAAAAAAAACCCCGAAAAATTCGAAAACCCCATAAAACCTAACCAATCTAAACCTATGTAATTAGTTTGATTTTGATAAAAAAACGAACCAACTCGATACATATACACCCCTATTATTATTTAACGGGGGAGGTGCAGATATATCCAATTTTGGGGCACCATTGAAGACATACCCTTAGTGCACAAAAATTTCCAACTTCGCCCACTTTGGAACATATTTTAGATGCACTGTGATTGAAGTTTCACAAATTCGCGTCTAACGTTACAAATTCAGGTAGTGTAAACTTAAAAAAATGAGTTTGAAGTTCTTCTATGGCAGGAAATTGTAACTGAAGTTCTCTCGTGGTAGATTATACTGAGTCTGCAGTTCTTCCCTGTGATAATGCAAGCTTCAGATGTGGCCGTGCATACTTCATATATAGTTCTTCCCCCGTAACAGTGCAAACTTCATAAGCGGCAGTGCATACTTTGTTTGAAGTTCTCCCCATGACAATGCGAACTTCAGACAATTGTGTTTGAAGTTCGCCAGACGTCTTCTTCTTCTCTTACTAACCCTAGATGCAATTTCATAAACTGTTATTTGAGTGTCTAGCACATCGTTTTCCATATCAGTGCGAACTCTTTATTTAATATTATAGATCTAATTGCTAAGAAGAGGGTGTTTGAGATTGGAAAATTATATCAAGGAAGACGATTAAGAAATACTATTATAAAAAAGTCATATGTGACGCTACTGGAATTTAATATCAATGACGTTTTAGTACAAATCCCTCAAATTAATAGTTAAAACGACAACAAGTTTATGCCAAAGGCGTAAAATGACTAACCCGTCAAATAACGTATATAACTGCAAAAGATATACATTTGATTGATACAACTGTGACGGCTAATTTGGACCGTCACTATAATTGAATCTAAAATTGATGGGTTATTGTGGCGACCTGGTAACTAGACTTTATTTCTGTGTTTAAAGACCTCTATTAGTTTCATTTGATGTTTCTTGATTTTCGTGCATGGCCTGTGTTGTTTTCAAAATAGTTTTTACGTAAAAATTTGAAGAAAAAGTGATTTTAGGCTTAAAATGGGACTTGAGGTAACCTTGGTCAAATTCTTGGTATACGACCTCAGATCGGTATTTTGGCGATTCCAGTAGGTTCGTATGATATTTTTGGACTAGAACACACGTTTGGTTGATGTCCGGGATGACCCGAGGGAATGCGACATGTTATGCAAAAAATTGTGAAAATGAGTTTCAAGTTGGAAATTTTGACTTTGATGATCGATTCTTGTTATTTGATGTTATTTTGATGATTTGAGGTAGCGAACAAGTTTTTAGGATGTTATTATACATATGTGCATGTTTGGTTTGGAACCCAAGGAGCTTGAGTGAGTTTCGAGTGTGTTACAGAAGAGTTTGGATCATTGGGCAATTGCTCGTACATCCCAGATGTTGGTGTCTGCTGCAAATCTCGCAATTGTGAGTTAAGGCTCATAATTGCGAGCCTCACTTTTTGGATCACACAGTCGCATTTGTGAACTGAGAGCTGGGGCTGGGATTCCGCATTTGCGAACAAATGTTCGCTTTTGCGATAAGGTCTGGGATCGCTTTTGCGATCCAGGAGTCGCATTTGCAATACTTGATTGAGTGGGGCAGCTTCGCAATTTCGGAGCTTGGCATGCATTTGTGAGGGGGTGTCCTTCGCAAATGCAAATTTTTTGTCGCATTTGCGACATTTGCATGACTATTGTTGCACCCTAGTTTGCGCGAGTCAAAACAAAATTCAACTAATGGTTTTTCGGTTGATGACAAAAGAGAGTCGCCACATAATATTTAGAAGTATATTAGGGTATCCTAAAATTTACCTGGGGGAACTCTATAGGACTTAGACTAGGTTAGGGAATTGGATACCTATATTCTACTTAGCTAGAGCTTGGAAATCCGTGGCTTACCCTATGTCTTTTTTAAAGTTTATCATTTGAAAGAAAATAGCATATATACTTTGAAAAAAGGATATAGGTTTAAATTGTAAAAGCCCTTTAAAATATTTACATCTACATAATTGAAAAGATTTGAAAAAATGTCTTTGTAACGTTTACACCTACAAAATTTGAAAAGACATAAGATGTGGCTATGTTTGAGTACTTTATCTTTTCAAATAACATGGTTACTTATAAAAATCTAGTAAAGACTATTAGAAATGGGGTCTTGAATACCTTTGTAAATTTGTTTCAATTTGTGGCAATGCGTTTGAAGAAAAAATTCATTGAAGTTTAAAAGTCCTTGATTCCAATCGTGTTGATTTTGTTTATAAAAAAAACTGAGTTTGAAATCTCCTTTTCGATTCCGGCTTTAGAAGAAGAATTGCTTGTTTTTCAAGTTTGTTTTGAACTTCAAAGAACTTCATTAAAATGGTTAGTGTGATTTAAAAAAATAAATTTTTTTATGTAATGAAGGATAAATGATCAAAGTGCCGAAATTTTATAGCTGATCGTAATGTAATAGTGATTCCTTTTATTACCTATGGATCTTGGCTTGCCTAGGTTCCTAAAAGGCTTTAAGGGGGTAAAACATTCAATCAATATCGTTAGTATTATATACATGTACAAAGATAACAGATTCAGTTCATCTAATAGTGAAGAAGTGTCACGACCCAAAATTCACCAGTCGTGATGGTACCTAACCCAACTCGCTAGGTAAGCCAATTAACAATTATTCAATTCTACTTAACTTAATAAAACATTTAAACAATAGAACTATCTAAATCTTCTACATTTCCCAAGGACTGGTAGTACAAATCATGAGCTTCTAAGAATAGAGTTTACAAAGCTGTTATGAAGATTTTCTGTCTGAAAAGTACATAAACAGAGTTTTGTATCTAAGGCTACCATGAACAAGAGGCAGCCGCAGCAGGAACACAAGTACGCCTTCAAATGCATCAACCAACGATCGCAGCAACATCAACATCCGGGATCTGCATGCAATGTGCAGGAAGTGCAGTATGCGTACAACCAACCCCATGTACTCAAAAAGTAACAAACCTAACCTCAGGTTGAAAGCAGTAACGAGCTGGTACGTAGGTCGGGGTCCAACACACATAACCAACAATAGTTTATATAGTGTACAACCAACAAATAAAGAACATGGCTCATAAATAAAATGCTTAGCCTTTTTCATAGTTTTTCCGAAAACAGTTCCACTTTTCAAGTATACCAATGAAAGCCCAAATCCTCTACCGAAATCGTTACAAATATGAGTAAGTTTTAAAAACTGTAACTTTTCCTGAAAATCCTTCACACAATAGGTAAACATATTTTATTTCCTTTTTCAAATAACGAGTGTGAAATACCTCTCTATAACTGCATACCAATGTATGTAAAAAGTCATGAATTACGGGATACCGTACAACATGAGGAAAATGTATCTCTATGCATGTATGTCATATATGCATATCAATGTCATGTATCTCATAGATGAATCATGTATGCACACTCTCAGAGTACTCAACCTCACTGTATCACACCTTCCGCTCATCATAATCAACCACTCGATACTGTATATGGCCCATACATCCCAGGGAAGATCCATCCCGGAATATATACATCACTGACTATAAGTCACCTAGTACCGAGGAAACAGGCCAATCCAGCCTCATGGAGAAGATCCATCTCCGGGAAGGTCCATCCCTGAATGTAATCAAGTACTTCGGACAAATCCATGTCCAGTGAAATCCATCCCTCAATAATATCATCCGTGCTCACTGAGGGTGTGTAGACTTCAGAGGGGCTCCTTCAACCCAAGCGCTATAACAAGCCAACGAAGGCATAATCAATAACCTGCTGTGGCGTGCAACCTGATCCCATAACTGTCACTCATAATCATGCTCTCGGCCTCACTCAGTCATCAATCTCTCCAGTCTCACCCACGGTCTACAATGTCATGAAAATTGACTCGGAACAATAATATGATGTATCAATAAGTAACAACTAAGACTGAGATTTGATATGAATGCATGAATGTGACTGAGTACGAAATATCAATGAATTCAATAAGATGACAGCAAGAAACGACCACTATAGGTAAAGCCTAAACATGATATCTAGCATGATGTACAACTCATTTATCTGATCACATGGTAAAAACACATATATCAATAAAATAGGGCCACTATTCAGTGCCTTGGAAACAATAGAGTCACAACTCATAGGGTGCACGCCCACACGCCCACACGCCCGTCACCTAGCATGTGTGTCACCTCAACACCAATCACATAACACATAATTTGGGGTTTTATACCCTCAGCACTAAGTTTAGAAGAGTTACTTATCTTAAACAAGCCAATTCCGAACTCGAGCAAGCATAGCGATGCTCCAAGAATGCCATCACGCGCGTTCCAACCTCTAAATGACTCGAAACTAATCAAAAACAACTCAAATACATCAAACAATGCTAAAGGAACCAATCCCAATCGAAAAAGGTCAATTCTTTAATCAAAAACCCAAAATCAGCCAAAACGTCCAGCCCGGGCTCGCACCTCAAACCCGACAAAACTCACAAAATCCGTCAATCCATTCAATTACGACTTCAACCATACTAGTTTCACTCAAATCCGACTCCGAATCGGTATTCAAAACTCAAAAATTCATATTATGAAACTTTAGGCCAAACCCCAAATTTCTTCTTTTAAATTTATCAACCAAATGCTAAAATCGAAGATAGATTCACTAAATATAACTAAAACCAAGTAGAGAATATTTACCCCAATTCATATGCTGAAAAGCGCCTCGAAAAATTGCCCAATTCCGAGCTTCCCAACTCAAAATATGTTAAATGCATAAAACCCTCATTTTAACACTGTTCTGCCTCGTTTCTTGTGCCAAACGATCTCGAAACTCACTTTTGATACCTCCAATAGATTCCTTGTGAAAGTTTAGTCAAGTTAGGCTCTTGAATCACTCCCTTTGACCTTATATTGAAGGAGATATGTTCGTTTTATTATTGGGAAATAGTGCAGATTTTTAAATACACAGCAGTGACAATTTCGTAATTAATCTGAAAAAATTTGGCAGCCCAATTCTTAGTAAAAATGACCATAAAATCCTCATACGATGTCCAAATTTGACGATTCTTTTACTATGGCTCCGTAATTACAATACGGATCTAATGCTTCAGAAAAATAGGAATCAGAGCTCATTTGTTCAATGCGGTACCATTTATGCTTGAAGAAACGACGTTGAAACATAAGAAAAACGAGCACAACACAACCCAAACCTATCCAAAACTCACCTGAGTTCCTCGTGACCCCGTGTCGCGCCCCCTTTTTCCCTCTTCACATTGAAAAATCGGGTTTATGATATTTTGGGTATGGGACAACTCATTCCTCTTAGGAACTGGGTTTGCATTTGAAGAATCGCCACCTAATGATTTAAGGTGCATTAGGACACCTATAGGGTTCATTTCTAAGTTTGTTTGATAAACAGAGATAGGATAATGGCTTAAGATTATCCTAAGGGAAAGGTGTTAGGCACACCCCAGGATCCACTAGTGTGGTTCCCGGCCAGACAGTTTTGTGAATTTTGTACAATTAGCAAATAGACAAGTATAGATTCAAATAGTAGGAGATTTAGGTTTAAACACATAAGGGTTTGAAAACAACTATTAAAAGACGAATTTCGAAAAGGAGTTACAGTTTATACATACTTGAGAATGTACAAAAAGAGAAGGGGGGGGGGGGTCCTAGGTTTGTTTATAATATGGATCATATACATACAATACCCGGTATGACACTCCTCAGAAGAGGGGATATACACGGTATTAGCGCACTGGTCATCATATTGATTTCTACCCTTCCCACCCCGTTAAGGTATTAAAGCACAGACTGGTCTCGACCTCTACTGCATGCTATTACCCACCCCATTCCTATCAGTCCCGGAGAGATTTAGGACTATTATTCCTATAAGAGGGAGGAGTTTAGACTGACTCTTAGGTTTAAAGGTAAAATGCTAGAGCGACTTACAAAACATGTAGGACTGCATTTTTAGGGGAAACATATAAATAATTTAAAGGCTCATGTACACCTCCGCAAATAGAGCATATAAATAGCATGACTTAAACACAGTTAGGATCAGAATTTAAAGTACTAAAGCAGGGTGTTTAAATTATTGAAGCAGACCAAATTTATTACATAACTCAGATAAGAAGTCCGAATCAGGCCTGCCTGCTGGTTGTAGAAGTTCCTAATTAACAAAGGCAGATCCAGTTTTATCATTATTACCTAAAGCTTGCCTAGGCGTGTAATGGTGATGCCTTATAAGCATGATATCTATCGCTGATTAAGAGTACAGTAAGACAGTGATCAATTTTTAAATGAGCGATTTGGATCCTATAGGCATGCTTTCTAATCGTATTAATTAAGAGGAGTGGGTTATTAATTTGATTCAGACGGACATGAGTCAAATTGATTTTTAACTAAGCTGGTTTTAGATCCTATAGGCATGATCTCTATTATAACTGATTTTAATCCCTATAGACATGGTATCTAAGTATTAAAGGCTGATTTTGGTCCTATAGGCATGATATCTAATTGAACACGAAGTGAAGTAGGCATGATTTATTTGATCAAAGCGAAATTCCTATAGACATGATTTCTATTAAAAGTGACTTTTAATCCTATAGGCATGATCTCTATTTGTGTGAAAATAAAGCATGCAGAATTTCATTAAACCAAAGCAGATCCTATAGGCATGTTCTCTAACAGATCATATCGATATACACCCTATAGACATGTTATCTACCCTTCTAATAGCTAAAGCATGCATAATCACCCCCATCCCTTTCCACTAGCCAACCCCAATATTTGTTACAAATTATTATAGACCAAATGATTTAATTACATTAGAAAAATTGAAAAATAAGAAGTTACAACCATAGGAAGCCTAATTCTGACTTCCTCTCTGAGTTATGGAATAAACCACCTCAAACGCCAAATGATGTTTCAAAGCCTTTCTCATACCTGTGTGTGTAAAAGTTCCCTAAGAACCTCATGGGATCTCAGGCAGTACTCACACCCAGGTATGCATAACCAGACAGAAATGAGTGCAGTGTAGAAGGGCCAGCCCTTGTGTGTCCAAGTTCAGAGGGAGCTCAAGGGTCCTAAGGCAAGGCTCACACAAGAGGGGCAGAACCTAAATTCTAGGAACATAGTGAAAGTGCAGAACATAGTTAAAAAAAAGAGTTGTTTAAAACTGGACTGGCAAGTCCATTTTGAAAGTAATCAGTAGCAAAATTGTTTGAAATCAGTTGGGGGTAATGAACAAAACTTAAACACATAGAATCAGTAGTCACACAAAGGGGTCAAAGGGTTTTGGGAATATATTATATGAAGCATATGATCCCAGTAGGGGTCAGGTTTGGTCATGCACAGCAATAGGTGGTGCTGGCATGCCCACAAACCAGCCAAAGAACACAAACACATAGAGGGAATATGGGGGTTTGAGATTCATAAGTCAGCAAACACATAACAAGTGACTAACAGAGTACACACATAGGGAAGCATTAATTTAAAGCGGAAGGGAACATATTACAGCACGCTAGTAATATAACTTAACTGCAGAAACATAAGCAGGAGTAGACAAGAATGAAAGAAATTGGAACAATCAAAGAAACATGTTGTTGTTGGGGCTTTAAAAAATTAACTAGGACATACCAGTAGAGAAGCAAAGTGCAGAAAGGAAAAGTAAGCAAGATTCCATAGTCTAGCCTTGGCTTTCAGCCGGCTAGACAAAGCAGTAGCACAAGTAGTAGTAAAGAAAGAGAGAGTTTTTTAAGTGTAAGTGTGTGTTCTGAACTCAAGTTGTTCGTGCGTTTGAAAGAAGAGAGGGTGGGTATTTATAGTTTTGAAAACGAGTGAAGAATAAGGTAATAAGTAAAGTCTTAACACAAACATGGAAATAATCACAATCAGAATCAATTAACACAAGTGATTCCCTTTAATTAAGGGATCACTGCTTAACAGATACTAACAGGTTTAATTAAAGAAAGAAATCGGTTTGAAACAAATTGATTATTGCCATATAAGGGACCAGTAAAAGTATGAAGTAAATAATTGAGACTAAGTATAAAAATATGCTCAGTTTTGGGAAAAGATTTAGTAAGGTAAAACATCACAATAATTAAAGGAGGGGAATCAATTAATTCAAACAAACGAGTAAGATTAGGGTTCATAAGAAAACTTTTGCAATCAGTCGCAACATTGAGGGAGTCAGAATCAATCAATGATTCTACACCTCAACATATAAATAACAAGGAATGAACAAGCATGTAGGGTCAAACATGTTGACAAAAAGAAACAACACAAACATACAATAGCAGTAGGGGTAAGCTAGGATTCAACAGTAAGAAAATATTCGAAGCACAGTAGTCAAGTAGGTCAATTAATCACATAGAATCAACAGTGAAGAACATAGTAACATGTAAGAGAGTCAGAAGCAAGTAAAGGTCTCACAGTAACAAGTGAGGTAAACTCTTTTAATAAATTAGGGCTTCAACAATAGTCAAGTTTAAGAGATGATAAGAACTCAAATCAGATAAGTCAAACAAGGAAAAAAGAGTCAAAACAAAGAACTTAATCGAACAAGTACAAATTTAAACAAATAGTTTCAGAACTCGGATGAGACCAAAAAGGAACTAGGGTTTTCAACATGCTGACTCAAGTAGAAGGAAAGCATAACAAGTTGTTTAAACATGGTAAAATCATAAAAAATCCAAAAATCAGAGAAGAGATCTTTAAGAGAAACCCTAATCGTTGAAAAATGAAAAGTCCTTTTGAAAGAAAATCGAAGAACCTTCAAGAAAACACTTAAGAAATTCGTAATAAGCACAGATCTAAGATAGATCTGAAAGAAAATTAAAAGACCTCAGTGCTAGGGTTTCAGAGAACCCAGAAAAGGTGAGAAAGGCTTTGAAAGTTATCGATCTAACCTGAAAAATCAAGGATCTGACTTGAACGACCATGACTGGCCGAAGAAAGACTGGAGACGGAGGTTTATCAAGGATTAGACCAGATCTCTTTGAGATCTGGCCATGAAATCATGGAAACAAACACCCAGGAGCCATAGGAGGCCGACACATCTCAAATGGCCATAAGAGGCCATGAATTAGGCAGGGGTTGAGGTAGACTAGGGTGGAATTAGATGGCGGCGACTAAGGTTCATATGAGGTTGCAAAGAGAATTGAGAGAAGAGGGATTCAAGAGCGGCGTTTGGTGAAAAATGAATTAGGGTAAGGGGTCGTTTAGGTTTATTTTAGGAAGAGTGAACGGTGGCCGTTGATCTGAATGATCAACGGCCTGGATTAAATGGGTAGGTGGGGAATCCGGATTTGGGTTGGTTGAAACTGGGTTGGGGCCGAGTTTAATTGGAATTGGGCCAGGGAAATTGGGTCTGATTTGTGGTTCAATTTTGGCTAAAAATTAAATTCTAATGGGCTGTTATTTAAATAGTTAATTTCCTCTTTTTAAATTATAAAAAATAGTAAATAAATTTCTGGAAATAAATTGAAAGCGGTAAAATGATTCAAAGCATGTAAATAAAAATTTAAAAATATAGGACTTAATTTTATGAATATAAAACACAATTAAATCTTAACAAGGCTAATATTGCAATTATGTGCAATTAGCTTTAAAAAATACTAAATAAAATTGTAAAAATATGTAAAAATTACCTTAGCCATACTTTGGTATAAAGATGAAAATCCAATAGATGAATTACCAAAATAATAATTTTGAAAATAATTATTGGGTTTTTATGGATAAAAGAGGGAAACAAATTGATTTAAAAGCCTTTAGAAATCATGGAAAAATAATAAAACATTTGGATATGCTTATATATGCATATATATTCCATTTTGAAGTTATTTTGCATATTGAAAATATATAGGAAAAAATTGGGTATCGACAGCTGCCCCTCTTTACCCGGGAAGGATGAAAAAGTTATCGGGTAAAGATATGATGACCAATTTTGACCGAGCGAAATGATTTGAAGAGATTTAGGCCGTGACCTGCCTTCTGAGCTGCCTACATATCCCTGGTTTTATAGGAATCAGGACATATGTAGTTTAAGATCCGTCGGCGGAGTATGCCGATGAAGACTTTTCAAGAACATACGCAATATCTAGGGCGTGGTGAGCGAACAACTTGCGAGAATGATTAAGGCTTGATATGGCTGCGGGAACTGGAGCGGGATCGCTCCTACCGGGATGGGCATTGCTCGCTGGTTTACCGACAATGAAACAATGCAAGCGTATTTTGTGCATAAATTTAAACATGATGCAAATTCCCGTCAGACCATGAGCGTTGTCTTTGGATGGTTAGGATGACGTCCTTAGACCATGATGTCCTGGGCCATGAAACATATGATAAAGGATTCTCAGGCCATGAAATGATGCTCTCGCACTATGAGGATGGTGCCTCCGAACCATGACGCCTTTGAATAATGATATGCTAAAGATTGAAAGAGATCCTCAGGCTATGACATGGTGTTCTCGGGCTATGAGGATGGTGCCTCCGAACGATGACGCCTTTGGATGAGTTGGCGATATTTCAGCCCATGAAAGGTGCAGTAGCATGATGCGGACATGATAGAGCTTATTCTTGCAAATTTAAGGGCAGAGCGTAGCCCCGTAAGAAAAGCTAAATAAATAGAGCTTGAGATAGCGCTTAGTTTCGAAAATAATTGGAGGCAGAGCTTAGCCTCGGAAGGCAGAATGATAGCCTTATGCAAAGATGCAAATGCAGAGAGAGGTAGAGTTTAACCTCGGAAGGCAGAATGGTGGCCTTATGTAGGAATGCAGATGGAGACAGCATTCAGTCTCAGAAGGCAGAATGGTAGCCTTATGCAGGAATGCAAATGGAGACATCATTTAGTCTCGGAAGGCAGAATAATAGCCTTATGCAGAAATGTAGATGGACACAACGTTTAGTCTCGGAAGGCAAAATAGTAGCCTTATGCAAGAAAATGCAGATGGAGACAACTTTTAGTCTCGGAAGGCAGAATAGTAGCCTTATGCAATATACAATGACAATTGGTAGTAGAGCTTTCTTAGCTGATACTAGATTGCTGTGTTGTGATTACTGGGAGCATTGTGACATACATGTCATCATTAGTGGACAACAAATGCTGGCGAGTGCAACAGTTTAAAGAGTTGTATTCTTGAACAACATTCGTTCTGCTAGCATACAGTATGTTTAATGACTTTGTGATCCTAGTGCCTGCATCCAAAGAAAAATTGTGAGTTTTGTAAAGGGGGAGATTAGTTCGTATCCCCGCTGGCTTTGCTTTACCTGCTCGGCTTTTGATCTGGTGATACTGTATGTATCATTGGGGTAGCGTTGCTAAACAAAGCAGTTTCAGTAATAAACATGCATGATTTCATAAAAAATATGACATAAATATATAATTAAAATAGCTTTTCGGATGAGCCGATGACTGCGATGTAGCTCGGAACATTGCAACCTATCCAGCTATGGAATTTTGAGGTTCCCCCTCAAAATTTTTCCCTAGTTTGATGGGTTGACGTTTTTGGCTGTTGCTCGTGGCGATTAGCTAAAATTACTTCGGAATTTTGACGGTCCTCCTCAAAATTCCGCCCCAGTTTCCAATTGCGAGGGAAATGAAATTTTTATTGAACTGTGACCGAACCCATAGGGCTGCACGTATCCCCTCTTAAATGGGAATCAGGTCGTGCGTAGTTCAATTTACATCATATAAGGAAATCATAAAGATTACACATAGTAACGCTTGACTGCATCTGAATTGATCGGCTTTTGCCAGACTTCTTCGTCCATTTCTGCAAGTATGAGGGCTCCTGCATTCTTCAGGCTGAATGACATCATCTTGTAACAGTATACTCCCCATGGCGTAATGAAAGCTGTTTTCTCAGCATCTTCCTCATCTGATGATAACCAGCGAAGCAATCTACGAATGACCATAGCTTATGCTTGGTGCAATTGTCAATCAGGATGTTATTTGGCAAAGGGAAGTCGTCTTTTAGACTGGTCCGGTTGAGATCCCGATAGTCGACGCAGACTCTGACCTTCCCATCCTTCTTTGGCACTGGCACGATGTTGGCTAACCATGTCGGGTATTCTACTACCCTGAGAACCTTGGCTTTGACCTACTTGGTGACTTCTTCCTTGATTTTCAGACTCATATCAGGTTTGAACTTTCTAAGCTTTTGCTTTACTAGTGGGCACGTCGGATCGGTTGGCAGTTTGTGAGCTACGATGGACGTGCTCAAACCAGTCATGTCATCATACAACCAGGCGAATATGTCTTCATACCCCTTTAGAAATTCTGTGTATTCTTTCTTCTCCAACGGCGATAGGTCAATGTTGATTCACGTATTCTTGACATTTTCTGCATCTCCTAGGTTGACAATTTTGGTCTCGTCCAGGTTGGACTTAGGTCTGTTCTCAAAATTCTCAGCTTCCTTGACAATCTCGTCAGGTATATCATCTTCCTCTGAATCAATATCCATTTGTTGCGTTGTCTCATTGCATGTCACAGTCATTGGTTCATCAAGATAAGTAATAGTAATGCCGTATAAGTAAAGTAATGAGAGAAAACGATAATGACTGTTGATTCATAAGAAAAGTCAAAATGCTTTGATAAATTGCATAACTATTTTGAACATTGAAGATCTTATTGCGCGAATTGAAAAATGCGAAAAGAAAATCGTTTATTAAAAACAATGGGTAATGCTTATTTTAGCCTTGCTACCCCGAGGCTCATCGGGCTTTGGTTGTCCTGATGGTCCAATTATTGAGGCGTGCCCCTCTGCTTACAGCCTTTATAGAAGGGCCTTCCCCCTCCTCCTCGATAACAACACAATAGTCCATGTCATTGTCTTCTAGGAACAAGTTATTCACCGCTGCAAGTGCTTCTTCTTCATCTGACCCATAAACAATGTCGGCTTATTGGAAAGTTTGCTCCAAATGCGGTATTGGTTGCTCTAGTGGATAGTAATGACCGCGCCATGACAGCGAATAATTGTTGAATTCTTCCCAGGTATATTCATATCCGAGACCGAAAGTAGTGCCATGTTTCTGGAGTTTTATGGGCTTAGCAATTCCTTGGAGGTTCTTGCCGAGCCCCTTGCCAGGTTCGTACCCACTCCAATTCAGTATACTCTCGATTTTGTTATCCCATCATTTGTCTTTATCAATAGTGTTGACCCGTTCTATGTGGTGGTAAGTCTCTCCACCCAGCTTCCTTCATCCCTCAATCGCCGGAATGATCTGGCGACTGTATATAGGGTTGCTACCATTGTCGTGAATGATCACTTCCTGGTGATTCTATTCGAACTTTAAGGCCTGATGCAGTGTTGATGCTACGGTCCAAGCAGTATGAATCCATGGTCGTCCTAATAGTAAGTTGTAAGATGCTGGCACATCTATCACCTGGAAGTCGACATCGAACCATGTTGGTCCCATTTGCAAGCATAGGACAATCTCACCAATGGTGGACCTCTGAGAACTGTCAAAGGCTTTCATATTGATGCTCCATCTTTTATCTCGTGTAGTCCTTTACCCAGCATCTTGAGTGTTACCAGCGAACAAATGTTGAGACTGGAACCCCTGTTGATCAGGATTCTTGTGATGAAATAGTCCTCGCATTGCACGGTGATGTGTAGTGCTTTGTTGTGCCCCAACCCTTCAGGTGGCAGCTCGTCCTCATGAAAAGTGATCTTATGGCTCTCCAACACTTGTCCTACCATGTTAGACATTTCTCCGCCAGTGATGTTTCTTGGCACGTACGCTTCACTTAGTACCTTTAACAGAGCATTCTTGTGTGCCTCAGAATTTTGCAGCAAGTAGAGAATGGATATTTCTGCTGGCGTTTTGTTTAGCTGGTCGATGACCAAATACTCCTTGGCCGGTATCTTCCTCTAGAGGTCGTCTGGGCCTGTCTCAATGATGGGTGGCCGATTGGAGGCCTGTCTACTTGACTCACCTAGATGTTTAGGGGTATAAGCTCTACCAGTTCTTGTCATACCCTGCACCGCAATAGTCTCTTCTGACTTGAACTTGCCTTTCCTCCTCGCCTCGGCCATATAGTCCTAGGGTACAACCTTTGTATGGAATGGAATCATGGTCGACATTGCCACTGGGATCGGCGTGGCTATCTTTACTCCAAATGGAGCATGTGCCTTGGGTGGCAAAACTGCAACCTCAAATGGTGCGGGTGCATTTGCCGGAGACACGAATTCAACCTCAATTGGTGCTAGTACCTTTGCAGATGACGTTGCTTCAAACTAAAGTGGTACAGACATATTCACCTCAGTGTTCTCAGACGGTTGTATCTGGACTATTATTGGATTGAGAGTGATTATTGACTTCTTTGGGTCATCACCTTTTGCGAGCAACCCGATTGATCCTTCGGGATCCCAGTCATCTTCTGTTTCAATCATGTAGATACCTTTACCCTTATGGTCTGGCAGAGGGTTGTTGTGAACATTTGGAGCGGGTTCCTTCGCCATAATAATCTTGTTATCAATCAAGGACTGTATCTTGTTCTTCAAGGAGCGGCATTCATCGATGGTGTGTCCTTTCATGCCGGAGTGGTATGCACAGGATTTGTTTAGGTTAACCCACTAAGAAGGGTTCTCAGGGGTTGTAGCAGGGATGGGGGTGACATAACTAGTGGCTTTGAGTCTCTCATATAACTGGTCAATGGGTTCAACAATGGCTGTATATTGTTTTGAAGGTTTACGATCAAAATTAGGTTGGGGTCTAGGGAAGCTTTGGCGTGCAGGAGGTGATTGTTAATAGGATGGTTGATCATTATAGGTTTTGGTAGACATGAGCGGGTTGGGAGTATCTAGGTGCAGTAGGTTGATATGTAGGAGGTAGAGGTGACTGATAAGTTGGTGGTGGAGCTTGGTATGAGGGTGAGGGTGCTTGGTAGTTCGGAGTTGGCTGATATGTGAGTGGAGGTGTTGGGTCAGTTTGGTATTTGATGGGAGATTTGGTCCTCTATGCAACCATTATGGCCCCCACGTCCCTTTTCTTGGACGCACCACCGGATTGTAAAGCCTTATTGGTAGCTTGCAAGGCCTCGAAGTTTGTAGCCATACCGCTTTTGATACCTTTTTCAATTCTTTCACCCAATTTGATAATGTTGAAGAATTTTTGGTTCTCAATCATCATCGTCTACTTATAGTACTGTGGGTCTTGGGCTCGGACAAAGAACTTATTCATCTGTTCCTCTTCTAAGGCAGGTCTGACCTTAGTAGCTTCGGACCTCCAGCGAGTAGCATACTCGCAAAACATTTCTATAGGATTCTTCTTTAGATTCTGAATATAGAACATGTTAGGCACATTTTCTATATTAAACCTGAACCTGTCAATAAAGTCGGACGCCATGCCTACCCAGCTTGGACACTCCTTTGGATCTTGGCTGATGTACCAAGACAATGCATCTCCTTTCAAACTCCTCATGAACAGCTTCATGCGAATTCTCTCGTCTTTCCCCACTTCAACTAGCTTGTCGCAGTATGTCCTCAGATGGACCCTTGGATCACCCGTACCATCAAACATTTTGAACTTAGGAGGTTTGTACCCCTCGGGCAGTTCGATATCGGGCTGTATATAAAGATCATCATAGTTCAGCCCCTCAATTCCCTTTCTCCATTCAACGCCTTGAATCCCGCTGGTCAGTTTCTTGAGCTCCTCGTCCAGGTTCTTGATAAGTAGGTCCTTTTCATCAGAATCAGGTGTGCTTAGGATAGGTTGGGTGGAGTGTGTCATGGTCTCCACGTAGATGGGTGTGTTATGGTGGCCTGGTGTGTGGGTGTGAAAATGGTCATTTGTGGAGTTTTGAGGTTCTGGGATGAGTAGTGGAGTGTTGTTTGGGATATGGAAGGTGTTGCATTGAGTTATTGGTAGAATAATGTGATGGTGAGGAGCGGGATGATTCTGTTGCTTTGGGATTTTCTGAGGAGGTGTAGGGTTCTCAGTGTTGGGGAAGTTGATATCTGGGGTGCTGAGGGAAAATGACAGGTTGGCCAGATTCCGAACCTGATCGAGCTCTTCTTGGAATTTCAGCAGCTTCTGTTCAAGTTGGGATACATTCTCCTGAGGAACCTAAGTACCATGGCCATTAGTAGCCTCTGCCCGTTTAGTTGGATTCTCCTTCCTGATGTTGTTCAGATCTTCCATTTTGCTTTTGTTCTTGTTTCTGACAGGACTAAGAGGAGGAGTGGGTGGAGGTCCCCTGGGTCTCGTGGAATAAGATAATGATGCCAGAATGCATGAACTAACCTTTGGAGAGGGGAATAATAAAACAGAAAATAAAACAAAAGGTAATCAAGTTAGTGTGGATTATAAAAAGCATTGCAGTATTTAAACACATAGTGCGAAATGTAAAACGTGTCCTAATCTGGGAACCTCTTTGTGCCCGAGGTAGGCCTAGCGACAAATTATTTTGGATAACTTAGAATGCTAAATGCCTCATTTTATTGATAGAAAATAAGACGAATCCCAAATTGACACTAAATAAATAGGAAAATAAAAGTCACTAATGGCCATTGGCCTTATTACATTTTATAAAGTGAAAAGGTAAACTCCTATCTACTTGGTCCCTGAAGGACCTTCCCCAGATTCGGCATCCTTGGCTCCGTCGAATAATTTTCCTAACTCACGAAGTCCCATCAACAGGTATGTTCTAGCTAGATGTCCACCTTTGTTTCCTTCAGCCTTTTGACAATCTTCAATCCTTTTGAGAAATTTTCTCTCCAATTCTACTATGCCTCACTCCAAGTATCCCAGCCTTTTGTTGGCACTGACAGCCATATCCTTCCATTCCTCAATCAGCTTCTGGTTGGACTCTTGTATCTCGCGGTGTTCGCTTTCGCATTCACGGATCCTTTTGCACAACTGGTTGTATTTGACTTGTGCCTCGGCCTTTTCATCTATGACCTCACACAAACATAGTCTGGCCCCAGACCATCATGATTGTCTTCCAACCAGCCTGAATAGTAGGGAGCACAACCAACATGATATATGTCTGGCTCGATGGTGTCCTTCCCCATTACAGTTTTGTAATGCCACATATGATGAGCTTGGCACTTGTAGGGACTATCATCATTTTGGAAATCAGCTCTGAAATGGATCATCTTGTCGACCCTGGGTATGATTTGCTTCCTACCAGCTTGCCTCATAACTTGAAGAGGAATGTAGGGATATGTTCCTCATAGACCAATCAGTATCGATAAAGGTGCATCTTTGGATAGGGCGATGAACTCCTCGATCGGAAACCACTCGAACATCTATTGAACTTATTCTTCAGTCAAATTTTCAAAAAGCTCGACCCATTCTTTAGCATTCTCCGGCTGGGAGAACATGTCGGGGATGTAATTCATTCGCTTTGGATGGTGAAAAGCGATGTGATCATCCCAGTCCCTTCGCTGAATCTCTTGTCGGTATTCACCCTTTTGGAGGTGTTCCATGAGCGAGAATTGAAGTAATAAATTTCAACCTTCGAAGTGTTTTGTTCCTCATTGACACTTTTCCAAGGCTCGGTATATGTCTGCTATGATCATGGGCACGATACTGAATGGCTGCCCACCAATCCCTTCCATTAGGGTCATAGTTACCATAAGCAGCCTGGTATAAATTCTCCCTTTCTTCATTGGAAATACGATCAGCCCCAAGAAACAAAACATGAAGACAAAAACCCTACGATGGATGTGTCCCAAGGACGTGATGGCAAACTCGTCAGGGTAGGTACGGTAGGATTTGCTGTGACCGTACCTTTCATATAAGTAGTCGAAAGGGATGTATGATTCCATCAGGCATGTCAGTTCTATATTCTTCTTCAAAACCATCATCTTGAGGAAACCCCTGCCTTTGCGGTTCTTAGGCATTAGCAAACCGGAGTTTCCCACACTAATTCGGCCAATCTTCCTATCTCCTCCAGCAAAGGCGTCATTTCAATGTCCCCAAGTAGAACACGACCCTTTCATAATCCCAGAACAGAGTAGCAACTTCTATGATCATGTTGTTAGATTGGACCTCCAGGAGGGATGGTAGGTTTTCCAAGTATTTTCGGACGAGAGTTTGATCACTAGAGTGTAGATCTCTCCACCAGCTTAGCAATCTTGGGTGGATGTTGGTGACCATGCCGATTCTGGGGACTTCGTGCCTCATATTTCTCTAAGACAAATGTGGTTAGGCTCTTACCCCCACTAGACTCGACTATCTAACATCAAAAATTAGCACGAATCATTTAGTTCTCCAAATAAATGCACAGAACGTGACAACGTCCATTTGGGTTTAGGGAAACCCGGTGGACTTTTGGACAAGGCTATCTTAAAGGATCATTATGTGGACAACATAACTGACCCGGCTAGGTTTGACCATGATGCATACACAACTTAAATAGTGTAAGGTTTCTATGGGGTTTTAGACTGGTACCCTTGAGCGGACAACTCAAGGGGGAAGGCATGGAACTATCGACTGCACCACTGATCGACTAGTTTTACCGCAAATGCCTTTCCGAATTTGGGGGGTAATGATATAGGAAGAGCCAACCACTCATTAAAAGCGTTGCTATAGTATTTGTTTGGCACGAGTGAAGTATGATGTTGAGCATGGTAATGAAATAACTAAAAGCATGTTGGAATGTATTTGCACGTTAAGAAAGCGATAAATACAACAGTTTCATAATTTAAAGCGACAATAAAGGAAAGAAACAAAGAAGACATGTCAGTTTCGTAATTGAAGAAGGAATTAAATGCTTAAAGAAATTTAAACAAGTAATTGCACATAAAGGGGTATAAATTCACAAAATAATCTGAAATAGTAAAAGCCTAAAATCCCCAGTAGAGTCGCCATGCTGTCACGCCCCCTTTTCCCCTCTTCACAAAGGAAAATCGGGTTTATGGCATTTTGGGTATGGGACAACTCATTCCTTTTGGGAACTTTATTTGCATTTGAAGAGTCGCCACCTAATGATTAAAGGTGTATTAGGATACCTATAGGGTTCATTTCTAAGTTTGTTTGATAACCAGGGATAGGACAAGGGCTTGAGATTATCCTAAGGGGAAGGTGTTAGGCAAACCTCAGGATCCACTAGTGTGGTTCCCGGCCAGACAGTTTTGTGAATTTTGTACAATTAGCAAATAGACAAGTATAGATTCAAATTGTAGGAGATTTAGGTTTAAACACATAAGGGTTTGAAAACAACTATTAAAAGACGAATTTCGAAAAGGAGTTACAGTTTAAACATATTTGAGAATGTAAAAAGGGAGGGGGTCCTAGGTTTGTTTATAATATGGATCATATCAATGCAATACCCGGTATGATACTCCTCAAAAGAGAGGATACACGTGGTATTAGCGCACCGGTCATCATATCCATATCTACCCTTCCCACCCCGTTAAGGTATTAAAGCGCGGACTGGTCTCGACCTCTACTGCATGCTATTACCCATCCCATTCCTATCAGTCCCGGAGAGATTTAGGACTATTATTCCTATAAGAGGGAGGAGTTTAGACTGACTCTTAGGTTTAAAGGTAAAATGCTAGAGCGACTTACAAAACATGTAGGACTGCATTTTTAGGGGAAACATATAAATAATTTAAAGGCTCATGTACACCTCCGCAAATAGAGCATATAAATAGCATGACTTAAAAACAATTAGGATCATAATTTAAAGTATTAAAGCAGGGTGTTTAAATTGTTGAAGCAGACCAAATTTATTACATAACTCAGATAAGAAGTCCGAATCAGGCCTGCCTGCTAGTTGTAGCAGTTCCTAATTAACAAAGGCAGATCCAGTTTTATCATTATTACCTAAAGCTTGCCTAGGCGTGTAATGGTGATGCCTTATAAGCATGATATCTATCGCTGATTAAGAGTACAGTAAGACAGTGATCAATTTTTAAATTTGGATCCTATAGGCATGCTTTCTAATCGTATTAATTAAGAGGAGTAGGTTATTAATCTGATTCAGACGGACATGAGTCAAACTGATTTTTAACTAAGCTGGTTTTAGATCCTATAGTTATGATCTCTATTATAACTGATTTTAATCATTATAGACATGGTATCTAAGTATTAAAGGTTGATTTTGGTCCTATAGGCATGATATCTAATTGAACACGGAGTGAAGTAGGCAGGATTTATTTGATCAAAGCGAAATTCCTATAGGCATGATTTCTATTAAAAGTGACTTTTAATCCTATAGGCATGATCTCTATTTGTGTGAAAATAAAGCATGAAGAATTTCATTAAACCAAAGCAGATCCTATAGGCATGTTCTCTAGCAGTTCATATCGAGATACACCATATAGACATGTTATCTACCATTCTAATAGCTAAAGCATGCATAATCACCTCCATCCCTTTCCACTAGCCAAACCCAACATTTGTTACAAATTATTACAGACCAAATGATTTAATTACATCAAAAAAGGTGCAAAATAAGAAGTTACAACCATAGGAAGCCTGATTCTGACTTCCTCTCTGAGTTATGGAATAAACCACCTCAAACGCCAAATGATGTTTCAAAGCTTTTCTCATACCTGGGTGTGTCAAAGTTCCCTAAGGACCTCATGGGATCCCGGGCAGTGCTCACACCCAGGTATGCATAACCAGACAGAAATGAGTGCAGTATGGAAGGGCCAGCCCTTGTGTGTCCAAGTTCAGAGGGAGCTCAAGGGTCCTAAGGCAAGGATCACACAAGAAGGGAAGAACCTAAATTCTAGGAATATAGTGAAGTGCAGAACATAGTTAAAAAAAGAGTTGTTTAAAACTGGACTGGCAAGTCTATTTTGGAAGTAATCAGTAGTAGAAGTGTTTGAAATTAGTTGGGGTAATGAGTCAGGTTTGGTCATGCACAACAATAGCTGATGCTGGCATGCCCACAAACCAGCCAGAGAACACAAACACATAGAGGGTATATGAGGGTTTGGGATTCATAAGTTAGCAAACACATAACAAGTGACTGACAGAGTATACACATAGGGAAGCATTAATTTAAAGGGGAAGGGAACATATTACAACATGCTAGTAATATAACTTAACTGCAGAAACATAAGCAGGAGTAGACAAGAATGAAAGAAATAGGAACAATCAAAGAAACATGTTGTTGTTGGGGCTTTAAAGAATTAACTAGGACATACCAGTAGAGAAGCAAAGTGCAGAAAGGAAAAGTAAGCAAGATTCCACAGTTTAGCCTTGGCTTTCAGCCGGCTAGACAAAGTAGTAGCACAAGTAGTAGTAAATAAAGAGAGTTTTTTGAGTGTAAGTGTATTTTCTGAACTCAAGTTGTTCGTGTGTTTGAAAGAAGAGAGGGTGGGTATTTATAGTTTTGAAAACGAGTGAAGAATAAGGTAATAAGTAAAGTCTTAAAACAAACATGGAAATAATCTCTATCAAAATCAATTAACGCAAGTGATTCCGATTAATTAAGGGATCACTGCTTAACATATACTAATAGGTTTAATTAAAGAAAGAAATCGGTTTGAAGCAGATTGATTCTTGCCATATAAGGGGGTAGTAAAAGTATGAAGTAAATAATTGAGACTAAGTACAAAAATATGCTCAGATTTGGGAAAAGATTCAGTAAGGTAAAACATCAAAATAATTAAAGGAGGGGAATCAATTTATTCAAACAAACGAGTAAGATTAGGGTTCATAAGAAAACTATTGTAATCAGTCGCAACATTGAGGGAGTCAGAATCAATCAATGATTCTGCACCTCAACATATAAATAGCAAGGAATGGACAGGCATGCAGGGTCAAACATGTTGACAAAAAGAACCAACACAAACATACAATAGAAGTAGGGGTAAGCTAGGATTTAACAGTAAGAAAATATTCTAAACACAGTAGTCAAGTAGGTAAAATAATCACATAGAATCAACAGTGAAGAACATAGTAACAGGTAAGAGAGTCAGAAGCAAGTAAAGGTCTCACAGTAACAAGTGAGGAAAACTCTTTTAATAAATTAGGGCTTCGACAGTAGTCGAGTTTAAGAGGCGATAAGAACTCAAATCAGATAAGTCAAACAAGGAAAAGAGAGTCAAAACAAAGAACTTAATCGAACAAGTACACATTTAAACAAACAGTTTCAGAACTCGGATGAGACCAAAAAGGAACTAGGGTTTTCAACATGCTGATTCAAGTAGAAAGAAAGCATAACAAGTTGTTTGAAATGGTAAAATTGTAAAACAACACCAGAAATCAGAGAAGAGATCTTTTATAGAAGTTAAGAGAAACCCTAATCGTTGAAAAATGAAAAGTCCTTTTGAAAGAAAATCGAAGAACCTTTAAGAAAACACTTAAGAAGTTCGTAATAAGCACAGATCTAAGATAGATCTGAAAGAAAATTAAAAGACCTTAAATCTAGGGTTTCAGAGTACCTAGAAAAGGTGAGAAAGGCTTTGAAGGTTACCGATCTAACCAGAAAAGTCAAGGATCTGACTTGAACGGCCATGGCTGGCCGGAGAAAGACTGGAGACGGAGGTTGAGCAAGGACTGGACCAGATCTCTTTGAGTTCTGGCCATGAAATCATGGAAACAAACACCCAGGAGCCATAGGAGGCCGATACACATCTCAAATGGCCATAAGAGGCCATGGATTAGGCAGGGGTTGAGGTGGATTAGGGTGGAATTAGATGGCGGCGGCTAGGGTTCATGTGAGGCTGCAGAGAAAATTGAGAGAAGAGGGATTCAAGGGCGGCGTTTGGTGGAAAATGAATTAGGGTAAGGGGTCGTTTAGGTTTATTTTAGGAAGGGTGAACGGTGGTCGTTGATCTGAATGATCAACGGCCTAGGTTAAACGGGTAGGTAGGGAATCCGGGTTTGGGTTGGTTGAAACTGGGTTGGGGTCGGGTTTAATTGGAATTGGGCCGGGGAAATTGGGTCTGATTTGGGGTTCAATTTAGGCTAAAAATTAAATACAAATGGGTTGTTATTTAAATAGCCAATTTCCACTTTTTAGATTATAAAAAATAGTAAATAATTTTTTGGAAATAAATTGAAAGCGCTAAAATGATTCACAACATGTAAATAACAATTTTAAAATATAGGGCTTAATTTTATGAATATAAAACACAATTAAATCTTAACAAGGCTAATATTGCAATTATGTGCAATTAGCTTTAAAAAATACTAAATAAAATTATAAAAATATGTAAAAATTACCTTAGCCATAATTTGGCATAAAGATGAAAATCCAATAGATGAATTACCAAAATAACAATTTTAGAAATAATTATTGCGTTTTTATGGATAAAAGAGGGAAACAAATTGATTTAAAAGCCTTTAGAAATCATGGAAAAACAATAAAACTTTTGGATATGCTTATATATGCATATATATGCCATTTTGAAGTTATTTTGCATATTGAAAATATATTGGGAAAAATTGGGTATCAACACCCAGTATAAACACACCTAAAGGTTTCATATCATAAGACGGACCTACACGAGGCCTCAAAACACACATAACAATATCGAAACGACGAAATTCACCTCAAATCAAACTTAATGAACTTTCGAACTTTCGACTTCCAAAAACTCACGCCGAAATATATCAAATCAACTCGGAATGAACCCAAATTTTGCACACAAGTTCTAATACATCACATGGAGCTACTCGTGCCCCCAAACTACCAAGCAAAGTACAAATGCTCAAAACAACTGGTCGGGTCGTTACATTCTCCCCCACTTAAACATACATTTGTCCTCAAAAGTGTACAGAGTTGTTCCAAAAGCCATCAAAATGCCGTGTAACCTCACTATACACATACCCGAGGGTGATCCCACGTCACCATACCCCATATAGATCTGATAACACAACATGACAAAAATTTCTTAATCTAACCTAGACCATAAGCCTTCGAATCCAATTTCCCCATCCAAAATTTTTTGTAAGATCAGAATCTTGCATCTACACACTATATAAGTTTGAACAAGCTGTATCAAGCCATAGCCATAACTCACGATGAAATCACATGATATACCATATAACTCAAACACTTATAGCGATAACTTCTAATCACAGTAGCTACTCAAAACAACCCAATACCGGTAATAAACCTCTTATCAAACAGAGCCTCATTCTAACACCTTCATATACTGTCAACGATGAAAGAAATATGGATAAACTCATAACCATTCGTCAGACCAACAAGTTGTGGAACTCCCTCTCCTTTGGTGGGAACTATAGCAAACTTCTAAGCCGATCAACATCAATATTCTTCCAAATATACCGTAGTCTGATTCGATAGCACCCATTCTAGGTACTATTACCTCATCCCATATAACATAATAACTCTAGTGACATGACACATTTAATACAGTCTAAAGCCGCAACTCATGCAACCCGCGCACCAAATAGCAACATTCCAAATGTACTCAATCCTGAAATGCCTCAAACGAGAGGACTGTCCTGCCAGCTTAACAAGTACCATCACAACACCATGCTAAGAGCCTAGCACACACTGTAGAACCAAAACACATGAATCCCACACAAAGGATCATATCTCAACATAACTTTGCTACAATGCGTGACCCCTTCCAAGCATCGGTCCAATTTATATTCCCCAAGCCGCCTTGCTAAAAATTAATAACCACATGAAATTTGACATCAAGTAACCAAAGTGCATTACCATAACCACAGAGAGCAAATAACATAATACCACGACCCGGAAAGGACATAGCCAACGCGATATCAATCATGCAATACCTATGTGTGCATATAACCAACGAATCACAACTCCTAGTGTCATAGAAGAGTAACTCATAGATCATTTCAGAACACGAATAAGCTCAACAATAACCAAATGGCACATCCCTCAACAATAACAGTATGGAACAACCAATCCGACTCGGTGTAGAATATACATCCTAATTGGGCATACCAATGGACCCCCAAATCAACTCTGGTCGCCCACAAATAGATAATAATCCTCCGAAAATCCACAATGACTGAATCATAACAAATACTATCACTTGGCTAGCTTCGGCCACACTTCACAATCCACAACCATGCAATATTCTGCTCCTGAGAGCTCCTGGTCTCCAAATACATATAACACATGAATCACCATATCTGATCCCAACTCCACTGCCTGAATGTCTAACACATCTCTCATATATGATCATCCTGCGAGGAATACTTCTATAATTTTTCTGTGCCACAAAGCAAAATTTGAACACCAGCAGTTGATCAACTAGGAGAGTGCCGCAATACTAATGAAGTATCCATTAATCAAAACACATCCCCCTTTTGAAATGTATACTCTCATCAAGCCACACCAAATAGTAATGTTATTTACCTAGTCATCTGAAACTATCCATGTTGCCTAAGGACTCATGGCCTCCCCTTCAAAACTGAACCGTGATCTTACACATGCAAATCTCAATTCTACACAACACACCGCATATACTATGCCATCGTACAAAAAATATGTGAACTTCATAATCCACTTCGAGTCACAAGAAACTACTCACTCAATTAGCCAAGAACTTTCCATTTGATTTCATCTGGAGAAAATCACTAGACATCACATGCTCCTCACACCAGTAGAAAATATACATCTCAAACCGTGGTAAAAACTATCGAGAACTCTCCGAAACCCATTTTGCACATAACCAAACCATCAGAACTAAATCTCCCTAACTCAACCAAGCCACACAGGCCACCAAAACCCAAGAGTACCTCCACAAAACACCTGTAGAAACTCAGTACCTCATAAGGACCAAAAGAGCAAATCGCATCCATTACCATGCCGATCCAATCTACTACCAAGATGTCCTATTTATCCTAGTTCCTTCTGAATTACCTTCAAATTGATATTTCTCCTTGCCATAATACCACAATACTCAACCAAGACTCACCACACGATATCCTAGCATAAACCACACCGCCCTAAGGCTCATAAGCCGCTGAATGCTCTCTTAATCACCCCAAACGTACCACAATCGAGATACCCACTCTGAAGAGATCTTCCACAAATCTAAAGTCGTTACCTTCACTGTCTTGATACTTATATGTAGAGTCCATAATGATATAGAAACGCCACAAGTCCTGACATCCTCCAATATAAATCTCAGTTTCTATCCAAACACACATCCTGAAGATTCCCAATTGCCACACACAAATCTTGAATTCATTTGAACCTTTCTAGAGAGTCATCCACTCTGCTCAAATCTCAATTAGGGTGATCAAACAGGCCGAATGACTTGTGCACCATTAGCACTCCAACACCCAAGGAAGTAACCCCACCTTAATGCAACCAGATAAATTTCTGCTCCACATACGTTACATCCTTCACCAATGAAAACTCAAATCATTCCATGATTCTCATATACTCATAAAGCATAATACAACTCGTATCCAGAATTCCCTTTACTTGAGTCATCCTTGATCTTAATCTCTGCAAGCCATAACTGATTCACCAGTATACCTCAAACTGAAATCAATACAACACATAACCGTGCAATCAACCCGTCAATAGCAGAATCCCCCACTTGGCTCAAAGCTAAGGAATAAAGCATATGATAACTTACAATAGCCACCCCCAAACTAGCATAACATCGCAATAGGATTCAACTAAATCCTTCATAATCTCATGTAACACAAACCATATAATACCTCAAATCATTTGCAAATCTCGTATTCATCCTCATAATAGTCAAGCCAGCTTTTACAAGCGATCCAAACTCAAATTGCACTGCATATAATTCACTGGTAAAAGAGAACTTTCAACAAAACAACATAGGGATTACACAACCTCAGGACATCCCACAGGAGATAACCTACCTGCTTAGCCTCAAAATGACATCTTTCTATACCTTTCCACAATCATAACTATTACGCAACCACTTAATCTTCCTGAGTCTAAACTCATATCACGACATGAAATCTACTTCACTCCTCAACTAAACAACATGAAAAGACCCTTCAACACACCCATAACTCGGGACTATACATTAAATCAAGATGGGAATCAAGCACCAAATAGTTCTTTCTACACTCCAAGCAGACCCTTCTCGTCACATTCAACTATATGAATACATCTGGAAGTCACATCATACTCATCACTTATCCATCTAGCCACAAATTCCACTAATAGGGATACTACCGGACATATAAGTCCAAAAGCATGTGCTCACACAGTCAACACCTCAGTGCTCAAGCTATAGTCAAAACCTGGCCTCAAGTCCTCCAGACTGGCCCATCATCAGCATACCAAAATCACATCTTGCACCTCTTCCATTGAATCACAAGCCGTCAATGCACAGCTAATACCAAACGCTCACATGTACATATGAATGTGTGGAAGGAATTCAAAGAGTTATGCTTCAAGCTGAATCAATGTCGCACGATAAGGAAAGAAAGATGGGAAGTATATCTTAAATGTCTTGTAGCCTCTCGAAGATAGATACGGACGTCACCGATCCGCAAGACTCTACTAGAAACTTGCTCATGACTTGTAGAACCTATGAACCTAGAGCTCTGATACCAATCTATCACGATCCAAAATCTACCAGTCATGATGGCACCTAACCCAACCCACTAGGTAAGCCAATTAACAATTATCCAATTCTACTTAACTTAATTAAATATTTAAACAATAGAATTATCTAAATCTTCTACATTTCCCAAGAAATGGTAGTACAAATCATGAGCTTCTAAGAATAGAGTTTACAAAGCTATTATGAAGAAAATATATCTTCTGTCTGAAAAGTACATAACCAGAATATTGTATCTAAGACTACCGTGAACAAGAGGTAGTCATAACAGGAACACAAGTATACCTTCAAATCCATCAACCAATGATCGTAGTAACATCAGCATCCGAGATCTGCACGCAATGTGCATGAAGTGCATTATGAGTACAACCGACCCCATGTACTCAAAAAAGTATCAAACCTAACCTCACGTTGAAAGCAGTGACGAGCTGGTACGTAGGTCGGGTCCAACACACATAACTAACAGTAGTTCATACAGTGTACAACCAATAAATAAAGAAAATGGCTCAAAAATAAAGTGCTTAGCCTTTTTCATAGTTTTTCCAAAAACAGTTCCACTTTTCAAGTATACCAATGAAAGCCCAAATCCTCTACCGAAATCATTAAAAATATCAGTAAGTTTTAAAAATTGTAACTTTTCCTGAAAATCCTTTTCACAATAAGTAAACATGTTTCATTTCTTTTTTCAAATAACGAGTATGAAATACCTCTCTATAACCACATATCAATGTATGTAAAAAGTTATGAATGATGGGATACTATACAATATGAAGAAAATATATCTCTATGCATGTATGTCATATATGCATGTCAATGTCATGTATCTCATAGATGAATCATGTATGCACACTCTCAGAATACTCAACTTCACTGTATCACACCTTTCACTCATTATAATCAACTACTCGGTACTGTATATGGCCCATACGGCCCAGGGAAGATCCATCTCGGAATATATACATCATTAACTATAAGTCACCCAGTACTGAGGAAACATGCCAATCCATCCTCATGGAGAAGATCCATCTCCGGGAAGATCCATCCCTAAATGTAATCAAGTACTTCGGACAAATCTATGTCAAGGGAAATCCATCCCTCAATAATATCGTACGCACTAACTAGGGATGTGTAGACTTCGAAAGGGCTCCTTCAGCCCAAGCGCTATAACAAGCCAATGAAGACACAATCAATAATTTGTTGCGTGTGTAGCCCGATCCCATAACTATCACTCATAATCAAGCTCTCGGCCTCACTCAGTTATCTATCCCTCCAGTCTCACCCACGAGCTCCCAATGTCATGAAAACTAACCCGGAACAATGATATGATGTATCAATAAGTAACAACTGAGACTGAGATATGATATGAATGCATGAATATGACTGAGTACGAAATATCAATGAATTCAATGAGATGACAGCAAGAAACGACCACTATGGGTCCCAACATTATCAGCATAAAGCCTAAATATGATATCTAGCATGATGTACAACTCATTTATCTTATCATATGGTGAAAACACAGATATCAATAAAATAGGGCCATTATTCAGTGCCCTAGAAACAACAGAGTCACAACTCATAGGGTGCACGCCCACGCGCCCGTCACCTAGTATGTGCGTCACCTCAATACCAATCACATAGCACATAATTCGGGGTTTTATACCCTCAGCACTAAGTTTAGAAGAGTTACTTATCTTAAACAAGCCAATTCCGACACCGAGTAGGCCAAGCGATGCTCCAAGAATGCCATCACGTGCGTTCCGACCTCCAAATGGCTCGAAACTAATAAAAACAACTCAAATACTTCAAAAAATGCTAAAGGAACCAATCCCAATCGAAAAAGGTCGAATTTTTAATCAAAATCTTAAAATCAGCGAAAAAGCCCAGCCCAGGCTCGCATCTCGAAACACGACAAAACTCACAAAATCTGTCAATCCATTCAATTACGAGTTCAATCATACTAGGTTCACTCAAATCTGACTCCGAATCGGTGTTCAAAATTCAAAAATTCATATTATGAAACTTTATGCCAAAACCCCCAATTTCTTATTTAAAATTCATCAACCAAAAGCTAAAATCGAAGATAGATTCACAAAATATAACCAAAATCGAGTAGAGAACACTTACCCCGATTTATATGCTGAAAAGCGCCTTGACAAATTGCATAATTTCGAGCTTCCCAACTCAAAATATGTTAAATACATAAACCCCTCGTTTTAACACTGTTCTGCCTCGTTTCTTGTGCCAAAGATCTCGAAACTCACTTTTGATACATCCAATGGATTTCTTGTGAAAATCTAGTCAAGTTAGGCTCTTGAATCACTCTATTTGACCTTATATTGAAGGAGATATGTTGGTTTCATTATTGAAAAATAGTGCAGATTTTTAAATACATAGTAGTGGCAATTTCGTAAATAATTTAAAAAATCTGGCAGCCTATTTCTTAGTAAAATGACTGTAAAATCCTCATACGACATCCAAATTTGACGATTCTTTTTGATGTGGCTCCGTAATTACAATACGGATCTAATGCTTCAATAAAAATAGGAATCAGAGCTCATTTGCGTAATGTGGTACCATTTATGCTTGAAGAAACGATGTCGAAATATAAAAAATACGAGCGCAACACAACCAAAACCTATCTGAAACTCACCTGAGCCCCTCGAGACCCTATGTAAATATACCAAAAAGTTTCATATCATAATACAGACCTACTCGAGGCCTAAAAACTCATATAACAATATCGAATGATGAAATGCACCTCAAATAAAACTTAATGAACTTTCGACTTCCAAAAACTCACGCTGAAATATATCAAATCAACTCGGAATGAACCCAAATTTTGCACACAGGTTCTAATAAATCATATGGAGCTACTCGTTCCCCCAAACTACCGAGTGAAGTGTAAATGCTCAAAACAACTAGTCAGGTCGTTACAAGAAGGAAAGGAAATTGGACTCAGTAGTTTGGGCCTATTAGGCCCAACGAACAGCAAACAAGTAGCAACGACTCGTATGACTTCAGACTCAAAGGCTGGAAATTGGGTCTGAGAGTGACATATTAAAAAAAAAGCATAAATTAGTGACAAAGCCCAACATAATATTTAAATGCAGATAAGATCAAACGTAAGGCCCAAATGAGAGTGTAACAAATGTCGGTGTAAGATTGAATAGAGAAAGGAAAATTACAATGAAGCCTTTTTCTTTATTAGAAATTAACCCTAAAGAGATTAGCAAATGTCAGTGACTACGTGCTTAAGGAGAAGTTCCATTTATAGCAACGACACCCTTTGGGCCCCTGGCACTTTAAAGTTTATAAGGGTCTCAAGGACCCCGAGTAGTGCATGTGTTTGCGAGAATATCTCAACCACAAACTAAATATCACTTCTTAATACTCCTAACCACTCACACTTACTTTTTCCTATAGGTTTAAATGCCAATGAGACATTCATTGTAAGTTTCAATATAACATTAACAACAACACACATGTTTAGGCATTATACTTCTAAAAATTTATACAAACCCTAATATAAACATGTAATAATAGACAACACGAAGGAGATCACAATTCAAACATCAGTATGTAGCTCACTGTTAAGAACTACCAATATGCAGAAGAATGCTCCGAGAAAACAATTACAGTTACAATTAAGGGAATAGATCATCAACAGGGTATTTCAAAAGTTCAAACAATTGAGTCAAGCAACTTAAGAAGTAGAAGAGGTACATAGTTCAAGTTTACAAAGGTCCTCAACCTTATCAGCCTATGCTTAAGTTGATCAAGCATTCATACATAGACTAAGTCTTAATTCCTAATAGGTGTATGAGTTAAAAGTTTCATATGAGATCTCTAAAGAGCATCAACATAAGTACTTAAGTGAGCAAATTGGTATCAACATAATAGACAATCACTTTCTCCTTATAAGATTCCTAATATCATATTTTCACTTGTTTCATTAAGAATTAAGGCAAAATGTTATACTCAAGCAGAGCAGATAATATCAGAAGGTTCTCTTAAATCCACAAATGAATCATAGTTAATTTATTCAAATTTCAAAAGGTTCAATCTTCATTATGTGATAGGGCAATATAAAATATAGGCATGAGTATGAAAGATAAGCAGGAAGTTTGTTGGATAATAGGAATGAGCGCAGAAACCCCATGAGAAGACAATCAAGCACATACAAGAAATATCCTTAAGGAGTGAAAGACTACAATATGATAGATTTCCAAATAACATAGGATCAGGCCAACAAATTCAGTATAAAACTCTAGAACAAAGAAAGTTTCACATGGAATAAGCAGGGTACTAATAGCAAGATAACTAGTCCTGTAAACAGGTGAATGCCCCAGTCCAAGCATAATGAAGTTTAACTTGGTATTGTCATTTTAGGGGATAATATACATGTACAACAACTATAACTTTCAACCAATTCTGTTTCTTAATTAGATGCTTAAAGACAATTCTAAAAATGGTTGATCTAGGTCAACAGTAGCAGTCAGACTTCGTACAATGTTAACTATAGAAATTCATTAGAACTTAAACCAGATTCATTTTAGAACATTTTTACATTTGGGTGAGGCTTCACAAAATTATCGCATAGTCAAGGAGGTTGATAGGAAAAACTTTACAGTTATCTCATAAGAGGTCTCAGAATCACAGAAGCATATAAGAAGAGAGGAAGTAGCCGAAACATATATACAGTGATATTTCTAAAAGTTTGCAAAATTACAGAACATATCTAGTGAGCAGATGATCTAACAACCAAGATATTGACCCACCATAGAAGTTCAAATCATAAAATCATGTGAGTTTTATACGTTGAGATAGACATGGATTTAGTAGCAGATTAATCATTCTAAGCAACCCAATTAAGTGGGTATAACATAGATGCTATTACGAAGATCAGTCTTATACATGTTAACAGATAGTATAACATTGCTTGACTTCAAGAGACAATATAGCACAAATGTAGCAGGCATAGATTCTTAACATGGGATTAAGGAACAATTAAAGATACTATGCAAGAAAATATGATAGTATAGTTGATAGAAAACACATTAAATCATCACACCCTCTTAACGAACTATAGAAGTTCAACGAGACTTAGGTAATTCATTTTTAGAGAAGCATTTATCTGGTGAAGTTCATCAGATTCACAAAATAATCAACCAATGTTAGAATAGTTATGGATTATCAGGGAAACGATTATCTCTAACCATAAAATATCAAGACATGATGATCATTCATATACCAATAACATACATTACAAACAAAGATGATCAATTAAAAGGGAACATAGAAAGCACGGAACAACACACAACAATCAAGAAAGGGATGGTCAGCATACACTGACCTTCTACAGAGCAGCAAACCAAACAAAAGCCTCTTGTTTAGCTGTTAAGAATCCAAACTCAAGCTCGAATAACAGACGAATTCAGAATCCAAGAAGGAAAAAAAATCAGTGAAAAGTCTAAAGCTTTAATTCTCTTAAGTGTTTGTTCATTTGTTATATTGTGTTAGGTGTAATCATTGAAGGTTCTATTTATAGTGTCATTCAATAACTTAGGGTTCCAGTAAATTCAAACTTTGAGTGGAAGATGATGATGAGTCGATGATGATAGGGAGTAAACTAAGAGAGGACAGAGGAAAAGTTGATGAGGATATTTACCTGAGAGATTGAGAATCAGAATCGACCGTTGATGAATTGAAATCCATTGGCTAAGGCTCAAATGTCTAGCGGTCACTGCATTTAACCTCTAGACATCGAATACTCATGATAAAGCTCTGAGAAACCTTCATGCATGTACCAATTTGATGGAGCATAAGAGAAATCAAGAGATTTCGGAGTTTCATTCTTTTGGTCTAGGGTTTAAGATTTGGGCATTTCAAATTTCATCAGCAAAAAAGGAAAAAGGATTGGATGGATTTAAGGCTCAGGAGGTAAAAAAGATGATTTGAACATAAATATTTTGACCTTGCATGAATTTGTGCAACGTTTGGTGATTGATGGAGGCCTGGACAGATGAGAGAATAAAGAGTGAAAGGGGAAAGAGGTCGGCTAGTCAAGAGGTGAATGATTAAGGTTTTAGGGTAACTAGGGTTGGTCTCTTAGGTTTAAAGAGTGGGAAGAGATCTGGGCTGTTGGATTATTAGATCATCGGCATTGGTAAATCACGGATTAAATAATTTAAAAATATTTTTATGAGAAAATACGGGAACCGGTTGATCCTTGTAATCCAATGGTTAAGATAAAATCTAGTGGTGGCTTTAAAATAACGAGAAAATAAATATTAAACATGGTCCGTTGATGGTGTATATCGACGCTCATGATTGAGTGTGTTTGTTTTGTGAGTGAGTGGTGAGGGTGACGTGGCGCAATTCAATTGCTTCTCAAGCATTGGGGCGGATTGCCAAGATGGATAAGATGGCGTTGTTTTGGACTGGATTAGATTTGTTTGGGCTTGGGTATTGGGCTAAAAATAATTTAATATATAGCCACATTGTATTTAATTAGGTATTTGCAATTGTAGCCATTTCAGTCTCTAATCCTTTTATAATTAATTTAAATAAACTTAAATAATTTCAAAAAATTATAATAGAAATTAAAATCATCAAATACACTACTAATTACTATAATTAGCTAATTAATTATTAAATATCCTATTTTCTATTTGTGACATTAATTTTGAATGTATTTAGAAATAGTAGGCTCTTTTTTACCAAAATTAAAGAACAATCTTATTAAAATAATTATAAACCTATGTAATGAATTTACAAGTTATTTTAGTAGTTCCAAAAATAATAGGAGTAATATATTTATAAATCAAGTAATTATTAATTAGAAAATATTTTCAATATACTTACTGAAAATCATTAAATTCAAGTAAATTAATTATAAAAGGGAAGGCCAAAATTGGTCGTCAACAGCTGCCCCTGATGACTAGAGACGATGAATGTATTTTCGGACAAAGAAATTGAACCAAGGCCAATTTTGTCCCGACCTCAGGCATACATTGCATGAATGTCATACGGATTTAAGGAAGATTATGAGTTGTATAATTAAGAGTTAAGGAAGATTCAGGGAGAATTTTGGAGAGTTGGGGCCGAATTCTGGCTTTAAATTGCTTATATACCTCGGGCTTAACAGGACTCATATAGTTATAGAGTGATGATTTGGAGGAGGTGGCGCTCATAGAAATTGCCCCAGTATCGTATTATGACGATACTGTGAGATGGAAGATTTGGTACCCATGATAGCTTTGGATTGCGGCTTGATTTTAAAGACTTGAAGAATTAGAGTTCCACTGATCGTATTTGAGTTTGAGTTCGGATCTTTGGATTGCTTATCAGTTTTTGGTTCCTCATAAAATTGTAGTTTGTTTTGCTGCATAGAAGAAGTTCCACGTTGCGATGTTTGTTCATGCAAAAACGAAATATACACATACCCGTATATTGTAATGCAGATATGTTAAGATGTGATGTAAATGATGCATGACTGATGATACCTGGCTGCCGGCTAGCCGTTATTTGAGATTGGAACAACGGGATACTTGAATTTTACTTGATTGTTAGCCCGGTTGTGTATCGTACCACAACTGTCGGAGCATTAAGTCTCCTCATGTTGGGAGTATCTCTACGCGATGGGAGTAGTTGACTTGTAATGTAGAATGTATCTCCGCATGATGGGATTATTTGTATTGAAATGTAGAATGTATCTTCGTGCGATAGAAGTAGTTGCATTGAATTGTAAAGTATCTCAGCGTGATGTGAGTTTCTGACTTGAAAATGTAATCACGCATGTAAGATGCACGAGCAAAGCGTCAAAACGTTCGAGTAAAAAAGTAAAGAGCATGACCAAGAGGTACTGTTGACTACGAAACTAAATAACGCCCGTCAATCGGTAGAATATTAGTGATGAGATTTGCGGCTATCTACATATAATCTCTGATGTGGCATAGTGTCAGTGTGGAAGACTCCCGTTGGCAAAACTAATAGTTTTCTATATATAGGGATTTTATTGGGAGAGCTGATAGCTCAATTTGTACAAGGCACTCTAATTGATTGAGCTAGCGGTTTTTAATATATATGGCTTCGGTTAGCGGGGCCAGCGACTCACTATATACAACATGCTCCGCTTGGTTGAGCAGTCGGTTTGCTATTACATGGCTCCGCTCAGTCGAGCAGGCATATTGCTTTTTAAAATATGTTTCGCTTGCCTCGGCGGCCAGGTTCTGAAATACCTGCAAAGGATTTGGGAGTTAGTTTTCAGCTATATGAGGAAAATTTTAAATAATGAAAGAGAGATGATAGTCATGAGACAGTGGTGAATCCGCCATTGCCCTAGCGTGCCCTAGCATTGCCTTATATCCTGTCGGTCTTGTATTAAAAGAAAAATTCTTAGAAGGGGGTGTTAGTTTGTGTTGACCGTAGTCTTGGCTTTGCCCCGGGCTTGGAGAGGTTACTCCATGAAGTTCGGTAGGTGGAACAGTAGTTTTTAGAAACATTTTGATAATCGTTTGTCTTATGAAAAATGTTGTTTTTCCGGATTATGACATGTTTATAAATTTCTATAAACGCAAACGTTGTTTCTGGAAGATCATGTCCCATTGATGTCAATACCTAGAGATGCGTCTGATGATGCAGTTTCCTGCTGCTGTGATTGCGTCCTAGTTTAAATGAATGTGGTATAAAGGTTTGTATAGGGTTATGACCAAATCGTTTGAGGTTGCCTACATATTCGAAATGGATCAGGTCTAAACGTAGTTTGTGGGTAATGGTAAAGAAAATATGATGAAGACCGAGCCTGACTCAGGCAGCCTACACATCTAAATAGAATCAGGTCAAAGTGTAGTTCAATTACAATAGATGCAAAAAGATGAGATTGAAAATGAAGTGGCCGAGTCTGACTCGAACTGCCTACGTATCCAAATGGATTCAGGCTAGAACATAGTTCAATTACAAAATATAACTGAATCCGATGGGATTGCTTGTATATTCCTTCCAAAGGAAATCAATTCGTGGCATATTTTTGAATACATACAAAATGTTATTTGGATTTTCTATTACAAAATAAGAGGGTGAGAGAGAGATAGAGAGAGACAGGACCTTACGTGGGTTGCCTATGTATCCGACCGTGGGATGTCTGGTCGAACATAGTTTTGTTACAACCAAAACCTAACTTTACTGTCTTCAAATGTAGTATCTCTTGGTTGCATCTGAGTTGAAAGGCTTCATGATGAATCTTCTATCCATCTCTTCCTAGATCATAGCTCCTCCCGAAAACACTCGATGGACCACGTAAGGACCCTGCCAATTTGGTGTAAACTTTCATTTGGCTTCTTTTTAATGAGGGAATATTTTCTTCAAAACCAACTGCCCCGGTGTAAATTGGCAAAGCTTCACCATTTTGTTGAATGCATTGTCCATCCTATTTCCCCAATGGATGTCCTCATGGTGGTCTAATAACCCAATAAGGTAAAGGATAATTTTTCATGCCATTGCCTATGATTGTCCACTATTTTTCGTAGAATCCTCTTGATATTTTTGTTGGCTGCTTCAACTGCTCCATTCATTTAGGGTCTGTAGGCGATAGAGTTATGGTGGATGATTCTGAACTTATCACAAATTTTCCTCATGAATCACTCTTGAGATAGGTTGCATTGTCAGTGATGATCGACTCGAGTATCCCAAACTGACAAGCTATGTTGTTATGGACAAAATCTGCCTCTACTTTCTTCGTGACAGCTTTGTATGTAGAATCTTTGACTCATTTGGTGAAGTAATAAATGGCTACAAAGATACAATGATGTCCATTTAATGTAGAGGGCTCTATAGGTCCTATTACATCCATGCCCCAAGCGGAGAATGGCCAAGGCGAACCCATTATGTTCAACTAATTGGGTGGAACTCAGATGAAATCCCCATGGTCTGGCACTGGTGACACTTCTGCACATAGTGGATATTATCGCTATCCATGGTCATCGAAAAATATCCGGCTCTTTAAATCTTCTTGGCTACGGTGAAGCGATTCATGTGGGGTCCTCATGGTGGTCCGATAACCCAATAAGGCAAAGGATAATTTTTCGTGTCATTTACTATGATTGTCCACTATTTTTCGTAGAATCCTCTTGATGTTTTAGTTGGCTGCTTCAACTGCTCCATTCATTTGCGGTCTGTAGGCTATAGAGTTACGGTAGACGATTCTAAAGTTCTCACAAATTTCCCTCATAAGATCACTATTGAGATTTGTTGCATTGTAGGTAATAATCGACTCGGGTATCCCAAATTGATAGACTATGTTATTATGGACGAAATCTACCACTATTTTCTCCGTGACAACTTTGTATGTAGAAGCTTCGACTCATTTGGTGAAGTAATCAATGGCTACCAAGATACAATGGTGTCCATTTAATGTAGAGGGATTCATAGGTCCAATTATGTCCATTCCCTAAGCGGCGAATGGCCAAGGCGAACCCATTACGTTCAACTCATTGGGTGGAACACAGATGAAATCCTCGTGGATCTGGCACTGGTGACACTTCAACACATAATAGATATTATCGCTTTCCATGGTCATCCAAAAATATCTGGCTCTTAAAATCTTCTTCGCTAAGGTGAATTCATTCATGTCCCTGCATGTATTTCTTCTAGCAGTCTGGTTGCTTCAACAACATCTACACATCTTAACAGACTCGAGTCTGGGGTCCTCTTATACAGGACTTCCCCGTTGAGGAAAAAGTTATTTGTTAGCCTTCTGATTACTCACTTTTGATCATTGGTGGCACTCTCTGGATACTCTCCTATTTCAAGGAACATCTTGATGTCATGGTACCACGGCTTACTATCTGGCTCTTCATCTACATGTAAATTGTATGTATGATGGTCCCTGATCTTTATCTCAATAGGGTTGATGTAATTCTTATATGCATGCTGGATCATGGATGACAAGGTCGGGAGAGCATCAGTAAAGTCATTCTGAATCTTGAGAATGTGCTTGAACTCGATCTTTGTAAACTTCTTGCATAGCTCCTTTACGCAATGCAGGTACGAAAGGATCTTGACATTCTTGGTAGTCCATTCTCCTTGAACTTGATGTATCAACAGATCAGAATCTCCTATGTCCAGAAGCTTTTTGATGTTCATGTCGACTGTCATCCTAATCCCGAGGATGCATGCTTCATACTCGGCCATATTATTGGTGCAAGGGAACTTATCTTTGCTAATGCCATATAATGCTGTTCTGATTCTGAAATTAAGACTGCCCTAATTCCTACTCCTTTGAAATTTGTTGCTCTTTCGAAGAACATTCTCCATCCTGGATATGGCCCTGCAACTTCTCCGACGAACAACACTTCTTCATCCGGAAAGTATGTAGTGAGTGGCTCATAGTCCTTGTCCTCTGGATTTTCTACAAGGTGGTCAACTAAGGCTTGTCCTTTGATAGCTTTCTGTGTTGTGTACACAATATCAAATTCGCTAAGAAGAATCTGCCATTTTCCTAGTTTTCCTGTAGGCATCAGCTTCTGAAACATATACTTGAGCGGGTCGAGCTGGGATATTAGATGTTTGGTGAATGCTGACATGTAGTGCCTTAACTTCTGGGCTATCAAAGTCAAAGCACAACAGGTGTGCTCTATGAGGGTGTATTTGGCTTCACATGGTGAAAACTTCTTCTTAAGTTGTAGATAGCTTGCTTTTTTCTCCTAGTCTCACCGTGTTGTCCCAACACACACATCAAAATGCATTATCCAGAACTGACAGTTATAACAACATTAGCTTCCCAGGCTCGGGAGGAACCAACACTAGTGGATTTGACAAGTACTCCTTGATCATGTTGAAGGCTTACTGACACTCTTTTGTCCACTTTGTAGCGGCATCCTTTTTCAGAACCTTGAATATAGGCTCGCAAATTAACATAGACTGGGCTATGAATCTGCTGATGTAATTTAGCCTAGCAGGGAAACCCAATATTTTTTCAGCGGTGACTCTGAATGTGCATTATGAAGGATTCAACTTCAAACTATACCTCCGCAAGAATTTGAAAAACTTCTTCAGGTCATCCAAATGTTCTACACTCCTTCGATATTTGATAATGACGTCATACATATGTATCTTGATCTCTTTGTGGATCATGTCATGAAATAGGTTCATCATGGCCCTCATGTAAGCAACACAAACATATTTGAGGTTGAATGGCGTGACTCTATAGCAATAAACTCCCCAAGGTATAGTGAATGCTGTCTTTTCTACATCTTCTTCATGCATCAGGATCTGATGGTACCCGGCAAAACAATTCACGAGTGACTGCAGCTCGTATCATGCAATTCTCGATAATGATATGAATGTTTGGTAAAGGGAAATTGTATTTTGGACTAGCCTTTTAAGATCTCCACAATCCACACATATCATGATCTTTCCATAATTCTTTAGTACCGGTACGATATTTGTCAACCATGTAGGATATGATGACTCTCACCACGTTTGCCTCTATCAGCTTGGTTACTTCTTCTTTTATCCTCAAACTCAAATTTGGCTTTAAATTTCTGGGTTTTTGTTTGACTGGCAGTCTGCAGGAGTAGTAGGCAGTCGATGCGAGACAATGATGGTGCTTAATCTAGGCATGTCATCATATGACCATGAACACGTCTATGCACTGTCGTAGGAGCTCGGCCAATTATTCTTTTTGTTTTGCTTCTACATGGATGCTAATTCGAGTTTCTTTCATGTCTTCTTTGTTTCCCAGGTTGAGTACTTCTGTGTCTTTGAGGTTAGGCTTTTTCTGGCTTTCCAACTGTTCCATATCCCGTGAGAGGTTATTTGGCATCATGCTTCCGTCGTATTCCTCGTAATCTGGATCGCTTTACTCGAGGGTCTCGTTACATGTCATAATTGTGGAACATGCTTTTTAATAATTTTGGTTACTAAAAAGAAAAACTAAGTACAAATGAAATAATAAATAAGCTTCCAATAATTTTTTAAGAAAACAATTCATTTTTCATCAAAAGAGGAACATCTAAGCACTCAAGGAGGTGATTGACAAAAGAGTATAGGAACGGTTCAAGCCTCAATTGACCATACATTTTTCTAAAAGTTTTACAATTTCACACTACCAAGACGGGCTAGCGGTCCAATTCTGCAAGTCCTCTCCTAGTTCGACATTCTAAATAGTCGGTGTCTTCATATCAACTTTGTTGCAGCATTCTTCGATCATTGTCACGAAAAAACTTCCTATTCCATCGACGATGTCGTCCGCTGGTGTTGAGCTTTGACCCAAACTTGGAACATGCTCAGGCACAAAAGCTTTCTTCCCAAAACCACTGGTGTAAGTCTTCCTAGTTGGAGGATGAAAAGCTATGCCGACTCTACATTTTTGCCCCTTGGCTCAATCGACTCTATTATCCCATCTGATCGGGATCCAAGCCCGATCCCTGGCTGTTACTCGTACTTCATCATCTCACTCATAGCCATCTTTGATTTGTATGGAGACTGCATACCCATATTTTTCTTGGTCTCCTCTATCTCCGTAGTCTGTGTGATCTTGACTACATGAATAGTGACCCCGTCTAATCCTTCTATGACTGGAACTGCATGCTCCAAATAAGCTGACTAGCTTCATTCGTCATGAACTACAATCTCTTGGCAACCCCAGTCGAACTTCATGCACTGATGGAGGGTAGACGGGACTGCCTCTGCCATATGTATCCAAGGCCTTCCTAGCAACAAGTTATATGAGGATGAAATGTCCATTACTTGGAACAGTATGGGAAACTCAACTGGTCCAATTTGCAGAGCTAAATAGATTTCTCCAATGACGTCCTTCAATGACCCGTCAAAAGCTCTTACCCTCACATAGCCTTATATAACTTTTCTTAGATGAATACCCAGCTCTCATAGAGTGGATATCGGGCAAATATTGACTCTGGATTCTCCATCAACAAGTACACGAGACACCACTTTATCTCCATATTTGACGATGATATGTAAAGCTCTAATGTGACCCATGTCTTCTATGGAAAGTTCATCTCTTTGGAAAGTAATCATGTTCGCTTAGACCATCTTCCCGATAGTCACTGCTAATGCCTTGCTAGTAGTGTTGCTTGGCGTGCTCACTCCACTTAACACTTTCTTTTAGGTCTTTGTGACTATCAGAACTCATCAGTAGATCCATTATTGATATATGTGTATGGGTTTTCTTCAATTGTTCCTCCATAGAGTATTCTTTAGTTGACACCTTCTTCTAGAATTTTGCGGAATCCGTATTTGTTATATTCATTCTCTAAATCTGTTCCCTTCCAATATTCACTTGGTTTACCTCTTTCGGAGCATAACACCTCCCTAACCTAGTCATTCTATGGGCCGCTGCAAAGTCTGTTGTCTAGCCTTTCCATTTCTACCAATATCTCCACGAGACTCTTTTGTATTCCCGATTCTTCTCATCCCTGATAGTGGCAGTGGATTGTTGCTGGTATGTTAGGCCATCACTATATGTTTTAACTTTACAGTGATCATCGAAGTCCTTTGGGGTGGAACCCTTGAAGCCTCAATATTTCCTATCATGGCAATGGTTCCTTTCAAGTCATACTCTTCATCCAGGGTGATCATATTAGCTCCTTGGTTCCGGTGGTTTGGCAGTGGGTTACGGTTCACATTGGAGTGTAGTTTCTAAGACCTCTTCAAAAATTAGGCGAGGTTGGGGTGTATAGGTGGGTCGATTTTGATGAGTGGTAGTTTGAACTAGAGTATATGATCGGGTGGATTTGGATTTGTATGGGTACGAGGTGGGTTATATTAAGGTTGGGGATTGTAGTATGGTTGCGTGTTGTATACTGGAGCATAAGTAGGTGGTTGTGGGGATTGGGTGTTTGGAGAGTAGGAGTTGTTTCCATGGTGTGGATTGGGCAAATAATAGGAAATAATTGTTCATACCTCTTCCTTTTTCTTCTTTTTACTACCTCTTGAATCAGATTGAATTGCTTTGCTATCTGTTTGCAATGCGACCATAGATTGTACCTTGCCAGACTTTATGCCTTCCTCTAAAAAGTCTCCCATCTAAACAAGTTCGGGGAACTTCTGCCCCATTATGCCCATCATTTTTTCACAGTAGATTCCTTCTTGAGCTCTAATAAAGCACTTAGTCAACTCACTATCATCCAACGAGGGTTATACTCTAGCGGCCTCTGACCTCCATCAACATGCATACTCTTAAAATTATTTTGATCGCTTCTTCTGCAAGTTTACCAAGGCAAACCTATTAGGGATAATTTCTGTGTTGAACCGGAAACGGTTCCTGAAATCTTCGATCATATCCTGCCACTCCCTACAGTTTCTTGGATCTAGGCGTGTGAACCAAGTGTTTCCCCTATCAAACTCCATATAAATAGTTTCATCCTCAACTTCTCGTTCCTTCCTACCCCAACTAGCTTATTACAATAGGCTCTCAAGTGTGCATGTTGATCACATGTTCCATCAATGATTCCAAACTTTAGAGGTTTGCATCCTACCGGCATGTCCACATCAAGGTTACACAGATCCTCATAATTTAGACTTTCACTTCTCAAGTGAACTGAAGGTTCTTCATTTTTTTTCTCAATGCCCGTAACTATTCGAATACCGACTCTTCCTCTTTATAGTTAGATTCCCTTTCTATTTTAGCATATTGATCAATTTCATACGGCAGCCTGACCGTGACGGACACTGTGAAATAGGTTCTTAAATAGCATATATGGGAGGAATATATCCCTCATGTTTAGTGGTATGTGCTATGGGTATATACTGGTTTTGATTGGTGGTGAAGGTGAAGCCATCACGAGGAGGGGTATGAACTATGTTGGTAGAAACAAGTGGGCTTTGCGATGTCTGAACATAGTTTGGTACATAAGGGGTGTGTATATGAGGGTTTGGTAGGTTTGAAGGGGTTACTGGGGTATAAGTATTATATCCCATGTTTTCGTACATGAGAGTATGCCGTAAGTCAATTGATGTAAGCTAAAAAATGAGATTGTCATATAAAGTACATAAGGTAAGTTCATCATCTTATCTTGGAGGTTACAAATCTTTAAGATCATGAATAAAAAGTACCAAAAGGGTCAGAAAGCTTAGATGCTAAACGAATTAAAGAAAATAAGTTTCGTCGAAAGTCGACAAGTTTGGAATGTTATAACATATACTTTTGGGGTGAGACTAGGGTGATTAACATGATAAAGAGGTTAATTTATGAGTTATTTTAGTCGTAGGATAGTTGTGTGTTATGTTTTTAAGTCAAGCTAGTTGTGGAACAAAAGTTGGCAAATGTCATCACAAGTTACATTCACAATGTGCTAAAATTTAGGTCAGATATAGCTGAACTTTTCTCCCAATATACTTGGAATCAAGGGATGATCTATATATCAAATTGAAGATATACGAGTCTCGTTTCTAATGCATTAAACTGTTTGTCGATACAATATCGGACTAGAGAGATATTTGCATTTTTGCGAGACTGCGCAAGCAGTTCCCATGGGACCCACAAAGTCGGTTTAAACTTTAGCTTGTATTTAAGTCATTTATATGTCGTTTAAACTCATTTTCCTCATCCACAACAGTTCCTAAATTCTCTCCAAGGGCTCCTCCATGATTCTAGGGTGAAAACCTAAGACAAAAACATGAATCCAACGCTAGAAATCCCGTGGTGCTTGCTATTTTGGAGGGTTCTTCAAAGGTAAGTAACTTCAGATATCATGTTGTTCTTTATGTTAAGATACGAATCAGTCCCTCCTTCATATATATTAGAGTTTCAAGGTAAAATACAAGTATTTATACACCAATTTGAACACAAAAGTTGATTCAAGAAGAGAATACAACTCTTACAGTATTGTGGTGTGATTGAGGGTTGTTGTGAGCTACACCAGCTGGGGATTTCAAGTTGTATACTCTGCGTAAGGTATGTAAATAATGTTCTTGGTTGTGCTTAAGGTCAATCATGTGTTGTTTGAGTTGTTTGAGTAAAAATCTACAAGATAGTAATTGACATGGCATAAGGAATCATTATCTTTTTTGTGGGTTGTGTTGAGGCTATATATAATTTTGTTGTGGCTGAAAATTGTTATAAATAGTTTCATTATGTTGTGGCTGTTGTTGTTAAGCTTATCTATTTGCTAATTCAGTGGATTAAATAAGATAACATGAAAAATAAGATGTTGACGGTAAAGGTTAAGGTGCTAGGCATATGGACTATATTTGAAGATTATGCTTATGAAGTTTTGGGTTGAAAATAGTATGGTAAGAATAGGTATGGTGTTATATATGTTGTAGATAGATTTATGGAAAAGGAATTGGATTCAAACTATATCTTGTTAGTCGTAAATCGAGCTTGCCACTCAAAATGGTTGTTGAACTAATCGAAGAGCTTATTGTGAATTATATTGTTGTTGTTTGGGCTGTTTGGTGACTTTTGGTAACATATGGGATGTAGTACAAATAGGGGAGGTGCTGTCCATTTTCTTGTAGAATACTGGTTTCCAAATATGAGAGTTACAATGTATATATGATGACGATGAAGTCGGTTTACTCATTGTAGATATAAGAAGATCATATTGAGCTTGCTTGACGATTGGATAGAAGATTTCAAAGATATGTTAAGGAACTTCCTTCTTTCTTTTGGCATGATCTAAAGTGAAATGTATAAGCTATTTCATGACGGATCTACTCCTAGCAACTATGGTTGTCTATGCTGTTCGTTCCTTATAAAGTTATTCTAAGCAAGTGTGTATGATCCATGAATCCTACTGAGGTTCATATTGAGGGTATGGATGTCAATAATGTTAATCGAAGGTGCAACGACATTAAGTAATTCCGAAAGGTTTAGAACGTGATTCCATGCGTCTAGCATGCATTATATATAGTATCTATTTGTCACGACCCTAAAACTGACTCGGTCGTGATTACGCCTATCGTGAAACTAGGCTAGCCGACACAATTCCATAATTAACCATTATTTAATAAAAGTCATTTTTTAAGCCTTTAATTAATCAAATATCTCATAATGTAAGTCTAAATGAATAGTACGAAATAAATACACAAGTCAAGAGAATCTACTAAGGTCTTAATACAACGAAGAGTCTGAAAATATAGTAAAAACAATCTAAGGAAGACAAGAGGGAGAAGAGCAGGGCTGCAAACATCGAGCAACTACCTTGCCAACTCCGATGACTCTACCACTGAGTAATCAACACCCGCTATCGGGTTCAGAAATGCCTGAATCTGCACACAAGGTGCATGGAGTAATGTGATTATGCCAACTCAGTAAGTAATAAAAGTAAATGAAAGCTGAGCAGTAAGAAAACACGTAAACCACATCATAACGCTACAGCAAATGCAGTACATTCCAAAACAGTACAGAAATCATTTACTTCGTGAATTAAGCTCAGTTTTAGTTACCCCTTTTAAAAGAACTTTCAATAGTTTCAAACGAGTGATAGAAAGTAGTGAGTAAAAATGATATAAAACGTAAACAGCCCCTCGGGCAAAGCATGTATCATAAAACGCCCCTCGGGATACCTCACAATCACTCGTACTCTACCCCTTGGGCATAACATGAATCAAGAACAGCCCCTCAGGTAAAACATGGATCAAGAACAGCCCCTAGGGCACCAATATGAAAAAACAACAGCCCTTCGGGCTACATCATATCACTCACACTGGGTACCCGCGCTCACTGGAGGTGTACAAATTTCGGGATGGGCTCCTTATAGCCCAAGCGCAATATCAAGCCATCTCGTGGCATAGTCAAATAGGCACTCGGCCTTATAACAAGCCACCTCATGGCGTAACAAATCAGTCTCTCGGCCTCATAGTCATAAATCAATACAATACCGTTGCGGCGCGCAACCCGATCCTATAATAACCTCACAATATAGGCCATCGGCCTTACTCAGTCAAAAATATCTAAAAGCCACTCGGGCATAGTAAAACATGATACTCAGCCCACAATATCATTTAAAAATGTCAAAACGGAGTAAACATGGTTGAGTTATGAAAACAGTAGAATACAACATGACTGAGTACAAATATGAAGTCAAAACAATGAGGAATAGTAGTAAAAATCTCCTAAGGGTCCAAAATAGTTGGCACGAGGTCCAAATATGACATTCAGCTCAAAACATGATGATAGGAAATAGTTTTCAATCAAAATACGTGGTTAAACAGTCATACGGGACGGACTAAGTCACAATCCCCAACGGTGCACGATCCCATGCTCGTCGTCTAGCATGTGCGTCACCTCAAAGTAGCACAACAATGTGAAATCTGGGGTTTCATACTCTCAGGACAATATTTACAGTCATTACTTACCTCAATCCGGTCCAAACTCTAGCCCGCGATGCCTTTGCCTCTTGACTCGGCCTCCGAATACTCCAAATCTAACCAAAAACAGATTCATACCATCAAAATTTGCTAAGGGGACAAAGCCCGCACGAAAATAACTAATTTACACTAAGAATCCTGAAATTGGCCAAACCCGACCCCCGGGCCTACGTCTTGAAATCTAACAAAAATCACAAAATCCGACAACCCATTCAACCACGAGTACAATCATACCAAAAGTACTAAATTCCGATAACAATTCGGCCTCCAAATCTTCAAATCTTATTTTTCAAATCCCTAGGTCCAAATCCCCAATTTACACCTCAAAAATATGTAATCTAGTCGGATTATTCGATGATAATTCAATATTATTGAGTAGAAATGATCACAAGTGACTTACCTCAAGATTTCCCATGTCTTCTCGCTCAAAAATCGCCCCAAGCCACATTCTTTTCGTCCAAAAATGTGGGAATGAGCTAAAAAAACAAGACAACTCAATAAAACACGATTCTGGTAGCTAAAAGCCTCATTCCCGTCGCTAAAAGTGCCAAATCTGGTCGCTAAAGATGCGCACTAGATCCTGTTGCACCAGCAATATTTATTTTCACTAAAAAGGCTCTAACTCCACCATACAAACTCGGAATTCGATGATTTTTATTCCTATGAGTCACAAATAATAATACAAACATAGACCTTCAATCAAAACTCAATTCGGAGCTCATTTGCTCAGTTCGATACCCATTTCGCTCGTTAAACACTTAAATCATGTTTCGCGTTAAAAACTCAATCGTGACTTGATGAAATTAGACCAAGCTTTCCAGATCACTCCTATAATTCATTATCAAAATTCCAGAAGTCTCGAAATCAAATTTCTATCTCTAGAACTAAAAATGGACCTTTGAATCATTACATGCTTATGCTCAAAATGGCAAAATCTTCCAAAAATTCTTCCAAAACTTATCCGTGCCTCATGGGACCCCGACCAAACATGCCAACACACCCCATAACATCATTCAAACTTTTTCCAACCATCGGAATGCTCAAAACAATATCAAAACATCGAATCACCCTCGGATTCAAGCCTAAGAATTCCAAAACTTCCGAATTCCGAATTCGATCAAAAAGTCTATCAAACCTCGTCCGAATGACCTGAAATTTTGCACACACATCAAAAATGACACAACGGACCTACTCAAATTTCTGAATTTCCATTCCGACCCGGATATCAAAATTTCCACTGTTGACCGGAAAACGCCAAATTTTCAATTTCGCCAATTCGAGCCTAAATCTACCACGAACCTCCAAAATACATTCTGAATGCGCTCCCAAGTCTAAAATTACTTAACAGAGCTAACCAAATCATAGAAATCTAAATCTGAAATTGAATACAAAAAAGTCAAAACTTGATCAAACCTTTCAAATTTAAAGCTTCAAGCTGAGAATTGTTCTTCCAAATCTATTCCGATTATCCTGAAAACCAAAACCGACAATTTACATAGGTAATAATACATCATACGGGGCTAGTCATTCCCGAGAACTGGAGAGCAAAGTGCAAATGCTCAAAGTGACCGTCGGGTCGTTACACTATTTTAATCTACCGAGTCGCGCTATAGTCGGCCTGGTACGATACTTATTGTGCAACCACTGATCAGTTGGGTTTACTGAGCTCAACATGGCCGGGTACGATTCTATCGAGCCTTATGATGGCCGGGTACATTTTAACTGAGTCCTCTCTAAGGACGGGTACGATATGATGATGATGATGCCCACAGAGGCGTATGTTTTTAAAAGTTTATGTATATATATGTATTATGCATTTCATGTTAGTAGACCCCAGAGGAACTCAAGATGTTACAAGTTGTATCTCTTCTATCTCTCTTTACATTACTGTTCTTATTTATGTTTTCTTGCCTTACTGTCATGCCCCAACCTCGGGAGGCGCGATCGGTGCTCAATCGAATGAATCCAACTGAGCAAGCCTTATCGAACACTTTCTACCCAACTCAATATGATTAAGGAAACCATACTTTCGTTTATTTAAACAATAGGAATGATTGCACATTCAACATTGTTAGTTCATTTTACATCACAACCTTAAACCGTAGTTAAGTTCCCAAGATTCAATACAACTTCACTTTAGAGAAACAAGAGTTAGAATTACAACATAGTTCATAGACCCATCCAACACTCGTACATAACCCCACACATACGTCTACGGAGCCTTTAAGGATACAAAAGACAATGATGACAACGCCGGCAATAAGGCCCCGGCTATACCTCAAAAGTAGATATCTCTATCAAAAGATGTACAACATAGCCCCTTGAAGGAGACAGGGGCTCACCAAGACTTTGAGAAGAAGGTAATCCGCTAAGCACGATCGGCACTATCCGTAATGGAGCCACCTACATTGTACTAGTGCGATCGCAAGAATAAGGAAGTCACAAGTATAACTTAAAACACTTTAAATGATCACAACATTATCAAATAAAAGAATCATACAATTTGGACATCATTTTTCCATAGCTTTTAGTTTTGGGGTATTTCATACTATTCATCATTGTCCACAATACCACCGCTATCTTGAGCGGAGTCCGATCTCGACCCGATCGGCTAGGTTGCCTCATTTGAAATATATACTTCAATCACAAATACAATACCACCATGTGTGCGGCATGGAGTCCGATCTCGGCCCGATCGGCTAGAACGCCTTACCAAGGCATTTTCCTTTTTCATCATTCATCTCATTTCAATCTTTGTTTCACATATATCATTTAATAGGCACTTGGGGCCACAATTATCACATCATTTACACTTTTAATGCTAGATTTGTATTTTAGGATAATATGTGCACACAAGGGCAAATAAAATTGTAAGCATAGATGAGTCTTCACATAGATGGTACAATATATGCAACTTCAATCTCACCTTAAGGTCTAAGCATCTCAATACATGATTCATATTCCTTGCACCCTTTCAAGTTATCAAGAATAGCACATTGATCTTATTGAGACACATATTTCATGCATATAAGGTCGCAACCCCAAATTCATGTGAAATAACAATCAATACAACAATTCAATTTTTATCTTACCGTATTTACACAAACACCAACGGAGCTCAATTTCTAAAAGATGGGGTTTTAGCCATACATACCTCAGTAGAGCTTTCCTTAAATCCTTACAATAAATTCTGGAATTTCCTAGCAACATCAATCTATTTTATGAAAATTACAAGTTGAACCAAGAATTAGAGGCATGAAAGAGATTCTAACTCGTTCAAGTAAATTATCAAACACTAAGTGTGCTCGGCGATTTTAGGACACTTTTGTGAGAGATTTTCATCATCCTATACCATAATTGTTATCTCCTTTGGTTCACAACCACCCCATACCCCATTATCTTTTATGTATGCAAGATTATCAGCCCTTATACCCATGAACCCCTTGCTAATCACTTATTTTAATAGAAATTTCGAAATTATAGATGAGGGTACAAGCTCTTAACTCTTAGGGTGAAGACCTAGCAATTTTACTTGACAATCTTCAACGATTTGGGGCAAGGATGGAGTGGGGACTTGATGAAGATCACTCCCTATCTTTCTAGAACTTCCTCTCTCACTCTATATGCCGTGAAATAACAGGAAAATGGTCTAATGGGGGGATTTTAATGGGATGGGGTCGGGTTATAAAAGTTAGAAAATATGAGCCCCGACATGATTTGCGATCGCATAATGGACATGCGGCATGCAAAATGGACCACAAAAATGGCCCCAAAATCTAGAACAACCTGTCTAGGTATGCGATAGAAATGCGGTCCGCATACCTGTTCTGTTGTCGCATAATGCACCGTAGAACTGCCCTTCACAAAAATTACAAGAGAATTATACGATGACTATGCGACCCGCATATTGATTATGCGATCGCATAATTGGCACCATAGTTGGCCTCAATTTAACCAACACACTGACTGGCTCTGCGGCAACTATGCGGTCCGCATAATGGACCGCAAAAATGCTCTTTTCTGGCAAACATAATTCTTAACTTTTTAATGCACCGATCAATCCAAAGGGTACAGACCGTGGCAAGCAAGCTCGCCGCGACGAATTTTTTTATGAATTTCTAACACATGATCCTATCTTGGCACCACTAGATTCGGATTTTTGAGTAGAAATTTCCACGGGGCCTTACATCCTCCCCCACTTAAGATCATTCGTCCTCGAATGAGGATCAAAGTTCACTTATTAGCAATCTCTATGCAACCTCAGCTTTTCACAACATGAAACATATCCACAGCCCTAAATTTGGCTAACTCCCTAAATTTTCTAAAATTTTGCGAGAGTTTCCTTTGTAACTAGGCCTATCCACCTTCAGAGAGCCCCATAAACATATCCTAACAGCATGTACACATTTTACAGTCATAACATAACCTGTACAATACTAACCATGGCCGCATAGGCAACATATAACCAAAACAGGATAGTTTTACATAGATCAAGTCATAAGATAAGAGTTCATAGGAACCAAATGCATAAAAGCTATTACATGACTATTCAAACAAATGTGAGTACTTCTTTCTAATTTCTTCCTCGGCTTCCCAAGTGGCTTCCTCAACCTGCTGGTTCCACCATAACACTTTTACGGAGTCAATTTCCTTATTTCTCAACTTCCAGACTTGCCTGTCAAGAATGGCAACTGGAACTTCTTCATATGACAGTTCTTCATTAACCTCAATAGTTTTAACTGGCACAATAGTGGACAGATCTCCCACTACCTTCTTTAACATAGACACATGGAAGACCGGATGTACCAATGACATCTCGGGTGGCTGCTCGAGCTTCTATGCCACCTGACCAATCTTCTGAATGATTTTGTATGGTCTGATATACCTCGGACTTAATTTCCCTTTCTTTCCAAATTGCATGATACCCTTCATTGGGGAAACCTTTAGAAATACCCAATCATCTTCTTTGAACTCCAAATCTCTACGACGAACATCCGAGTAAGACTTTTGATGACTTTGAGCAGTTTTCAACCTCTCTTTAATAATCTTGACTTTCTCCATAGCCTAATGCATGAGGTCCGGCCCTATCAATTCAGCTTCTCCAACCTCGAACCACCCAATGGGTGATCTACATCTCCTACCATGCAACGCCTCAAATGGTGCCATCTGGATACTAGCGTGGAAGCTGTTGTTGTAAGCAAATTCTATGAGTGGCAAATGGTCATCCCAACTACCTTTGAAATCAAGAGTACAAGCACGCAACATGTCCTCAAGCGTCTGAATAGTCCGCTCTGCTTGCCCGTCGGTTTGAGGATGGAAAGCTGTGCTAAGATTTACCTGCATACCCAAACCTTACTGAAATTTCTTCCAAAAGTTGGCAGTGAACTGAGCCCCTCGATCTGAAATGATTGAGACTGGAGTGCCATGTAACCTAACTATTTCATTGATATACAACTGAGCATAATATTTCGTTGTGTTGGTAGATTTAACTAGCAAGAAGTGTGCGGATTTCGTGAGTAGATCCACGATTACCCAAATTGAGTCAAACTTACGTGGAGTGTATGGTAACCCTACCACAAAATCCATATTAATCATCTCCCATTTCCACATTGGAATTTCTATTCTTCGGGCCAATCCACCAGGCCTTTGATGTTCGGCCTTCACTTGCTGACAGTTTGGACATTTTGCCATGAAGTCCGCCACATCCTTTTTCATGTTATTCCACTAATAAATTTCCTTGAGATCATGATACATTTTCGTAGAACCTAGGTGCACGGAATACCTAGAAGTGTGAGCTTCTACCATGATCCTCTCCCCGAAGACCGTCAATATCCGGAACACATAGGTGGTCTTGTGTTTATGACTCCCCTCTTTCAGTTGTGTTAACAATGGATTGTTGAATTGCTTCTCTTTCACTTCCGCTACAAGCGATGATTCAGCCCTATTCTGCATAATCACTCCTCCTTCATTAGAGTCCGTAAGGCGAACTCCCAAACTAGCCAACTGGTGAACCTCCCTAGCCAACGACCTCTGATGCGCCTCCAAATGAGCCAAGCTCCCCATAGATTTTTGACTAAGAGCATCCGGCACAACATAGATTTTTGACTAAGAGCATCCACCACGAAATTAGCCTTTCCTGGCCATCTTCTCTATCTCAGATTCAACTCCTTCTGCTTGAAAATATATTGAAGGCTCTTATGATCCGTAAATACATCCACATGGACCCCATACAAATAATGCCGCCAAATCTTTAGCACAAACACCACTCCCACAAGCTCTAAGTCATGAGTTGGATAGTTCTTTTCATGATTCTTGAGTTTCCTAGAAGCGTAAGCTATAACCTTGTCGTGTTGCATTAACACACACCCAAGCCCGATCCTTGAAGCATCGCAATACACCATAAATCCCTCTATACCCTCTAGCAGGGATAATACTAGTGTTGTAGTCAATCTTGATTTCAATTCTTGGAAACTCCTTTCACAAGCATCGGACCATTGGAATTTAACCGCTTTCTGTGTCAATTAAGTCAATGAAGAGGCAAGAGTAGAAATCCCCTCCACAAATCTCCTGTAGTACCCAACCAAACCTAAGAAACTGCGAATCTCCGTTGGAGTGGTAGGCTTGGGCCAATTCTTTACTGCCGCAATCTTTTGAGGATCAACCGTAATTCCATCCCTGAAGATGACATGACCCAACAACGCGACAGATTTAAGCCAAAATTCACATTTTTAAATTTTTGCATACAATTTATGTTGCTGAAGAGTCTGTAGAACCGCCCTGAGATGGTCAGCATGGTCCTCCCGACTTTGGGAATACACAAGAATATCGTCAATGAACACTATCACAAAGGAGCCTAGAAAAGGATTAAAGACTCGATTCATAAGATCCATGAAAGCTGCCGGGGCATTTGTTAGCCCAAAAGAAATTACCAGAAATTCAAAGTGCTTATACCGAGTCCTGAAAGCTATTTTTGGAATATCCTGCTCCCTTATCTTCAATTGATGATACCCAGACCGCAAGTCAATTTTTGAGAAACACGTAGCACCTTGCAATTGATCAAATAGGTCATCTATTCTTGGTAGGGGATATTTATTTTTGATTGTGACCTTGTTGAGTTGTCGATAGTCAATACACATCTGTAGCGACAGAGACCCATCTTTCTTCTTTACAAACAAGATCGGTGCACCCTACGGTGACACACTCGGCCGGATGAAACCCTTTTCTAAAAAATCCTTCAATTGTTCCTTTAGCTCTTCAATTCTGCCGGTGCCATTCTATAAGGTGGAATTGATATAGGCTGCGTGCCTGGAATCACATCGATCCTAAAATCGATCTCCCTGTCTGGTGAGATCCCATGGAGTTCATCTAGAAAGATATCTGAAAATATATTCACAACTGGTACGGACTCAAGGCTAGGTGCCTCGGCATTGGTGTCCGTAACTCGAACTAAATGATAGATACACCCTTTCTTGATCATCTTCACGGCTATAAGGTTAGAAATAAGTTGACCTTTAGGAACTACATTATCTCCCTTCCATTCAACAATGGGCTCATTAGGAAATTCAAGAATCATGGTTCTAGTAGGACAATCAAGTTTGGCAAAGCATGAATAAAGCCAATCCATTCCCATTATTACATCAAAATCGACCATCCCTAATTCTATAAGATCGGCCGTGGTATTTCTACCCCGCACCATAACAACACAACCTCTATAAACTCGAGCAACCGTAATTAACTCACCAACCATAGTAGACACCAAAAATGGCTCATGAAGCTGATCCGGTTCTATCCTAAATTCCATAGCAACAAAAGGTGTAACATAGGACAAGGTAGAACCAGGGTCAATAAGTGCATACACATCATAAGATTGGACAGTCAGAATACCTGTAACAACATATGGAGAAGCCTCTGGCTGAATACCTTAAACTCTGCACACCAGACCTTACTGTTACCCTCAATGGAAGCCTCTGCAGTCAGAATACCCATGTTGCCCGTATACCAGACCTTACTGTTACCCTCTCTCTCCATTCTTTTCTTCAGTTTACGGTTCTCTGTAGCTTGATCAAATGCTACTATCTTTCAATAATTCATGTTAGAATTCAACGCAGCCACAGAAGCCTCATTAATAGTCAAAGAATTAAGGCCTTGAACAAACCGGCGCACTCTGGCCTCCATTGTGGGCAACATATGAATGGCATACTTGGACAGGCGAGCAAACTCAATGTGATACTCCCACACACTCCTGCTACTTTACTTCAGATTTTCAAACTCTGTTGCATGGGATGCCTGTCACGACCCCCAACCCGATCGTGATGGCGCCTCTCGTGAGGACAAGGCCAGCAAATCAACAAAACAGTACATCTCTTTATAATTACTTAGCAGGAATAAGTCTAAATCATGGGCAATATAATCTTAAATGCAAAATAAACGTGATAAAACAAGAAAACCCTCCCAACTCAGCCCGAAATCGGGGTGTCACAAGTCATGAACTACTACAGAGTTTACTAATATTTTACAAAGTCTGGAATTATCATAAATAACAAAGATAAGGGAGAAAACGGGGCTGCGGACGTCAACAAATACCTCGTTACTCCTAGTCACCGCCTGGTCTGGAAAGAATCAGCGCTTAGGAGCGAACTCAGCTCTGCCTGTATCTGCACACATAGTGCAGGGAGTAATGTGAGTACTCCGACCCAGTGAGTAATAAAAATAAATAATGACTGAAAATATGAAATCTCATAACGACACAATATAGGGCTATCCCAAGCAGTAAAATCAGTTATACAGTAAAATAGTGAGTATCAGATAATTCTTCTTTTAAAACAGTAAAGACAAATAATTTCCACAGTAAGGATAAATCAAAAGCTTTCCCCTCGGGCTCAATATGTAAATCTCAATATAGTATCAGCCCCTCGGGCTCACTCCCAACTCACCAGCACACAACATCAGCCCCTCGGGCTCACTCCCAACTCACCACACATAAGCAACGGCCTCTCGGGCCCACTCCCAACTCACCTGGGTACCCTGTGCTCACTGGGGGTGTGTACAGACTCCGGAGGGGCTCCTACAGCCCAAGCGCAATATCAATAGGCCTGAAAGCCTTCACACATCACACACGAGGCCTGAAAACCTCCTCATATAACACTCGAGGCCTGAAAGCCTCCTCACATCCCTCAACATATCCTCACGTATGGCCCTCGGCCTCAATCAGTCCAGAAAAAAATCATAAGCCTCTTGGGCATCAGTAAAACAATAGTGCTCAGCTCAACAGCATTATAAATATCATTAAATCTCGAGTTGAGTATAAATGTAGCTGAGTTCATAAAATAATATAATTCAATTGGACTGATTTCAAATAATATTTCAATTCGTGAGGAAAATAGTGATGTAAATTCACAAAAGATTTCAGATAGTTGGCACGAAGCCCAAATATGACAATAAGCCCAATCATAGTGAAAAACAATAAATCTTTATCAATTACGTGGTAAAAATATGAACTGGGATGGACCAAGTCACAATCCCAAATAGTAAATGACCCTGCGCTCGTCATACAATACGTGTCTCATCTCAACATAGCAGTATGTTGTGCAATCCAGGGTTTCAAACCCTCAGTGCATCATTTAAAATCATTACTCACCTCAAGACGGTCCAATGTCCGCTATGCCCTTGCCTCTCGAATTTACCTCTTCGCGCGTCGAATCTGGTCAAAACCACAACGCATACATTACAATAGGTTGAGGGAATATAACCCAATCGAAAAGACTCGAAAAATATCGAAATTCACGAAATTTGCAAAACCCGAGCCCCGGGCCCACTTCTCGAAAAATTACCAAAGTCACATCACAGGATTCCTCGTCTCGCCACGAGTCCGTACATATAAAATTTACCAAAATCGGAGTTCAAATAACCCCTCAAATCTTCAAATCTTATTTTCAAATTCCTAGGCCTAAATCTTCAATTTACTCCTCAAAAACATGTAATCTAGTCGGATTATTCGATGAAAATTTAATATTATAGAGTAGAAATAATCACAAGTAACTTACCTCAAAATTTCCCAAGATTTCTTGCTAAAAATCGCCCAAAATCCGAGCTTGGAAGTCAAAAAAAATGACCAAACTCAGACTGCTGGACATTAACTCTGTCCAGAAATTTTCGGTACTATTCACGCGGGGGCACTGTTCATGCGCGTGAGGTCACTGTTCACCCGCGCGGTTACTGTGCATGCGCGGGTACTGTTCACTGCTGCAGAAAATACAGCAGCTTTTAAGAAATTTGCAGCATAGCCATTTTTCACTAAAATGGATCTAACTCCATCATACAAACTCGGAATTAGACGATTCTTGTTCCTATGAGTCAAAAATAATAATACGAACACAACCCTTCAATCGAAACTCAATTCGGAGCTCGTTTGCCCAGTTCAATACCCATTTCGCTCGTTAAACAATTAACTCACATTTCACGTCAAAAACCCAATCGCGACTTGATGAAATTAAACCAAAATTTCAAGATCAGTCTTATAATTCATAATTTAAATTCTGGTATTTTCGAAATCAAATTTAGATCTCTAGAACTAAAAATGAACCTTTAGATCATTACATTTATGCTCAAAATGGCAAAAATCTTCCAAAAATGACCCGTTGGGCATCCGAAACACACCCGAGGCCCCCGGGACCCCGACCAATAATACCAACTAGTCCCAAAATACATTACGGACTTGCTCGAGGCCTCAAATCACATCAAACAACGCTAAAATCATGAATCAACCTCCAATCCAAGTTTTATGAACTTTAGAATTTCCAACTTCTATTTCTGATGCTGAAACCTATCAAATCACGTCCGATTGACTTCAAGTTTTGCACACAAGTCCAAAATGATATAACGAAGCTACAGAAATTCTTGGAATTCCATTCCGATCGGCGGATCAAAATTTCACCTATCAACCGGAAATCGCCAAAATACTAACTTCGCCAAAATGAGCTAATTTCTTCACCGGACCTCCAAAATTAATTCCGATTGTGCTCCTAGTCCTTAAATCATCCCCCGAAACTAACCGAATCATCGGAATTCAATTCCGAGCCATCTAACTCACAAGTCAATGTCCGGTTGACTTTTCCAAACTAATTCTTCCTTAAAGAGACTAATTGTCCCATTTCATACTAAGCTCGATCCGAATTGACTCAAATTCACCAAGTACACATATTGAAACATGAATAAGAATTTAACGGGGAATACGGGATGAAAATACAGGAAACGACGGTTCGTGTCGTTACATTCTCCCCAACTAAAACAAACGCTCGTCCTCGAGTGAGTTAAGAAACATACCTAGAGTTTCAAATAGGTGCGGGTACCTGCTCCGCATCTCCTGCTCGGTCTCCCAAGTAGCCTCCTCCACGGGCCAACCTCTCCACTGTACTTTCACTGATGCTATATCTTTTGATCTCAATTTTTGAACCTGTCGACTCAAAATAGCCACTGGCTCCACATTATAAGTCAAATTTTCATCTAACTGTACTGTACTGAAATCTAAAATATGAGACGGATCCCCAATATACTTTTGGTGCATAGAAACATGAAATTCCGGATGCACACTCGACAGGCTGGATGGTAAAGCAAGCTCATAAGCCACCTCCCCAATCCTCCTAAGCACCTCAAATGGTCCAATAAACCGTGGACTCAACTTCCCTTTCTTTCCGAACCTCATAACACCCTTCATCGGTGAAACCTTCAGCAAAACCTTCTCTCCCTCCATAAATGACACATCTCGGACCTTCCGGTCCGCATAACTCTTCTGACGCGACTGAGCTGTGCGAAGTCTTTCCTGAATAACCTTCACCTTTTCTAAGGCAGCTGGACCAAATCTGTCCCCAATAGTCTAGCCTCGCCGGGCTCAAACCAACCAACTGGAGATCTACACTGCCTCCCGTACAAAGCCTCATATGGAGCCATCTGAATACTCGACTGGTAGCTGTTGTTGTAAGCAAACTCTGCAAGTGGTAGAAACGTATCCCATGAACCTCCAAAGTCAATAACACAAGCACGCAACATGTCCTCCAATATTTGAATAGTACGCTCGGACTGCCCGTCCGTCTGAGGATGAAACGCTGTGCTCAACTCTACCTGAGTACCCAACTCTCTCTGCACGGCTCTCCAGAACTGCGAAGTAAACTGAGTACCTCTATCTGAGATGATGGAAACAGGAACGCCATGCAACCGAACAATCTCCCGGATATAAATCCCTGTCAACCGCTCTGAAGAATAGGTAGTACACACAGGAATAAAGTGCGCAGACTTGGTCAGCCGATCCACAATCACCCAAATAGCATCGAACTTCTTCAAAGTCCGAGGAAGTCCAACCACAAAGTCAATCGTGATTCTCTCCCACTTCCACTCGGGAATAACCATATGCTGAAATAAGCCACCGGGTCTCTGATGCTCATACTTCACTTGCTGACAGTTGAGACACCGAGCTACACATCCCACAATATCTTTCTTCATTCTTCTCCACCAATAGTGCTGCCTCAAATCCTGATACATCTTCGCGGCACCCAGATGAATGGAATACCGCGAACTATGGGCCTCTTCCAGAATCAGCTCTCTAAGCCCATCCACATTGGGCACACAGATCCGGCCCTGCATCCTCAACACACCATCATCATCGACGGTCATATCTCTGGTATCATCATGCTGAACTCTGTCCCTAAGGACAAGCAAATGCGGATCATCATACTGGCGCTCTCTGATGCGATCATATAAAGAAGACCGAGAAACCACACAAGCCAACACCCGACTAGGCTCCGAAATATCCAGCCTCACGAACTGATTGGCCAGGGCCTGAACATCAACCGCAAGAGGTCTCTCCCCAACTGGAATATATGCCAAACTCCCCATACTCACTGCCTTTCAGCTCAAAGCATCGGCCACCATATTGGCCTTTCCCGGATGGTACAATATAGTGATATCATAATCCTTAAGCAACTCCAACCATCTCCACTGCCTCAAATTAAGATCCTTTTGATTGAACAAATGCTGAAGACTGCGATGATCAGTGAACACCTCACAAGATACGCCATACAAGTAATGCCTCCAAATCTTCAATGCTTGAACTATGGCAGCCAACTCCAAATCATGAATGGGGTAGTTCTTCTCATAGGGCTTCAACTGCCGAGAAGCATAAGCAATAACTCTACCCTCCTGCATCAACACACAACCAATCCCAACTCTTGAAGCATCACAATACACAATATATGAACCTGAAGCTGATGGTAAAACCAGCACTGGAGCTGTGGTCAAGGCTGTCTTGAGCTTCTGAAAGCTCTCCTCACACTCGTCCGACCATATGAATAGAGCACCCTTCTGAGTCAACTTGGTCAAGGGCGATGCAATGGAGGAAAATCCCTGAACAAACCGGCGATTATAGCCTGATAACCCAAGAAAGCTACGAATCTCTGTGGCTGAGGACGGTCTGGGACAACTCTGGACCGCCTCTATCTTCTTCAGATCAACCTGTATACCCTCGTTGGACACCACGTGCCCCAAGAAAGCCACTGAACTGAGCTAAAACTCACACTTGGAAAATTTTGCATAAAGCTTCTCCTCCCTCAGTCTCTGTAACATAACTCTCAGATGCTCCGCGTGCTCCTCCTGACTACGCGAGTACACCAGGATATCATCAATGAATACAATAACGAACGAATCCAGATAAGGCTGAAATACATTGTTCATCAAATGCATGAATGATGCTGGGGCATTGGTTAGCCCGAAGGACATAACAAGAAACTCATAATGACCATATCTGGTCCTGAAAGCAGTCTTAAGAATATCTGAATCCCTGATCTTCAACTGGTGATAACCCGAATGGAGATCAATCTTGGAGAACACCCTCGCTCCCTGAAGCTGATCAAATAAATCATCAATGCGAGGTAAAGGATACTTGTTCTTAATTGTTACTTTGTTCAATTGCCTATAATCAATGCACATTCTCATCGTGCCATCCTTCTTCTTCACAAACAAAACCGGTGCACCCCAAGGGGACACACTAGGCCGAATGAACCCCTTATCTAGGAGTTCCTGAAGTTGTTCTTTCAATTCCTTCAACTCTGCTGGTGCCATACGATATGGCGGAATAGAAATGGGCTGAGTGCCCAGCACCAGGTCAATACCAAAATCAATATCCCTGTCCGGTGGCATGCCCGGCAGGTCTGCAGGAAATACATCAGGAAAATCCCTCACAACTGGGACAGAATCAATACTAGGAGTCTCAGCTCCAACATCCCTCACAAAGGCTAGATATGAAAGGCAACCCTTCCCAACCATACGCTGGGCCTTCAAGAATGAGATCACTCTACTAGGGATATAATCAGTCACACCATGCCACTAGATCCGCGGTACACCCGGCATAGCCAAAGTGACTGTCTTAGCATGACAGTCTTGAATAGCACGACACGGAAATAGCCAATCCATGCCCAAAATAACATCAAAGTCCACCATGCTTAATAGCAATAAATCAACTCGGGTCTCCAGACCCCCAATAATCACAACACATGACTGGTACACACGGTCCACAACAACAGTATCTCCCACCGGGGTAGATACATGAATAGGTAAAGAAAGAAACTCTCGGGACGTACCCCAAATAATGAGCAAAATATGAGGACACACAAGAATAGGTGGAACCGGGATCGAATAATACCGAGGCATCTCTGTGGCAGACTGAAACAATATAGCTCTTAACCGTGCAATCAACTTAATTAATAGCAAACTCCCCAACTTGGATCAAAGCCATATAACAAAACGCACTCAATAAATCATAACGCATATACTCTATTGTTGCTGTAATACCATAGTGAGATTGAACTCACTCCTTCATAAGCTTATGGAAACACAAATCATCTGGAATTTTTAACTCTTCTGCAATTCTTGTATTCACTCACACAACAGTTAAGCCCACTCTCTAGGCATCACAATTTAGATTTCAACGCATATTCTTCACTTGTAAATGAGATCTTCTAATAGCCAACATAAGGATCACACCACCTTAGAACACTCCACAGGAGATAACCGACCTGTTTTGCCTCCAATTAACATTTTGTATACCTTCCATTGCCATACACATTACACAGTCACTTAATCTTCCTGAGTCCAAACTCATACCGTAACATGAAATTTACATCACTCTAGATAGGAGACATGAAAAGATTATTCACACGCCCATAACTCGGGGCTACACATCCAATTACAATGGAAATCAAACACTTAATGGTTCATCTATCATCCAGCAGACCTTCCTCGCCACTTCCAAGTCATATAGATACATCTCGCAGTACTGACATACTCATCACGTAGCTATCCAGCCATCACTCAAACCAATAGGGGCAATACCAAATATATAAGTTCAAAACACTTGCTCATATAATCAACACCTCGGTGCTCAAGCCATTGGCAAAGATCCGACCTCAAGTCCTCCAGACCGGCCCAACATCAACTCATAGAGATCACATCTCGCCCCTCGATCGGGGAATCACAAGTCGTTGATGCACATCTGATACTGAGCGCTCATACGCGCATACGAACACGTGGAAGGAATTTCAAGAGTTACTTTTCAAGCTGAATCAAGGACGCACGATAAGAGTTTCAAGAATATGAAATTTTTCCTAAAGGTTCTGCAGCCTCTCGAGGATAAATACAGACGTTTCCGTACCGATCTGCGAGACTCTACTAAACCTGCTCATGACTCGTGAGACCTAAGTAACCTAGGCTCTAATACCAACTTGTCACGACCCAAAATCCCAACCCGGTCGTGATGGTGCCTCTCGTGAGGACAAGGCCAGCCAATCAACAAAACAATACATCTCTTTATAATTACTTAGCAGGAATAAGTCTAAATCATGGGCAATATAATCTTAAATGCGAAATAAACGTGATAGAACAAGGAAAACCCTCCCAACTCAGCCCGAAATCGGGGTGTCACAAGTCATGAGCTACTACAGAGTTTACTAATATTATACAAAGTCTGGAATTATCATAAATAACAAAGATAAGGGAGAAAACGGGGCTGCGGACGTCAACAACTACCTCGTTACTCCTAGTCACCGCCTGGTCTGGAAAGAATCAACGCTCAGGAGTGAACTCAACTCTGCCTGTATCTGCACACATGGTGCAGGGAGTAATGTGAGTACTCTGACCCAGTGAGTAATAAAAATAAATAACGACTGAAAACATGTAATCTCATAATGACACAATATAGCACTATCCCAAGCAGTAAAATCAGTTATACAGTAAAATAGTGAGTATCGGATAATTCTTTTTTTAAAACAGTAAAGACAAATAATTTCCATAGTAAGGATAAATTAAAAGCTTGCCCCTCGGGCTCAATATGTAAATCTCAGTATAGTATCAGCCCCTCGGGCTCACTCCCAACTCACCAGCACATAACATCAGCCCCTCGGGCTCACTCCCAACTAACCACACACAAACAACGACCTCTCGGGCCCACTCCCAACTCACTTGGGTACCCTGCGCTCACTGGGGTGTGTACAGACTCCGGAGGGGCTCCTACAGCCTAAGCGCAAAATCAATAGGCCTGAAAGACTTCACACATCACACACGAGGCCTGAAAGCCTCCTCATATAACACTCGAGGCCTGAAAGCCTCCTCACATCACTCAACATATCTTCATGTATGGCCCTCGGCCTCAATCAGTCCAGAAAATAATCATAAGCCTCTTGGGCATCAGTAAAACAATAGTGCTCAGCTCAATAGCATTATAAATATCATTAAATCTCGAGTTGAGTATAAATGTAGTTGAGTTCACAAAATAATATAATTCAATTGGACTGATTTCAAATAATATTTCAATTCGTGAGGAAAATAGTGATGTAAATTCACAAAAGATTTCAGATAATTGGCACGAAGCCCAAATATGGCAATAAGCCCAATCATATTGAAAAACAATAAATCTTTATCAATTACGTGGTAAAAATATCAACTGGGATGGACCAAGTCACAATCCCCAATAGTAAATGACCCTGCGCTCGTCATACAACGCGTGTCTCATCTCAACATAGCAGTATGTTGTGCAATCTGGGGTTTCAAACCCTCAGTGCATCATTTAAAATCATTACTCACCTCAAGACGGTCCAATGTCTACTCTGCTATGCCTATGCCTCTCGATTTTACCTCTTCGTGCATCGAATCGGGTCAAAACCACAACGAATACATTACAATAGGCTGAGGGAATATAACCCAATCGAAAAGACTCGAAAAATATCGAAATTCACGAAATTCGCAAAACCCGAGCCCCTGGACCACTTCTCGAAAAATTACGAAAGTTACATCACCGGATTCCTCGTCTCGCCACGAGTCCGTACTTATAAAATTTACCAAAATCGGAGTTCAAATGACCCCTCAAATCTTCAAATCTTATTTTCAAATCCCTAGGCCTAAATCTTCAATTTACTCCTCAAAAACATGTAATCTAGTCGGATTATTCGATGATAATTCAATATTATGGATTATAAATAATCACAAGTGACTTACCTCAAGATTTCCCAAGATTTCTTGCTAAAAATCGCCCAAAATCCGAGCTTGGAAGTCAAAAAAATGACCAAACTCGGACTGCTGGACATTAAATCTGTCCAGAAATTTTTGGTACTGTTCACGTGGGGGCACTGTTCATGCGCGTGAGGTCACTGTTCACTGTTCACCCGCGCAGTTACTGTTCACGCGCGGGTACTGTTTACTGCTGCAGACAATACAACAGCTTTTAAGAAATTTGCAGCACAACTATTTTCACTAAAATGTCTCTAACTCCATCATACGAACTCGGAATTAGATGATTCTTGTTCTTATGAGTCACAAATAATAATACGAACACAACCCTTCAATCGAAACTCAATTCGGAGCTCGTTTGCCCAGATCAATACCCATTTAGCTTGTTAAACAATTAACTCACATTTCACGTCAAAAACCCAATCGCGACTTGATGAAATTAAACCAAAATTTCCAGATCAGTCCTATAATTCATAATTTAAATTCTGGAATTATCGAAATAAAATTTGGATCTGTAGAACTAAAAATGAATCTTTAGATCATTACATTTATGCTCAAAATGGCAAAAATCTTCCAAAAATGACCCGTTGGGCATCCGAAACACACCCGAGGCCCCCGGGACCCCTACCAATAATACCAACCAGTCCCAAAATACATTACGGACTTGCTCGAGGCCTCAAATCACATCAAACAATGCTAAAATCATGAATCAACATCCAATCCAAGTTTTATGAACTTTAGAATTTCCAACTTCTATTTCCGATACCGAAACCTATCAAATCACGTCCGATTGACTTCAAGTTTTGCACACAAGTCCAAAATGATATAACGAAGCTACAGAAATTCTTGGAATTCCATTCCGATCGGCGGATCAAAATTTCACCTATCAACCGGAAATCGCCAAAATACTAACTTCGCCAAAATGAGCTAATTTCTTCACCGGACCTCCAAAATTAATTCCGATTGCGCTCCTAGGCCTTAAATCATCCCCTGAAACTACCGAATCATCGGAATTTAATTCCGATCCCTCTAACTCACAAGTCAATGTCTGGTTGACTTTTCCAAACTAATTCTTCCTTAAAGAGACTAATTGTCCCATTTCATACCAAACTCGATCCGAATTGACTCAAATTCACCAAGTACACATATTGAAACATGAATAAGAATTTAACGGGGAATACGGGACGAAAATACAGGAAATGACGGTTCGGGTCGTTACAATGCCCCTGTCTCAGCAGGCAGGAAATGATCTATAAAGGCATAGCCAAACTCGCTCCACCAAGCCAGAGGGCTCCCCTCCTCATGAAAATCTTCCCACAACCCAAACCACAAATATGCCACCCCTTTCAGACGATAGGCAGCCAACTCTACTCCCTCTGTCTCAGTTGCACGCATAACCCTGAGGGTCTTGTGCATCTCATCAATAAAATTCTGGTGGTAATCTTCTGGATTGACACTCATGAACACCGAAGGGTCTAGCTAAAGAAATTTGTTTACCCTGAAATTGGTGGAATCCCCTTACTGGCTAGATAAATTGGGTGTATCATTCGACCTCTGGGCCTAAGAGGCCACTAGCTGGGTCAACATCTGAATAGCTCCCCTAAGATCCCCATAAGAAATAACAGAACCGGAAGTTGGGGATGGAGGTGGAGCAGGAGTATCAATGGGAGGGATAGTGGTACCCTCCGCAGGTGTAGGAACTGGGGTAGTCTGCTCTGGAATAGAAGAACCAGGCAGGGTGATAGCAGGGCGACTACCCTCACCCACAGTATCAAGTAGTGATTCATCAGCCACTCCTGAGTTGGCATTGGCTCCTTGGCCAATTCTCACTTTCTTTTTAGGTGCCATTTACTGAAACATAGAACAATGCACTAATTAGAGAGGGAAAAGTTTCACCGCACAATCCAGAATATCAACGAAGGGTGTTATTCGTAAATGCCCAAGTAGCCTCAAACTTATAGATGTGGTTGACTACACACCGATAAGAAGGACTCTACTAGACACGGCTCCGAGACATCCTACGACACTTCAAAACCTTAGGCTCTGATACCAAGTTTGTCACGCCCTAACCTCGAGAGGCGCGATCGGTGCTCAATCGAGTGAACCCAACTGAACAAGCCTTATCGGACACTTTCTACCAAACTCAATATGATTAAGGAAACCATGCTTTCGTTTATTTAAACAATAGGAATGATTGCACATTCAACACTGTTAGTTTATTTTACATAACAACCTTAAACTGTAGTTAAGTTCCCAAGATTCAATACAACTTCACTTTAGAGAAACAAGAGTTAGAATTACAACATAGTTCATAGACCCATCCAACACTCGTACATAACCCACACATATGTCTACGGAACCTCTAAGGATACAAAAGACAATGATGACAACGCCGGCAACAAGGCCCTGGCTATACCTCAAAAGTGGATATCTCTATTAAAAGATGTACAACATAGACCCTTGAAGGAGAAAGTGGCTCACCAAGACTTTGAGAAGAATGTACTCCGCTACGCACGATCGGCACTATCCGCAATAGAGCCACCTACATTCATTTAAAAATGTAGCGCCCCCGGTAAAAGGGACGTTAGTACCATGGAATAGTACTAGTATGTATAACTAAACACCATCTAGTTAGAAAGAACTTTCAAACAAGAATAAGGAAATCACAAGTATAACTCAAAACACTTTAAATGATCACAACATTATCAAATAAAAGAATCATACAATTTTCACATTATTTTCCCATAGCTTTTAGTTTTGGGGCATTTCATACTATTCATCATTGTCCACAATACCACTGCTATCTTGAGTGGAGTCCGATCTCGACCCGATCGGCTAGGTTGCCTCATTTGAAACATATACATCAATCACAAATACAATACCGCCATGTGTGCAGTATGGCGTCCGATCTCGGCCCGATCGGCTTGGCCGCCTTACCAAGGCATTTTCCTTTTTCATCAATCATCTCATTTCAATCTTTGTTTCACATATATCACTTCATAGGTACTTGGGGCCACAATTATCACATCATTTCCACTTTCAATGCTAGATTTGTAGTTTAGGATAATATGTGCACACAAGGGCAAACAGAATTGTAAGCATAGATGAGTCTTCACATAGATGACACAATATATGTAGCTTCAATCTCACCTTAAGGTCTAAGCATCTCAATACATGATTCATATTCCTTGCACCCTTTCAAGTTATCAAGAATAACACATTGATCTTATTGAGACACATCTTTCACGCATATAAGGTCGCAACCCCAAATTCATGTGAAACAACAATCAATACAACAATTCAACTTTAATCTTATCGTATTTACACAAACACCAATGGAGCTCAATTTATAAAAGACGGGGTTTTAGCCATACATACTTCAGTAGAGCTTTCCTTAAATTTTTACAATAAATTCCAGAATTTCCTAGCAACTTCAATCTATTTTATGAAAATTACAAGTTGAACCAAGAATTAGAGACATGAAAGAGATTCTAACTCGTTTAAGTAAATTATCAAGCACTAAGTGTGCACAACGATTTTAGGACCCTTTTGTGAGAGATTTTCATCATCCTATACCTCAATTATTATCTCTTTTTGTTGACAACCATCCCATACCCCCATTATCTTTTATGCATGCAAGATTATCAGCCCTTATACCTATGAACCCCCTTGCTAATCACTTATTTTAATGGAAATTTCGAAATTATAGATGAGGGTACAAGCTCTTACCTCTTAGGGTGAAGACCTAGCAATTTCACTTGACAATCTTCAAGGATTTGGGGCAAGGATGGAGTGGGGACTTGATGAAGATCACTCTCTCTCTTTCTAGGACTTCCTCTCTCACTCTATATGCCGTGAAATAATAGAAAAATGGTCTAATGGGATGTTTTTAATGGGATGGTCGGGTTATAAAAGTTAGAAAATAGGAGCCCCGACACGATTTGCGATCGCATATGCGATCACATAATGGACATGCGGCCCGCAAAATGGACCGCAAAAATGGCCCCAAAATCTGGACAAATTGTCTGGGTATGCGACAGAAATGCGGTCCACATACCTGTTCTACGGTCGAATAATGCACCGCAGAACTGACCTTCACAAAAATTCCTAGGGGATTATGCGATGACTATGCGGCTCGCATATTGATTATGCGAACGCATAATTGGCCGCATAATTGGCCTCAATTTAACCAACATACTGACTGGCTTAGCGGTGACTATGCGGTCTGCATACCTATTATACGACCGCATAATGTACCGCAGAAACACACTTTTATGGCAAACATAATTCTCAACTTTTTAATGCACCGATCATAATTCTTAACTTTTTAATTCTTAACTATTTTTAAGAATTTCTAACACATGATCCTATCTTGGCATCACGAGATTCGGGTTTTTGAATAGAAATTTTCACAGGCCTTACACTTACATACTCGGTACTTTATACGTAATGACATCCCTTTTGCTTGGGGACGCTGCATTTAATTCCCGTAGGTCCCGATAGACAGGTTGACATTCCTCCTAGTAGGCTATCAGCTCAGCGGAAGGTGTTGGTACACTCTAGTTGCTCCAGAGTTGCCTATTTGGTCAGTATGATTTGGATATGTATTGATTGGTATGGCGGGGCCCTGTCCCGACCTTTATGATGTGTATGTACTCTTAGAGGCTTGTAGACATATGTCATGTATATGAAAGATTATATGGCCTTGTCGTCCTATGTTTAGTGTACGAGTGTTTATGTTGGTCTTATAGGACCGTATGTAACATGTATAAGTTTGTATTACATGTTGGGTCATCCTATGTCAAGTATTCCCTTATGTTTTATTCTAGTCTTATCATGACTGCTCTTCCGGCCCATTTACCCATGCTGGTATGACAAGAAAGATACTTTACATTGGTAATCAGTTGGGTAAGGCATCGGGTGCCCGTTGCAGCCCTCCGATTTGGGTCATGACAAAAGTGATATCAGAGCAGTTCTGTCCTAGGGAGTCTACAAGACGTGTCTAGTAGACTCTTGTTTATGGGTGTGTTGTGCACCACACTTATAAGCAGGAGGCTACAGGGTATTTAGGACTGTCACTCTTTCATCTTACTCTAGATCGTGTGGTAGAGCTCAGTTGTAAGGATTGAAGCTCCTAAATTCTATTTTATTCATAAAACAAGGATACCTACATCCATATAGACTGTAGGTAAGAGATTGAATGTGGTTGTGGAAGAGTTTATCAGAGGAATTTGATTTTGCATCATGCTTATGATGCGTAAATGTTAGGTCTTCAGCATATTATGTGTGTATTAAGATGTGTTAGCTTCTTGATAAGGAGCCCCAAGGCATGAATATCTATCCACCCATATGGTAAAGAGCGACGAGAGAATTAGGAGGTGGATACAAATTTCAATGAGTAAAAGAAGCAAGGTTGCAAAGGGTACGAGGTACCCAATTAGTGAAGATTTTGAGTTCTTACAATTCAGGCAGAGAAATATATGTATTCTGAGTTACCTTCAACAATAACAGAGTTATGTACAATTGACCACACCTATCTTAGTTATGCCCTATGAGAGCTAACAGATATTGTTTAAGAGAAGGATGGTATATCAGGATCGAGTTGGGGTTAGAGTAATCTAAAATGGTGGATGGGTTGTTAGAGTTAGCTAACATTTTCGAAGGATATTGCAAATGTGGTAATAGTTCTCCTTGTGAGACACCCCGATGGTGCAATCAAGAATAGTACATTTAGATATGAATACTAGAATGTCTGGAAAAATTTAGAAGATTGACATTGGAATCCTAGAAGGGATAAATATTTACCTTTACATGGCTCACGTTCCTAGTAAAGAGAGAATGTTAGGTGACCTGAAGAGCCAGTGAGATGAAGAAAGGGGAGCTAAAAGTGAAAGAATGTTTTGTTGAAGTTATCAGAATAAAGTGATAGACAGAAATATTAGTCGTAGAATAAGAAGAGAGTAGTTGAAGCATTAAGAGTAAGATGTGATAAATGGACGATAACGGTAAATCAAAATATGACAGAATGACATAGTCTATAGTCAAATGAAGTAAAAGACAAGAGTGACAGGCCTTAAGACAATAAAAGAGTATAGTCCAAAGGCTATATCCTCATTCGAGAATTGAGTTGGTGACTCAAACGTGATTACCAGAAGGAAAAATTAGATCCCTGTAGTAATAGAATTTAGTATGGGATAGTAAACAAGAAAAAAAAATCAAACATGAATTAAAGATCGAACGAATTGGTAATAGTCGGTATCGTAAGAATTTCAGAGATCGTGTTCTAACAATAATAGAATAGACAACAGACGAATAACCTTTAAAGGCCATTTAGGAAGTCGCTTACCTAAAGCAAGCACTCTGAGCAGAGTTAATCTTAAGGAACTAAGTGTGCCAGTTACAGTAGGTGTCACCTTCGTGCATAAGAAATTTAGTTATCCCTGGAAAAGAAGGGTTACCCTAAGGCGAGTAAGGGTCATTGATGATGTGAAAAGACATTAAATATGAAGAGGTAAAACATCTATTGGTAGATCTTCGTAGCACTAAGTCTTAGTACTCTCCTAAAGGGGGGAAGATGGTGTGATATGGTATTAAGTCGGAGTTATTGGTTTAGGTAACTATGGAATAATAAAGGAAGAATGTGGTAGAAAGGCGAAAGGAATGAGATTGCATTTATTCAGACCCTACATATATGTTACGACTCTAGAACATTATGCAAGCACGCCGCTGGGGAGAGGCAGTAAGGGTTCCCACACCAGATGTTATTGATAAATAAGTGCGAATGAACACTTGATACATAAGGAGCCAGTACGAGTGATAAGTTAAGACAAAGAAAATAACCCAAGGGAGATTACACGGAATATAGATATGAGAATGGACTAACGAGTAGTTAGTAGTTTATTCGGGAAGAGCCTAGTTATGGCTAGACAAGAGGATACAGACAAATCAGCAGATTGTGCAAGATAACCGTAGTGAACCCCAACATAGTGAATTCAATCTCGCAGATATGACGTCGTAATCCTTGAGAAATATTCAGATAGGAGTTGGGGTTGTTAAAGGTACCATATAAGTGTTACAAAAATAAAAAACGGTGCCACTAGGAAGACAATCAAAAATTTCAGTTCAAAAGCAACCCTACGAGCACAAGGGCACGGAGGTAAGTAACTAAGGATAATTATAGTAAGTGACAACATCAAAAAAAAATCGGGTATACGGTGTAATAAGCTTGGAGATTTACAGGAGTCAGAGGATCTCCCCTAAGTACTACCACGAAAGACTAGCTCAGAAAATAAAAAAAGAGGGCTTCAACCTAAGCATATTAACTTGAAGAAGAATTGGTCTGGTAACAATAGTCTCACTACAACATTTGGATGTACTCCATAAGAAAGTGGTGCCTATAGTGGCTAATGAATGGAAAAAGAATCAAATGTGATGTTTGAGATCATATGAGGTACATGAAATTATAGTATTCGTGGGCAATAAGACAAGCCAAGTATTCATGCAACAAGTGGTTGAACAACCAGGAAAAGTAATTTCTTACATTTAATGACAACTGAGAAGGCACAAAAGGAAATCGGTGGTGCTAGCAAGTTAAAGGAAGGATATGAGTAGTACAAATAGATATGTGTAGGTCGCAAGCTAAACTATGACAGAGTGACAAAACTTTAGGTATATGGGAGTAAGGATAAGAAAAGGTGAGTTAGAAGCTGACAAGAATAGGCAAGAATTCGGTATTAAGCCCATCAAACAAGAGAGTTGATGGTTTATGTATGTTATAAAAAGCTCAATATAGATCGAATTAACACGGAGGAATCTAATACTAGGAGCATTTGGAAGAGATAGAATGCTGCATTTGTCGTAATGTAAGGGTGTAATTGTGGTAAATAATAAAAGGATGATATTTAGGCCTTCTATTGAGTAATGATTCAAAGATAAGAGATTTCATGGATGGCAGAGGATTAGAATACCTCCATAAGACGAATCACATTGGGATGCTAAGAAATATGGTTATTGAAGTATGGTATCGTCCCTAGGTGGATAAGGAAAGCCACTTTAGATTTTCCCCGATGAGACGTGAGCCCTAGTGACAATGTATTACGTAAGAGGTTTCAAGTTATCAGTGGTGGATTATTGATCAACATTAAGGTAAATCAACAATAAATGGATAAAATTTCCAAAGTATGAAAGGAGATTATGATGCCATTATTTAGATGAACAGTAATAAAGAAGCATTAAATGATTTAGATTTATACATATAGGATAAGCGATGAGAGAGTAACCTGGAGTTAGGTAGCAGACCTCGGTAATAACAAACCAAAGTAAGAGTTAGGATATAGTATGACCTACCTAGATGTAGTACAACCATAAGCATAGATAACCGAGGCTATGAAGCAAGGTATAGCAATAGTCGTAAGTTCGACAAAGTACCAAGTGAAGAACTTTAGTACACCTATAGATTCTTAGAGGGACATCTTGTCATAGTTCTGTATATGTTCACAAAGTGAGGCCTAGAGATTGGATAAAAGCTAGAGGAAAAAGGAGAGAAGAGGCGCATAGGCACACATACAAGTACACGGTTGTACATGATGCATAACAAAAGGTAACACTAGTTACGAGATTGGAAGAATTCCGACCACAGGTCGTCGTATGAGAAAGAGGCCTAAGGGGGGAATACCTTGGCCTTTGGATTTATATCACAGAACAGTTGCTTAGATGGCAAGGAAAGTACTAAAGTATTCAGAGGACATAAGTTATAAAAATGATAAGTATATCAGTCAACATTCGAGGATGAATGTTCCAAAGGGGGGAATAATGTTACATCCCGCATTTTCGTATGATAAAGTTTCGTCGTAAGTTAATCGATGCAAGTTCGGGAATGAATTTATTTCGTGATCATAAGCATTTCATAATGTTATCTTGGAGGTTACAAATCTTTATCATGAATAACAAGTACCAAAAGGGTCGGAAAGTTTAGACGCTAAATGAATTGAAGAAAATAAGTTTCGTCGAAAGTCGACAAGTTTAGAATGTTATAACATATACTTTTGGGGTGATACTAGGGTGATTAACATGATACGGAGGTTACTTTATGAGTTATTTTAGTCATGTGATAGTCGTGTGTTATGTTTTTAAGTCAAGCGAGTTGTGAAACTAAAGTTGGCAAATGTCATCACAAGTTACATTTACAATGTGCTGAAATTTAGGTCAAATATAGCTGCACTTTTCTCCCAATATACGTGGAATCAAGGGAAGATCTATATATCAAATGGAATATCTATGAGTCTAGTTTCTAACACATTAAACCGTTTATTGATATGATATCATACTAGAGAGATATTTGCGATTTCGCGAGACTGCGCAAACAGCTCCCATGGGAACCACAAACTTGGTTTAAACTTTTGCTTGTATTTAAGTCATTTATATGTCGCTTTATGTCATTTTTCTCATCCACAACAGTTCCTAAACCCTTCTAAATGCTCTTCAAGGGTTCCTCCATGATTCTATGGTGAAAACCTAAGATAAAAACATGAATCCAACGCTAGAAATCCCGTGGTTCTTGCTAAATCGTAGTTCTTCATCTTTTGGCTATTTTGGAGGGTTCTTCAAAGGTAAGTAACTTCAGATTTCGTGTTGTTTTTTATGTTTAAGATAATAATCAGTCCCTCCTTCATATATATTAGATTTTCAAGGTTAAATACAAGTATTTACACACCAACTTGAACACAAAAGTTGAATCAAGAAGAGAATACAACTCTTATAGTATTGTGGTGTGATTGAGGGTTGTTGTGAGCTACACCAGTTGGGGATTTCAAGTTGTATCTACTACCTAAGGTATTTAAATCATGTTCTTGGTTGTGATTAACATCAATCATGTGTTGGTTGAGTTGTTTGAGTGAAAATCTACAAGATAGTAATTGACATGGCATAAGGAATCATTATCTTTTTTGTGGGCGGTGCGAGGCTATATATATGGTTTGTTGTGGCTGGAAATTGTTATAACTAGTGTCATTATGTTGTGTATGCTGTTGTTAAGCTTATCTATGTGTTAATTCAGTGGATTGAAGAAGATAACATGAAAAATAAGATGTTGACGGTAAAGGTTAATATGTTAGGCGTATGGACTATATTTGAAGATTATGCTTATGATGTTTTTGGTTGAAAATGGTATGGTAAACATAAGTATGATCTTATATATGTTATAGACAGATTCATGGAAAAGGAATTGGATTCAAACCATATCTTGTTAATCGTAAATCGAGCTTGCCGTTCAAAATGGTTGTTGAACTAATCAGAGAGCTTATTGTGAATTATATTGTTGTTGTTTGGGTTGTTTGGTGACTTTTGGTAACATATTGGATGTAGTAAAAATAGGGTAGGTGCTATCCATTTTCTTGTAGAATACTGGTTTCCAAATATGAGAGTTACAACGTATATATGATGACGACGAAGTCGGTTTACTCATTTTTGATGTAAGAAGATCATATTGAGCTTGCTTGACGATTTGATAGAAGATTTCAAAGGTATGTTAAGGCACTTCCTTCTTTCTTTTGGCATGATTTAAAGTGAAATGAATAAGATATTTCATAACGGATCTACTCCTTGCAACTAAGGTTGTCTATGTTGTTCTTTCCTTATAAAGTTATTCTAAGCAAGTGTGTATGATCCTTGAATCCTACCAAGGTTCATATTGAGGGTATGGATGTCAATAATTTTAATCGAAGGTGCAATGACCTTAAGTCATTCCGAAATATTTAGAACGTGATTCCATCAGTCTAGCATGCATTATATATAATATCTACTTTACTCTACCGAGTTGCGCTATAGTCGGCGGGGTATGACACTTATTGTGCAACCACTGATCCATTGGGTTTACTGAGCTCTACGTGGCCGGGTATGATTTTACCAAGCCTTATGATGGCCGGGTATATTTTTACTGAGTCCTCTCTGAGGTCGGGTATGATATAATGATGATGATACCTATAGAAGAGTGTGTTTTTAAAAGTTTATGTATATATATGTATTATGCATTTCATGTCAGTAGCCCCCAGAAGCACTCAGATGTTACAGGTTGTATCTCCTCTCTCTCTCTCTCTTTACATTACTGTTCTTGTTTATGTTTTCCTACCTTACATACCCGTTACTTTATTTGTAATGATATCCCTTTTGCCTGGGGACGCTGCGTTTCATGCCCGAAGGTCCCAATAGATAGGTTGACATTCCTCCTAGTAGGCTATCAGCTCAGCGGAAGGTGTTGGTGCACTCCAGTTGCTCCAGAGTTACCTATTTCGTCAGTATGATTTGGACATGTATTGATTGGTATGGCGGAGCCCTATCCCGGCCTTTATGATGTGTATGTACTCTTAGAGGCTTGTAGACATATGTCATGTATATGAAAGATTGTATGGCCTTGTCGGCCTATGTTCAGTGTACGAGTGTTCATTTTGGTCTTATAGGACCGTATGTCACATGTATAAGTTTGTATTACATGTTTGGTCATCCTATGTCAAGTATTTCCTTATGTTTTATTCTGATTATATCATGACGGCCCTTCCAGCCCATTTACTCATGCTGGTATGATAAGAAAGATACATTACGTTGGTACTCGATTGGGTAAGGCATCAGGTGCCTGTTGCGGAACTCCGATTTGGGTCGTGACAATAAGGGTTGTAGGGACTGAAGTCGATGTATTATTTGCTTGGCGAGTAGTTGAAGAAAAGTTATCGAGGATCGTATCTAGTGTAGGAAAACAGTGTGGTTGTGGGAGCGTAATCATGGCCAGATGTGCCAATTCCTGAATGTGTTGTACTTGCTCCCTCGATGATTCCATCTCTTGGACTATCCTAGAAACATCTTCTTTATTTCGAGTATCATCCTTTTCTCCCGATTACCCCAGGCTATCAGCTATCACCAAAGCGTGCTCGGTCGGGTTATATGTCGCAGACATTCCCTTTCGATCTCAAGTTGTATGTTGGTTCCGCCAGTTTTGGGTCAACACAAACCAACTTCTTCCTTTGGGAGATAATAATAAAGTAATACAAGAAAAGAAAAGAAAAAAAAAAGAACAGAAGTCAGTTTTAGTGTCTGCACAGATAATAGGCACACAAAGCAGTTAGTTCACGTATCCAAGCAAATGCATTTCCTAATGTGCGAGGGACCTCTCCTTTTTTGAGGTAGGCCAAAGTCATGAATTTTACAAACAATAAGATTTGACACATTTAGATCTAAAGCAGACTTTTGTTTTCATTAAAAACATTTGGATTGTAATATATGGGAACAACGGTTACATCATTATTTACAACATTCATAAGATTACATGGGCTCAACAGACTCGCCCTTATGAAATAGAAGGGTTCGAGATAAAAGATACAAAGTGGGAAAGGGATGAAAACAACCAACTTCTAACAGCCATCCCCGAAATCATTTCCCATATCTTCTTCCTCTTATGTCTCCTCTTCTGGATCTTCTTCAAATTCTTCCTCTTAATCATCATTGAACTCGGGCTCCTCTTCTGGATCTTCTTCTGGTTTTGTCTCAAATTCAATTTGGATACACTCAATAATCATCCTCTAGGGGTTGCAGCATGTGGTGAACTGCCCCTGGGACCACTTGACGATATATGGAGGTAGTCACAAGGTAGTGTGGCAAAATCTCATGATAGATTTGCAAGGCTTCCCACTGCATCTTCTAGCCAGGCAATCCCTTCTCAGCTTGGTCGGGCCAGCTCATCCACTTCATTGATCCAGACATAGTATTCTGGAGTGCACCACGAATTCTGACCTATTGGCATCATAACCAAATCATTCCACTCCTCTTGAAGTCTCTTTATCCATGGTATAAGGATATGCCCACTGTACTCGTCTTCATACAATGCCGTACATCCTAAATCAAACCAACCTGCCTCAGAACTTGTAATGGTGCACATGGCTGGATATCCTCGAGTCTTGTCAACTCAATGAAATACTTCTGGGGAGTCATTAAAACTACACTACCACTCATCCATGACAACTTCCAATTTATCCACTCTCTAATTAAGTTGGTCAGCATCTCTCTCCATTCTTCCTGCCCGTGTGAGGATACTCATTGTCTCACTCTCTCACTGTGACTTTGAATCATGTTGCTAATGCCCTCAAGGTAATCAATTGGGGCCTCTCGTTGAAAGAAGTACTTTGTGGCCCATATTTAGGGTAAGAAGTTGCAACCCTTGAAGAAATCGTACCCCTAGGAACAGGCAGACAATGCTCTGAAATTTCTGCTAACACCATAGATACCAAGGTGGCATGGATGTTACCCCAAAATTTTGCCAGAACCACATACACCAAGTTGATATTGGTATGTCCTCTCCTTTGTAGGAAAACTAGCAATCCTAATAGTGCCAAAGAGAAGGTTATGTGTCCAAGACTTTTCCAGGTTTCCTAATCACATTAAAACTCTCCCAAATACAATTCATAGCTCTCTCCTTGTCCAAACCTGTCAAATAATTGGCCGAGGATTACCTATCCATCTTCAATGTTCCTCAGAGCTTGATTATTTGCCAGGCCTAAATCATTGAGAAACTTGTATTCGGGCATGGTGACCGGTAATATCGGTTTCCTCCCTATGAATTGAAGTTTTGTGAAGATGAACTTTTTTCAATGTTGGTACCAACTCACAGTCATTAAACTTTAAAATCACTTTGACTGGATTCCATAATTCTATCAGCAAGCGGGTCTGAACCTTGTCAGCCCGGATGTTCAGTAAGGTGGTCAATGCTCCTAGGTGCGTCCTGATTTAATCCCCTTGCTCTTGGGGGATGTTCTTCCACCATTTCTTTAGCTTGTGTGGTGCTCCCATTACTATATTGATTTTGGGGATGTTGTAGTTGATTTTCATTTCCGAAGAGGGTATAGAAAAATTTTGATAAGTGTTTGCTTTGGATCTTTAATGTTTCGTCATGATTAGTTCGCCTTTCCACAAAAGTCATGTCGTTAGGTGCATGACTCGTTGACGTTAGGGTGGCTTTCTTAATTATGTGTCGATGCCAAGGACCGACTCACCTACAGTTTGTACAATATGACCTACGTTTGCTAGAGTAGAGTGTTTCCTAATTTTAATTTAGACTGAAGACTGCGAGAAGTTATGTCAGTTGACCTGACAAAGTGATTCTCTGAAGCTAAAGAATTTTGAAAAAGGGTTTAGAGGGTTGTAAAAGACAACTCTCGCATGCCATTATGTGTGATGGTGTACGACCAAGACTCGATAGGAAAGAGCGTGATGATAGTATATATAAAGCGGTAACAGATAGTGGGATGTTAGTAATAACTTTAAGGTAAGCAGATAAATACATAGTGAGCAAGTAAGGCAAGTAGGTCTATAGTTGCAAATTGAACATAGTTAAAGCAATATATAAACATTCCTAAATTTCAAATCTAGTCTAAGTCTGCTAAAGTTAGAACCAAAGAGTACTCCCAGCAGATTCTTCATGTTGTTGCACCCAATTTTGCGCGAATCAAAACAAGATTCAACTAATGGTTTCTCTTTTTATGACAGAAGAGAGTCGCCACCTAATATTTAAAGGTATACTAGGGTATTTATTTAATTAATATTACCCTATTAGTTTGCTAACGAGTGAGATTTGGGTAAAGGTTCTTGTTCTTCTAAGGGGAAGGTGTTAGGCCCCCTAAAATATACCTGGAGTAGATCCATAGGACATAGACTAGGTTAGTGAATTAGAAATCTATATTCTACTTAGTTAATGCTTAAAAATCCGTGGCTTACCCTATGTCTTGTTTAAGTCAATGAAAATAGGATATGTACTGTGAAAAAAGGATATAGGTTTAAATTGTAAAAGCCCTTTAAAATGTTTACATCCACATAACTGAAGAGATATGAAAAAATGTCTTTATAACGTTTACACCTACAAGATTTGAAAAGACGTAAGACGTGGTTATGGTTGAATACTTTATATTTTAAAATAACATGGTTACTTATAAAAATCTAGTAGAGTAAAGACTATTAGAAATGGGGTCCTGAATATACCTATGGGAATTTGTTTCAGTTTGTAGCAATGTGTTTGAAGAAAAAATTTGTTGAACTTTAATAGCCCTTGATTACAACCGTGTTGATTTTGTTTATAGAAAAACTAACTTTGTAATATCCTTTTCGATTCCGGCTTTAGAAGAAGAATTATTTGCTTTTCAAATCTATTTTAAAACTTCAAAGAACTTCATTAAAATGGTTAGTATGATTAAAAAAAGAAATTTTGTGTAATGAAGGATAAATGATCAAAGTGCCAAAATTTTATAGTTGATCGTAATCTCACGGTGATTCCTATTATTACCTATGGATATTGGTTACCTAAAGCAATTCAAAGAGATAAGAGAAAATAGTCACTCAAATATTTTGTGTGTCATATACATAAAGACAATAACAGATCATATAAAGCAATAAAGGGAGGAAATGGACTCATAGGTTTGGGCCTGAAGAAGGTTAGGCCCAGCGAACAGCAGACAAGCAGCAACAACTTCCATGACTTCAAACTCAAAGGCTGGAACTTGGGCCTGAGTTCTTGAGAACTCAGCAGGCCCAGTTCAATTACATCAAAAGAAAAAGGCAAAAATTAGTAACAAAGCCCAACATAATATTTAAATGTGGATAAGATCAAACGTAAGGCCCAAATGAGAGTGTAACAAATGTTTGCGGTTAAGAATGTAAATAAAACTATGTAAGAAAAAGGAAAATTGCAATTTCCTTCATTAGACATACTTTAAGAGATTAGCAAATGTCAGTGACTAAGGGCTTAAGGTGAAATTCCATTTATAGCCAAGTCACTCTTTGGGCCCCTGCCATTTCAAAGTTCACAAGGTTCTCAAGGACCCCGAGCAGTGCATGTGTCAGGGAGAGTATCTCAGCCACAAACTAATTTACACTCCTAAATACTCCTAACCACTCACACTTACTCTTTCCTTTATGTTTAAATGCCAATGAGGCATTCATTATACGCTTCAATACAATAGTAACAATAACACACATATTTAAATATGTATACTTCTAACAGAAACTATACAGAATGTTACTATGAACATATAATAACAGATAACATCAAGGAGATCACAATCCAAACACTAGTGTGTAGCTCACTGTAAAGAACTACCAATATGCAGAAGAATGCTCTAAGAAAACAATTACATGTGCAATTAAGGGAAAAGATCAGCAGTAGGTCATTTTAGAAGTTTAAACAATTGAGTCAGGCAACTTAAGAAGTAGAAGCGGGACATAGTAAAAGTTTACAGAGGTCCTCAACCATAACAGCTGATGCTTAAGTTGATCAAGAGTTCATACATAGACTTAGTCTTAATTCCTAATAGGTGTATGAGTTAACAGTTTCATATGAGATCTATAAAGAGCATCAGATGAAGAATTTAAGTGAACAAATTGGTCTCAACTTAATAGAAGATCACTTTCTCCTTAAAAGATTCCTAATATCATATTCTCACTTGGTTTATTAAGAGTCAATGTATACTTTTATACTCAAGCAGAGCAGATAACATCAAAATGTGCTCTTAAATTCATAAGTGAATCATAGTTAACTTATGCAAACTTCGCAAGGTTCAATATTAATTATATGATAGAGTAATATGAAAACATAGGCATGAGTATGAAAGATAAGCAGGGAGTTTGTTTAATAATAGGAATGAGTGCAGAAACCCTAGGAGAAGACAATCAAGCACATATAAGAAATATCCTTAAGGAGTGCAAGACTACAACATGGTAGAGTGTCAAACATCATAGGATCAGGCCAAAAAATTCAGTATAAAACTCTAGAACAAAGAAAGTTTTACATAAATAAGCAGGATACTAATAACAAGATAACTAATCCAATTAAATAGGTGAATACATCAGTCCTAGCATAATCAAGTTTAACTTAGTATGGTCAGTTTAGGGGATAATATACATGTACAACAACTATAACTCTCAACCAAATTCTATTTCTTAATCAGATCCTTGAAGACAATTCTAAACATGCTTAGTCAAGGACAACAATAGCAGTCAGACTTCATATAAGATTAGCTACAGAAATTCAATAGAACTTAAACCAGTTTCATTTTAGAACATGTTTACATTTGGGTGAGGCTTCACAAATATGATCACATAATCTAGGAAGTTGATAGGAAAACCTTTACAGTTATTTCTTAATAGGTCTCAAAATCACAAAAGCATATTGGAAGAGATGAAGCAGCCCAATCATATATATAGTGATATTTCTAAAAGTTTATAAGATTACAAAACATATCAAGTGGGCAGATGATCTAACAACCAAGCTAGTGAAGCCACCACAGAAGTTCAAAATCACAAAATCATGTGAGTTTGAGGTAGACATGGTTTCAATAGCAGATTAATCAGTGTAAGAAACCAAGTTAAGTGGGTATAACATTGATGCCATGAGGAAGATCAATTTTATACATATTAACAGATGATATAACATTGCTTGACTTCAGGAGACAATATAGCACAAATTTAGTAGGCATAAATTATTAACAAGGGATTAAGAAACAATTAAATACACATATTGAACTAGGCAAGAAAACATGATAGTACAGCTGATAGAACACATATCGAATCATCACAACCTCTTAACTAACTGCAGAAGTTCAGCGAGACTTAGGTAATTCATTTTTAGCGAAGCATTTATCTGGTGAAGTTCATCAGGTTCACAAAATAATCAACTAATGTTAGAATAGGTATGGATTATCAAAGAAACAATTAGCTCAAACCCATAAAGTATAGACAAGATAATCAGTCATATACCAATAACATACATTACAAACAAAGGTGATCAATCAGAAGAGAACATGGTAAGAACAAAACAACACTAGACAATCAAGAAAGAGAGGGTCAGCATATACTAACCTTCGACGTAGCAGCAAACCAAATAAAAGCTTCTTGATCAAGATATTTACCTTGGCAATTGAGAATCAGAATTGATTGTTGATGAATCAACGTATATCGCCTAAGGCTCCAATGTCCAAAGGTTACTGTGCTTGACATCTGGACATCAAATACTCATGATGAAGCTCTAAAAAACCTTCATGCATGCTCCGATTTGATGGAGCATAAGAGAAGTCAAGAGATTTCAGAGTTTTATTTGGTCAAGCATTTTAGATTAGGTAATTTCAAATTTTATCAGCAAAAAAGGAAAAGGATTGATTGGATTCACGGCTTAGGAGGAAAAAGAAATGATTTGAAGTTAAATCTTATGTTCAAGGTCTGGTGATTGATGGAGGTTGGGCAGATGAGAGAATAGATATTGAAAGGGGAAAAAAGGTGGCTGATCAAGAGGTGAATGATTTAGGGTTTAGGGTAATCGGGGTTGGTCTCTCAAGTTTAAAGCATTGGAAAAGATCTGGTCCATTGGATCTGTAACGATCCGGTTGGTCGTTTCATGAGTTCCAGCTCTGTTTTTCCTATTCCTGCTTTCTTCTTTGTTCTTCAGGTGTGTTTTATCATATCATATTGGTTGATTCAGGTCTAAAGTGGTCTTATAGTGGAATGAGGCACTTAGCCTCCTATTTAGAAGCTTAAGTGAAAAAGTCAATTGGATGTTGACTTATGTGTAGACGACCTCGGAATGAAATTCTAGAAGATGCAGTTGGTTCGCAGGGTCATTTGTGACTAGTGTGCAAAATTAAGAATATTCGGACAAGGTTTGATTGGTGTCGGAGTCATTTGTGGAATTTTGAGACTTAGAGTCATTAGGCTTAAATTCGAGTGTTATTTGGTGTGTGGGCATTGTTTTGAGAGATTCGAGTGTTCGACTAAGTTTGAATGATGTTATGGAATGTGTTGGTATATTTGGTTGAGGTCCTGAGGGCCTCGCACGTATTTCGAGTAGTTATCGGATGGGTATAGCTATTGAAAACAACTGCTGGTGTTGTTGGTGTTCAGAGGTTGGTCTTTGAAGTTGGGAGCGCGGACCGCGGCGGAATCTCGCGATCAGCTGAGGAAGTTCGTGGGGGCGGCAGTATTTTTGCTATCAGTGGCTAAGGCCGGCGCGGAGAACGGAAGAAGGGACGCGACCACAGGAACTGGAGGCATTTGTGGCCGCGGTGAAGATTCCACGGACAGCAGAGCGGCGAGCGCGGTGATGGTGGCTTTTTTGGTGGTCAGCGAGATTTGAATCTGAGGGGTGTACTAGAAATACGAGATTCTTGGTTTATTTTCATATTTTGACCTAGAGAGCTCGAGCTTTTGTAATTGTTCGATGATTTTTTAGGAAATTCATCGGGGTAAGTGAATCTAACTCGGTTTAGGCTAAAAAACATGAATATATCATGGAATCCATCATTTGATTAGACATTTGGGATGGAAATTGGGGAAAATTTATGGAACTTCATAAAATGAACTTTTGAGATAAGCCGATTCTAAGTCGGAATTGAGTGAAAATATTATTATTAGTCTAGTAATTGAATGGGTTGACGAATTCTGTGAATGAGTTGTCGGATCTTGAGACGCGGGCCCGGGGCCTGTCTTTTGAGTTGACTTTTTGACTCTTGGTCTTAAGCTTAGCATTTTCTTATAGGATTGATTCCTTTAGCTCGTGTTGATTGTATCGAATTGTTTATGGCTAGATTCGGAGCGTCCCAAGGTCGATTTGAGGGGAAAAGGCATCGCGAAATAGGATTTTGGCTTGGTTGAGGTAAGTAACGCTTCCAAACTTGGTTCTGAGGGTTCGAAATCCCGAACTATGTGCTATATGATTGTATTGAGGTGACGGACATGCCAAGTGACTGGCGTTCACCGTGAGGATTGTGGCTTGGTTCATTCCATGGCACCACTAGTGACTCTTTCTTGCTGATACTACTGTTTCTATCATGTGACTAAGTAAATGTGCTGCAAATCATGCTAGCTATCCTACTAGGGCTTCACACTGATACTGATGAGACCCAAGTGGTCGTTTGTTGTTGTCATATCACTAGATTCATTGATGTTAAGTACTCAGTCTTACTCATGCATATCATATCAAGTCTCAGTCTCAGTTGTTATTATTTGACGCATCATATCATTGTTTCGAGCTAATTTTTATGGCATTGTGAGCCCGTGAATGAGACTGGAGAATGATGACTGAGAGAGGCCTTGAGCCTAAATGATGTGTGACAGTTATGGGTTGGGCTGCATGCCACAGCGAATTATTAATTATGCTTTCGTTCGCTTGTTATAGCGCTTGGGACGTAGGATCCTCTCTGGAGTTTGCATACCCACAGTGGGCACGGATGATATTAACCTGGTTCATTCCATGGCACCTCTAGTGACTCTTTCTTGCTGATACTACAATTTCTTTCATGTGACTAAGTAAATGTGCTGCAAATCATTCTAGCTATCCTGCTAGGATTTCACACTAATACTGATGAGACCCGAATGGGCGTTTCTTGCTGTCATATCACTATATTCATTGATGTTATGTACTCAGTCTTACTCATGCATATCATATCATGTCTCAGTCTCAGTTGTTATTATTTGATGCATAATTGTGAGCCCATGAGTAATACTGGAGAGTGATGATTGAGAGAGGCCGAGAGCCTAAATGATGAGTGACAGTTATGGGTCGGGCTGCACGCTGCAACGAATTATTGATTATGCCTTCGTTGGCTTGTTATAGCGCTTGGGACGTAGGATCTCCTCTGAAGTCTGCACACCCACGGTGGGCGCGGATGATATTATTGAGGGATGGATTTCCCTAGACATGGATTTTTCTGAAGTATTGATATATGGGGATGGATTTCTCCACACGGATGGATTTCCCTTTTTCCTCGGTACCTGGTGACTTATAGTCATTGATAAGTATGTTCCAGGATGGATTTCCCTGGGCCGTTTGGCCATATGCGAACCTGGAGATGGATTTCTCCTCAGGGTTGGATTAACCTTATTTTCTCAGTACTGGATGACTTGCAGTCAGCGTTGTATATGTTCCGGGATGGATTTCCCTGGGTCGGATGGCCATATATAGTACCGAGTGGTTGAGCACTTGAGAGTCGGAGCACATGGTGCATTTCATACATCCTGTACATTGGTATGCAGAGATAGTTGAGCCTTATATTTTACATTACTCAGATTTGTATTTATTTCACTATTGAGTTGTATTCCTGAAAGAATAACATGCCTACTTTACTGCACAACTTATTTCTATTCTCTATTGAGGTTACATTCATCCCTACCTATCAGTCCATAGGTTGGACTTGTTACGTACTGAGTTGGTGTACTCACGTTACCCCTTGTACCTTGTGTGCAGATACAGGTGCCTTCAGTCCTAGTGGCAGTCACTGATCGAGGTTGCAGGCTTTGGAGATTTTTGATGTATCTGCATGGCGTTCATAGATCTTGACCCTCCTTCTTTATTCTAGTAGTGTTTAAGTTGTATTCAGTAAGCATTGTAGTAGACTATGATTTTTTCTCTAGATGCTCGTGTACTCCGTGACACCCTGGTTTTGGGCTGGTTGAATCGTGTTATGGATTTTGCTTATGTTTGAACAGTTTATTTTTCTTAAATGATAAAATTACTCTTCCGCAAATGTTCTAAATCTTAGTATTATGGTTGGTTTTCCGTTGAGTTGAGGCTAGCCTAGTTCCACGATAGGCACCATCACGACGGGTTGAGTTTGGGTCGTGACAAGTTGGTCAGAGCCTAGGCTACATAGGTCTCACGAGTCATGAGTGGGTTTAGTAGAGTCTTGCGGATCGGTACGGAAACGTCTGTACTTATCTTCGAGAGGCTACAAAACCTTTAGGAAAACTTCACATTCTTGAATTCTCTTCATGCAAATCTGTTGATACTGCAACTAAGCTTCTGTTATTCTATTCTCTCACAGATGGTGAGGACACGTACTATCGGTCAGGACGAAGAGCCACTAGTACCACCAGTTGGGGCCGCGAGAGGCCGAGGTCGCGGTAGAGGTCGTGGCAAAGGTAGAGGTACAACTTGCACCGCAGCTAGGGCAGCACTAGTAGATCCCCTAGCTGCCCCAGTTCAGGATCAGGTTTTGGGTGTGGATGTCCCAGTGGGACTAGCTCAGGCACCAGTTGTGCCTATTGTTATTCCAGGCCTTCAGGAGACCTTGGCTAAGATTCTGGCCGTATGCACCAGTATTGCTCAGGCGGTCACTGTTTCTACTACAGCAACTACTTCCCAGGTCAGGGGAGGCACTCAGACTCTTGCCGCCCGCACACCCGAGCATGTTGTTCAGGGACTTCAGACATTGGGGGTACCACCAGCCTAGTCGGTTGCACATGTTCAGGACTATATGGTTCCCGTCATGCCTGATGATGAGCAGCATAGATTGGAGAGGTTTGGTAGACTTCAGCCTCCAACTTTCAGTTGTAGAGAGAGTGAGGATGCCTAGGGTTTCTTGGTCAAGTGTCAGCGGATTCTTCGTACAGCGGGTATTCTAGAGACCAGTGGGGTCTCGTTCACTACCTTTCAGTTCTCTGGAGCTGCCTTTACTTAGTGGGAGGCTTATGAGAGGCGTAGGCCAATTGGTGCAGCGCCCCTTACCTGGCATAAATTCTTCATTCTCTTCCTAGAGAAGTATGTACCACTATCCTACAGAGAGGAGCTACACAGGTAGTTTGAGCAGTTGCGTCAGGAGGGTATGACTGTGACGCAGTATGAGATGAGATTCTTCGAGTTGGATTGTCATGCTATCTCGCTGGTTCCCTCTGATAGGGAGAGGATCAGGAGGTTCGTTGATGGCCTCACTTATCAGCTACAGAATTTTCTAACCAGAGAAAGGGTATCTAGCACTTCTTTTGAGGAGGGGGTTTACATTGCCAGAGAGATAGAGTCAGTTCGCCGCCAGGAGTAGGTTGACAGGGAGGCCAAGAGGCCTCGAGAATCTGGTAGCTTTGGTGGTGTGCGTTCTGGAGGTCAGTTCTAGCACGACAGAGGTCGTCCATTCAGACATACTTAGTAAGCTCCTTCAGGTCACCATGGTAGATCATCTGGTCATGGTCCTCATAGTTCACATTAGGGCCACTCATCTCTTAGTGCCCTTCCAGCGCAGAGTTGATGCACCATCAGTTCTGGGATCATCTATGCCTGGTTCTTCTAGTGGATATCCTGGTGCTCAGGTCTCCCTTCAGTCCCTATTTCCAGTGGCCGGTAGAACTTGCTTTGATTGTGGAGATTTGGGTCATATCAAGAGGTTCGGTCCCCGCCTTTCAAGAGGTTCATCCCAACAGAGGAGTAAGCCTTCGGCTTCAACACTAGTTACTTCCCCACCCGTCTAGTCAGCTCGGGTGGAGGTCAATCAGTTAGGGGTCGCCCTAGAGGGGGAGGCCGATCAGGTGGTAGTCAGGCCTGTTTCTATGACCTCCCTGCCAGACCCGATGCTATTGCTTCAGACGCTGTGATCACAGGTGTTATCTCAGTTTGTCATAGGGATGCCTCTGTATTATTTGATCCCGGATCCACTTTTTCATATGTTTCATCATATTTTGCCCATTATCTGGATACGCCCCGCGAGTTTCTTCTTTCACCTGTTCGTGTATCCACTCCTATGGGCTATACTATTGTAGTGGACCGCGTATATCGGTCTTTTGTGATAACTATTGGGAGTTTGGAGACCCGAGTAGACCTTTTGTTGCTTAGTATGGTGGACTTTGATATGATATTGGGTATGGATTGATTATCTCCATGTCATGTTATCTTGGACTGTTACGCTAAGAGGTGACGTTGGCTATGCCAGGAGTGCCACATATTGAGTGGCGAGGTTTGACGGATTATGTTCCGAGAAGGGTAAATTCATTTTTGAAGGCCCAACGAATGGTTGGAAAGGGATATCTTTCTTATTTTGGCCTTTGTGAGGGATGTCAGTGCAGAGACTCCAAGTATTGATTCGGTTCTGGTGGTGAGAGAATTCCCGGGTGTATTTCCTAGAGATCTTCCGGGCATGCCGCTAGATAGGGATATTGACTTCGGTATAGATTTGGTGCCGGGCACGCAGCCCATTTCTATTCCCCCATATCATATGGCACCGACGGAGTTAAAGGAATTGAAAGAGCAGCTTCAGGAACTCTTTTATAAGGGGTTTATTTGGCCTAGTGTGTCGCCTTGGGGTGCACCTGTTCTATTTGTGAAGAAGAAAGATGGAACGTTGAGGATGTGCATTGACTACAAGCAATTGAACAAAGTTACAATCAAGAATAAGTATCCTTTGCCTCGTATTGATGATCTAGTTGACCAGCTTCAGGGAGCAAGAGTGTTCTCCAAGATTGATCTTAGGTCAGGGTATCACCAGTTAAAGATCAGGGAATCGGACATTCTTAAGACAACTTTCAAGACCCGATATAGTTATTATGAGTTCCTCGTTATATCTTTTGGGCTGACCAATGCCTCAACATCGTTCATGCATTTGATGAACATCGTATTTCGACCTTATCTCGACATGTTTGTTATTGTATTCATTGATGATATTCTGGTTTACTCGCGTAGTCAGGAGGAGCACGCTGAGCATTTGAGAGTTATATTGCATCGGTTGAGAGAGGAGAAGCCCTATTCAAATTTCTCCAAGTGTGAGCTTTGTCTTAGTTCAGTGGCGTTCTTGGGGCACGTAGTGTCCATTAAGGGTATCTAGGTTGATCTGAAGAAGATAGAGGTGGTCCAGAGTTGGCCCAGACCATCCTCAGCCACAAAGATTCATAGTTTTCTGGGTTATGCGAGTTATTACCGTCAGTTCATTTAGGGATTTTCATCTATTGCATCACCCTTGACCAAATTGACCCAAAAGGGTTCTCCTTTCAGGTGGTCGGATGAGTGTGAGGCGAGCTTTCAGAAGCTCAAGACAACTTTGACCACAACTCTAATGTTAGTCCTACCATCAGCTTAAAGTTCTTATGCAGTATATTGTGATGCTTCTCGAGTTGTCATTGAGTGTGTGTTAATGCATGAGGGTAGAGTGATTGTTTATGCTTCTCATCAGTTGAAGCCCCATGAGAAGCACTACCCTATCCATGATTTGGAGTTGGCTGCCATTGTTCATGCATTGAAGATCTGGAGGCATTATCTCTATGGTGTGTCTTGTGAGGTATTTACCAATCATCGTAGCTTCCAACACTTGTTTAAATAGAAGGTTCTCAATTTGAGGGAATGGAGGTGGTTGGAGCTACTAAAGGACTATGATATTACTATTTTGTACCATCTGGGGGAGACCAATGTGGTGGCCAATGCCTTGAGTAGGAAGGTAGTGAGTATGCGCAGTATTGCATTCATTCCTATTGATGAGAGACCTCTTGCAGTTGATTTTTAGGCTTTAGCCAATCGGTTGGTGAGGTTGGATATTTCGGAGCCCAGTCGGATCCTAGCTTGTGTGGTTTCTCGGTCTTTATTGTTTGATCGCATCAGAGAGCACCAATATGATGATCCTCATTTATTAGTCCTCAAGGATAAGATGCTGCATAGTGATGACAGAGATGTGACTATTGGTGATGATGGGGTATTGAGGATGCAGGGCCTGACATGTGTGCCCAATGAAGATAGACTTTGGGAATTGATTCTAGAAGAGGTCCACAGCTCGCGGTATTCCATCCATCCGGGTACCGCGAAGATGTACTAGGATTTGAGACAGCACTATTGGTGGAGGAGATTGAAGAAAGATATAGTGGAGTTTGTAGCTCGGTGTCTCAATTGTCAGCAGGTGAACTATGAGCATCAGCGGCCGGGTGGCTTGCTTTAACAGATAGATATTCTAGAGTGGAAGTGGGAGCGCATCACCATGGATTTCGTAGTTGGACTCCCATGGACCTTGAGGAAGTTCTATGCTATTTGGTTGATTGTGGATCGGCTGACCAAGTTCGGGTACTTCATTCCTATGTGTACTAAGTGGTTGGCTGAGATTTATATCCGAGATATTGTCCGCCTGCATGGTATTCCAGTATCCATCATTTCAGACAGAGGTACTCAGTTTACATCGCAGTTTTGGAGGGTCGTGCAGCAAGAGCTGGGTACTCAGGTCGAGTTGAGCACAACATTTCACCCTCAGATGGACAAGCAATCCGAGCACACTATTTAGATTTAGGAGGACATGTTACGCGCTTATGTCATTGATTTTGGAGGTTCATCGGACCAGTTTTACCGCTCGCAGAGTTTGCTTACAACAACAGTTATTAGTCGAGTATTCAGATGGCTCCATATGAGGCTCTATATGGGAGACGGTGTAGATCTCCAGTGGGATGGTTTGAGCCAGGCAAGGCTAGGCTTTTGGGTGACCTAGTGCAGGATGCTTTGGACAATGTGAAAGTGATTTAGGAGCATCTTCGTACAGCGCAGTCAAGACAAAAGAGTTATGCTGACAGAAAGGTTTGGGACGTATCTTCTATGATTGGGGAAAAGGTTCTATTGAAGGTTTCACCCATGAAGGGTGTTATGAGATTTGGAAAAAGGGGCAAGTAGAATCCTCGGTTCATTGAACTTTTAAGTTACTTCATAGGATTGAGGAGGTGGCTTATGAGCTTACTTTGTCGCCTAGCTTGTTGGGGTTGCATCCGATATTTCATGTTTCTATGCTCCGAATGTATATTGGCGATCTGTCTCATGTTTTGGATTTCAGCATGGTGCAGTTAGATGGTAATTTGACTTATGATGTGGAGGCAGTGGCTATTTTGGAGCTGCAGGTTCGCAAGTTGAGATCAAAGGATATAGCTTCAGTGAAAGTACAGTGGAGAGGTCGGCACGTGAAGGAGGCTACTTGGGAGGCCGAGCGGGAGATGCGAAGAAGATATCCACACCTATTTAAGGCTTCAGGTATGTTTCTAGACTCGTTCAAGGATGAACGTTTGATTTAGAGGGGGAGGATGTAACTACCCGAACGGTCATTTCATGAGTTACAACTCTATTTTCCCCATTTCTGCTTTGGTCTATGTTCTTCATCTGTGTTTTATCATATCATATTGCTTGATTCAGGTTCGGAGTGGTCTTGGAGTTGAATGAGGCACTTAGCTTCCTATTTAGAAGCTTAAGTGGAAAAGTCAACCAGATGTTGACTTATGTGTACATAACCTCAGAATGAAATTCTGGAAGTTGCAGTATGTTCGTAGGGCCATTTGTGACTTGTGTACAAAATTTGAGAATATTCGGACAAGGTTTGATTGGTTTCGGAGTCATTTGTGGAATTTGGAAGCTTAGAGTCCTTAGGCTTGAATTCGAGTGTGATTTGGTTTGTTGGCATTGTTTTGAGAGATTCGAGGGTTTGACTAAGTTTGAATGATGTTAAGGGATGTGTTGGTATGTTTGGTTGAGGTCTTAAGGGCCTCGGGTGTGTTTCGAGTAGTTATCGGATGGGTATAGCTGTTGAAAACAGCTGCTGGTATTGCTGGTGTCCAGAGGTTGGTCTCTGAAGTTGGGAGCGCGGACCGCGGCAGAATCTCGCGGTCAGAGGAGGAAGTTCGCGGGGGCGACAGTATTTCCACGGTCAGCGGCAAAGGCTGGCGCGAACAAAGAAAGAAGGAATGCGGCCATAGGAACTGGAGGCGTTTGCGGCCGCGGTGAAGATTCCATAGACAGCGAAGAGGCGAGCGCGAAGGCGGTGGTTTTTTTGGTGGTCAGCAAGATTTGAAACCGAGGGGTGCACTATAAATACGAGATTCAGGGTTTATTTTTATATTTTGACCTAGAGTGATCGTGCTTTGGCGATATTTTGAAGGTTTTCTAGGAAATTCATCGGGGCAAGTGATTCTAACTTAGTTTAGTCTAGTATACATAAATATATCATGGAATCCATCATTTGATTAGAGATTTGGGATAAAAATTGGGAAATATTTGTGGAACTTCATAAAATGAACTTTTGAGATTTGTAAGCCGATTTGAAGTCGGAATTGAGTGAAACTAGTATGGTTAGTCTCGTAATTGAATGGGTTGATGAATTTTGTGACTTTGGTTGGAGTTCGAGATGTGGGCCTGGCGCCCATCTTTTAAGTTGACTTTATGACTCTTGGTATTAAGCTTAGCATTTTCTTATAGGATTGATTTCTTTAGCTCGTGTTGATTGTATCGAATTGTTTATGGCTAGATTCGGAGAGTCCAGAGGTCGATTTGAGGGGAAAAGGCGTTGCAGAATAGGATTTTGGCTTAGTTGAGGTAAGTAACGCTTCCAAACTTGGTTCTTAGGGTTCGAAACCCCGAACTATGTGCTATATGATTGTATTGAGGTGACGCACATACCAAGCAATGGGGGTGTGAGCGTGCACCGTGAAAATTGTGGCCTGGTTCATTCCATGGCACCTCTAGTGACTCTTTCTTGCTGATACTACAATTTCTTTCATGTGACTAAGTAAATGTGTTGCAAATCATTCTAGCTATCCTGCTAGGGTTTCACACTGATACTGATGAGACCCGAATGGGCGTTTCTTGCTGTCATATCACTATATTCATTGATGTTATGTACTCAGTCTTACTCATGCATATCATATCATGTCTCAGTCTCAGTTGTTATTATGTGATGCATAATTGTGAGCCTATGAGTAATACTGGAGAGTGATGATTGAGAGAGGCCGAGAGCCTGAATGATGAGTGACAGTTATGGGTCGGGCTGCACGCTGCAACGAATTATTGATTATGCCTTAGTTGGCTTGTTATAGCGCTTGGGACGTAGGATCTCCTCTGAAGTCTGCACACCCACGGTGGGCGCGGATGATATTATTGAGGGATGGATTTCCCTAGACATGGATTTTTCTGAAGTATTGATATATGGGGATGGATTTCTCCACACGGATGGATTTCCCTTTTTCCTCGGTACCTGGTGACTTATAGTCATTGATAAGTATGTTCCAGGATGGATTTCCCTGGGCCGTTTGGCCATATGCGAACCTGGAGATGGATTTCTCCTCAGGGTTGGATTACCCTTAATTCCTCACTACTGGATGACTTGTAGTGAGCGTAGTATATGTTCCGGGATGGATTTCCTGGCCGCATCGCCATATGTAGTTCCGAGTGGTTGAGCACTTGAGAGTGGGAGCACATGGTGCATTTCATACATCATGTGCATCGGTATGCAGAGTTAGCTGAGCCTTATATTTTACATTATTCAAATATGTATTTATATTACTGTTGAACTGTATTCCTGAAAGAATAGCATGCCTACTTTACTGCACAACTTATTTATATTCTTTGTTTAGGTTACGTTTGTCACTACTTATTAGTCCATAGGTTGGACTTGTTACTTACTGAGTTGGTATACTAACATTACCCCTGCACCTTGTGTGCAGATCCAGGTGCTTTCGGTCCTAGTGGCAGTCACTGATCGAGGTTGCACGCTTGGAGATTGTTGCGTATCTGCATGGCGTTCGCAGATCTTGACCATCCTCATTTATTCTAGTTCTATTTTAGTTGTATTCAGTAAACATTGTAGTAGACTACGTTTTTTTCTCTAGATGCTCGTGTACTCCGTGACACCCTGGTTTTGGGCTGGTTGAATCGTGTTATGGATTTTGCTTATGTTTGAACAGTTTATTTTTCTTAAATGATAAAAGTACTCTTCCGCAAATGTTCTAAATCTTAGTATTGTGTTTGGTTTTCCATTGAGTTGAGGCTGGCCTAGTTCCACGATAGGCTCCATCATGGCGGGTTGAGTTTGGGTCATGACAGGATCATTTGCCACGACCCGAATTTCCCACCGTCGGGACCGTGATGGCGCCTAACATCGCACTCGCTAGGCAAGACAACATTAGAGTTATAATTACTTTTTCCCTTTACATTTTCATAGTTAAGATTAACAAGAGCCAATTCAAACAGAAATGAAAGCGGAAGTACGAATTTAACAAATTATCCTCATACTATTAAAAAAACCAAAACAGATACAACCTAAAATCTGGTGTCACAACTCACGAACTTTCTATGATTTTCTACAAATACTACTATGAAATAAAAATACATCTATTTCGAAAATAAATAAAATAGAGATATAGAATGTAGGAGGGGATGCCAGGTCCTGCGGGACGCCTGCAGTGTTACCTTGGGTCTCCTGGAAGAAGTATCAGCAACCGACCTCTCGATCAGCCACTACCAGCTCCGAAATCTGCACAGAAAGTGCAGATTGTAGTATTAGTACAACCGACACCATGTACTGGTAAGTGCCGAGCCCAACCTCGACAAAGTAGTGACGAGGCTAAGGCGGAGCTTATACAATATAACATGCAACAATATATAATAAAACAAAAGGAAATATGGAACGAATTGAAACTGTAACTTATAGCGAAATAAATACGGAACTCAAATTCTTCCCAGTACTCAGCTATAACCAATCCTTAAGAGAATTACAATGCTATGGAATAAAATCTCAGCAAAGGAATACATAAACAGCAAAATGATGTGGCGCGTATCCCGATCCCACCATATAACAAGTAACGATATGATTATTAACCCTTATTACTCCTTGTTGCAGCGTGCAACCCGATCCCACCAGTCCACCCTTATTACTCCTCAATATATCACCCATATTCCTCCTATTGCGGCGCCCAACTCAATCCCACTTGTCCACCCTTATTACTTCTTGTTGCAGCGTGCAACCAGATCCCACCAGACAGTCACATTTCACCCTTATTCCTCCTATTGCAGCGTGCAACCCGATCCCACCATATCAGTACTGATCACAAAATAAGAATAAGTATTTCACAATTTAGGCAAAAACCCTCCACAACATATATACCTCAAACCAAGGCAATGGAAATCTAAACAATTATGAAACTCCATCAGTTAAATACTACACAGCGAGACAAACCAAAGTGTACCATGAAACTCCAATAAACTAACATAAACCAACAATGCACTATAATGAAACTAAGGAACAATTGATAACTTCAATAGAGAAAACAACATTTAACAAGTAGCAAGTAGACATGAAAATATCAATAAGCATGTAGCAGTTAAGACAAGAAAAACAATATATTAAGAACTGGGAAAGGAACGGGCTAAACAAATAATTTGGCGGCGCATAGGTACTCGCCACCACACCTATACGCCCCACACATGGAATTTCACATAGCAATAAAGTCGGGGATCCCTAATCCCTCAAGTCAAAGTTAGACCAAACAGTTACCTCAAACCAATGGGCAATTCAAAGCTCAATTATCGCTTTACCTCTCGATTGCCCCACCAATCCACTTGTATCTAGTCATAATTAACACAATGACACCAATTAATGCTAAAGAAATCAATTCCAATACATAATTATAAGTTTCCTAACTTTTTCCCTAAAAAGTCAAAAACTGACCCTGGGCCTGCTTGGTCAAAACTCAAAATTCAGACCAAAACCAATTACCCATTCACCCCCGAGCTTGGATATACAATTCATTTTGGAATCCGACCTCAATCTGAGGTCTAAATCCTTAAATTTCGAAATTCCTAAGTTCTATATAAAAACACCCAATTCCACCATGAAAAATCATATATTCTAAGAGGAAATCTTGTAAAAAGATGAAATAGATTGAAAGAAATCAGTTAGGAATCATTTACCTATGATTTGGGGAAGAAATGGTCTTTGGAAAATCGCCTCTTGAGGTTTAGGTTTTGAAAAATGGGAGAATGAATGAAAAATCCCGTCCAAAATCATTTTTGAACAGTTGCAGATATCACATTTGCGATCTGGGGTTCGCAAATGTGAACATTCCATCGCAAATACGAACATTCTATCGCAAATGCAAATAAGGTCCAGGACCTGCTACTATCTCAAATGCGAACACTTGTTCGCAAATGCGACCTGTTCGTATCGCAATACAATCCTGAGCTTCGCAATTGCGAAGGTCCCCTTCCAGCCCTTTTGATCGCAAATGCGATACTACTTCGCAAATGCGATGGCCAATCCAAAACTTACCCGAGCCCTCGGGGATTCAAACCAAACATGCACACAAGTTTTAGAACATCCTACGAACTTGCTCATGCGATTAAATCGACAAAATAACACCTAGAACTATGAATTTAGCACCAAATTGCATGAAATTTTCAAGAAAGTTTCAAAACTTTTAACTTTTCAACCAAAGGTCCGAATTACGTCAAATCAATTCCGTCTTCCACCAAATTTCACAAATAAGGTTTAAATATCATAATGGACCTATATCGGGCTCCGAAACCAAAAACGGGTCTGATACCAACAAGATCAAACATTAACTAATTTCTTAAAACCATTGCAAACTTCAGTTTAACAATTTTTATCAAAAATTCATTCCTCGGGCTTGGGACCTCGGAATTTGATTCCGGGCATACGCCCAGGTCCCATATTTTATTACAGACCTTCGGGACAGTCGGAACACGGGTCCGGGTCCATTTACCCAAAACGTTGACCAAAGTCAACAAAATTTAACTTTTTGGCCAAAAATTATCTTTTTCATAAATGTTTCACATTTTGGCTTTCCGGGTACATGCCTAAACTGCGCACGCGAATCGAAGAGGAATAAAATGAGGTTTTTTTAAGACCACAGAACACGGAATCGAGCCTAAAATAGAGGATGACCCTTTTGGGTCATCATATTCTCCACCTCTAAAACAATTGTTCGTCCTCGAATGGATATAGAAAAGTACCTGAGCTAGTGAAAAAATGGGGATATCTGCTCCGCAAATCGGACTCGGACTCCCAGGTAGCTGCCTCAACGGGCTGACCTCTCCACTGCATGTGAACCGAATGATAACTCTTCTATCTCAACTTATGAACCTGCCGGTCTAGAATAGCTACCAGCTCCTCCTTGTAGGTCAAGTCCTTGTCCAATTGGATAGTGCTAAAGTCTAACATGTAGGATGGATCGCCATGATACTTCTGAAGTATGGATATATGAAAAACTGGGTGCACTGCTGATAAAATGGGCGGTAATGCGAGCTCGTAAGCCACCTCACCCGGTCTCCGAAGAATCTCAAAAGGCCCAATGAACCTAGGGCTTAACTTTCCCTTCTTCCCAAACTGTATCACACCCTTCATGGGTGACACCCGAAGCAACACTCTCTCTCTGACCATGAATGCCACGTCATGAACCTTACGGTCGGCATAACTCTTTTGCCTGGACTTCACTGTACGAAGTCTATCTTGAATGATCTTAACCTTATCCAAGGCATCCTGCACTAAATCTATACCCAATAACCGAGCCTCCCCCCGCCCGGCTTAAACTACCCAACCAGCGATCGACATCGTCTACCATACAACGCCCCATAGGGAGCCATCTAAATGCTTGATTGATAACTGTTGTTGTAGGCAAACTCCGCTAACGGCAAGAACTGATCCCAAGAACCTCCAAAGTCAATAACTCAGGCACGAAGAAAATCCTCCAAAATCTGAATAGTACACACAGACTGTCCGTCCGTCTGAAGATGAAATGTTGTGCTAAACTTGACACGCATACCCAACTCACGTTGTACTGCCCTCCAAAACTACGAGGTAAATTGCGTACCTCGATTAGAAATGATAGACATGGGCACACCATGAAGATGAACGATCTCACTGATATAAATCTCTGCCAACCGCTCCGAAGAATAAGAAACCGCTACATGAATGAAATGCGATGACTTAGTCAGCCTATCCATAATAACCCATACTACATCAAACTTCCTCTGAGTCCATGGGAGTTCAACAATGAAAGCCATGGTGATACGCTCCCACTTCCACTCAAGAATCTCAATCTTCTCAAGCAAACACCAGGTCTCTGATGCTAGTACTTTACCTGCTGACAATTCAAACACCGAGCTACATATGCCACAATATCCTTCTTCATCCTCCCCCACCAATAATGTTGCCGCAAGTCCTGATACATCTTAGCGGCGCCCGGGTGAATAGAATACCGGGAACTATGGGCATCCTCTAGAATCAACTCACGAAGTCCATCCACATTAGGCACACAAACACGACCTTGCATCCTCAAAACTCCATCATCTCCAACTGTAACCAGCTTAGCATCTCTGTGCCGCACTATGTCCCTAAGGACAAGCAAATGAGGGTCAGCATATTGCCGATCTCTGATACGCTCAAATAATGAAGACCGAGCAACCATGAAAGCTAAAACACGACTAGGCTTAGAAACATCCAACCTCACAAACTGATTTGCCAAAGCCTGAACATCTAATGCAAGTTGTCTCTCACCGACTAGAATATATGCAAGGCTGCCCATACTGGCTGACTTCCTACTTAAAGCATCGCCCACCACATTGGCTTTACCGGGATGACATAAGATGGTGATATCATAGTCTTTCAATAGCTCCAACCACCTTCGCTATCTCAATTTGACCTCCTTCTACTTGAACAAATATTGCAAACTCTTATGATCCGTGAATACCTCAAACGACATGACATATAAATAATGCCTCCAAATCTTCAGCAGGTAAACAATGGCTGCTAGTTCCAAGTCATGAACTGGATAATTCTTCTCGTGGATCTTCAACTGCCGTGAAGCATATGCAATAACCTTGTCATTCTGCATCAACACCGCACCAAGTCCAATACGAGATGCATCACAATATATTGTATAGGGCCCTGAACCTGTGGGCAACACCAACACCGGTGCCGTTGTCAAAGATGTCTTGAGCTTCTGAAAGCTCACCTCACACTCGTCCGACCATCTGACGGTAATAACCCGCCAAACCCAAGAAACTCCGGATCTTTGTAGATGATGTAGGTCTAGGCCAGTCTTTGACTGCCTCAATCTTCTGAGGATCCACCTGAATACCCTCTGATGATACAACGTGACCCAAGAAAGCAACTAAACTCAACCAAAACTCACATTTCGAAAACTTAGCATATAACTGGCTGTCTCTCAAAATCTTAAGAACGATCCGAAGATGCTGCTCATGCTTCTCTCGGCTACAGGAGTAGAACAAGATATCATCAATGAAAACAATCACAAAGGAATCCAGATAGGGCTTGAACACCCGGTTCATCAATTCCATAAATGTTGTTGGGGTATTTGTCAAGCCAAATGATATCACTAAGAACTCATAATTCCCATATCGAGTCCGAAAAGTTGTCTTAGGGACATCGGATGCCCTAATGCTCAACTGATGGTAGCCAGACCACAAATCAATCTTCGAAAACACTTTGGCACCCTAAAGCTGATCAAATAAATCATCAATTCTCGGCAATGGATACTTGTTCTTGATGGTGACTTTGTTCAACTGTCGATAGTCTATGCACATCCTCATCGACCCATCCTTCTTCTTCCCAAACAACACTAGCACACCCAGGGCGAGACACTAGGTCTAATAAATCCCTTATCAAGCAAATCTTGCAACTGCTCCTTCAATTCTTTCAACTCTAGCGGGGCCATACTGTATAGAGGAATAGAAATGGGCTAAGTGCTCGGAGCCAAATCAATGCAAAAGTCAATATCCCTATCGGGCGGCATCCCCGGTAGGCTTGCAGGAAATACCTCTAGAAACTCCCAAACAACTGGCACAGAATCCATAGAAGGAACCTCAGCACTAAAATCACGAACATAAGCTAAATAAGCCAAACGCCCCTTCTCGACCATACGCTGAGCCTTCATATAAGAGATAACCCTGCTGGTAGAATGACCAGGAGTCCCTCTCCACTCCAATCGAGGCAACCCTAGTAAGGTTAAAGTCATAGTCTTAGCGTACCAATCCAATATAGTATGATAAGGTGATAACCAATCCATCCCCAAAATAACATCGAAATCAACCGTATCGAGAAGTAGGAAATCTACTCTAGTCTCAAGACCCCAATAACAACCACACACGAGCAATAGACGCGATCTACAACAATGGAATCCCCCACCAGTGTGGACACATATACGGGAGCGTGCAAAGAATTACGAGGCACAACCAAATATGAAGCAGAATAAGAAGACACATAGGAGTATGTAGACCCTGGATCAAATAGAACTGAAGCATCTCTACTGCAAACCGAAACAGTACCTGTGATAACAACATCGGAGGACTCAACCTCAGGCCTGGCTGGGAAATCATAGTATCGGGGCTGGGCCCCACCACTCTTAACCATATCCCTGGGATGGCCTCTTGCTGGATGGACTCCACCTCTAGCGGCTTGGCCTCTACCTCTAACGGCCTGACCTCTACCTTTAGCAAGCTACCCCTACCTCTGGCTCCCTGACCCCTACCTCTAGCTGACTGAGCAAGCGGTGCCGGAATCATGGCACGAGAACCCTGCTACTATGGCTGAACACCCACCAATCTCGTACAAGTCCTCCGGATATGCCCATACTTACCACACTCAAAACACCCATCATGATATTGTGGTTGAGAAAGTTGAGACTGGCCCTGATGAGATGGCTGACCACCATAATAACTCTAAAGAAGTGGTGCTCTGATAAGAGCTGGCGGTGCACTAGAAGTTGGCTGCCCTGAAGGAGGTACATAAGAGCTACAACCCTCTGAAGCTCCATGGGATCTCTAAAGAGTTGAATAAAATGTCCTGTGAGGATGCCCCTACCAAAAGTACCCCAGCCTCCAGATGAGGCCCCACTGAATCCACCGGTGTAATGAGGCCTCTTGTCAGACCCCTGACCATTCCCTGCGATAGAACTATCTCAACTCGTCTGGCCACATTAGCTGCATCTTGGAAAGAAATCTCACTCCCCGACCCCTTAGCCATCTGCAATTTGATAGGCTGAGCAAGTCCCTTAATAAACCTCCTCACCTTCTCTCTCTCGGTGGGAAGTATAAGAAGAGTATGATGGGCCAAATCAACAAATCTGGTCTCGTACTAAGTGACAGTCATAGAACCCCACTGAAGGCGTTCGAAACTACCTCCGATAGTCCTCTCTCTCTGAGTGATAGGAAGAAACTTCTCCAGAGATAGCTGAGAGAACTGATCAGAAGTCAAAGCAGGCGACCCAGCTTTTCTAGCCAAACAAAAATCCCTACACCATTTCTTGGCGGAACCTGACAACCGAAAATAGCAAAGTCGACCTCATTGGTTTCCACTACCCCCATGTTATGCAACACCTTATGACAATTGTCCAGATAATCCTGGGGATCCTCTGAAGATGTACCGCCATAAGTAGTAGTGAAAAGCTTGGTAAACCTATCCAATCTCTACAAGGTCTCAAAAGACATAGTTGATCAATCGTCGGTCTGTGCTATAATAGCAAGCGGAACTACCCCAACTGGCTGAGCTTCTGGAGTCTGAAACTAGGGAGCCACTTGCTCCGGAGTGTGAGTAGCGGGAGTCTGTGCTCCTCCCCCAGCCCAAGAGACGGCTGTTGCTACAGGGAATGTACCATTCTGCGTAACACTCTCCTTAAGGCCTAGTAGACGGACCAAAGCATCCTGAAGTATTGGGGTAGCTATGAACCACTTTAGAACCTGAGCTAGCCCTACTGGAACGGTTTGGTCTGGAGCCTCCTCGTCAAACTCTACCTAGGGCTCCGTCGCTGGTGCTGCTGCTCGATGTATGGGCTGAGTTGTACCCCTGCCTCACCCTGTAGCACAGCCTCGGCCTCGTCCTCTGCCCCTCGTAGGAGCTACCACTAGGGGCTCGGGCTGCTAATCAGCTGACAAAGCGGTACGTGTTCTCGCCATCTGCGAAAGAACAGAGTAGAGAGTTCAATTAGAATTGAGAGATCAAACCGCATGACAGAGATGAATAGAAGTGAAATTATTCCTAACTTTATAGCCTCTAGGGGATAAGCACATACGTCTCCGTACCGATCCCTCAGACTCTACCAAGCTTTTCCGTGAATTGTGAGACCTAGGCAACCTAGTGCTCTGATACCAACTTGTCATGACCCAGATTTCCCACCGTCGGGACCGTGATGGCGCCTAACATCGCACTCGCTAGGCAAGCTAACATTAGAGTTATAATTACCTTTCTCTTTACATTTTCATAGTTAGGATTAACAAGAGCCAATTCATACTGAAATGAAAGCGGAAGTACGAATTTAACTAATTATCCTTATACTATTAACAAAACCGAAACAGATACCACCCGGAAGTTGGTGTCACAACTCACGAACTTTCTACGATTTGCTAAAAATACTGGTATGAAATAAAAAATATATTTGTTTCGAAAATAAATAAAACAAAGATATAGTATGTAGGAGGGGACGCCAGGGGACGCCAGGGCCTGCGGACGCCTGTAGGGCTACCTTGAGACTCTTGAATAAAGTAAACCGACCTCTCGATCAGCCACTGCCAACTCTGAAATCTGCACAGAAAGTGTACAGTGCAGTATCAGTACAATCGACCCTATGTAATGGTAAGTTCTGATCCTAACCTCAACGAAGTAGTGACGGGGCTAAGGCGGGGCTTATACAATATAACCTGCAATAGTATATAATAAAACAAAAGGAAATATGGAACGATTCGAAGTAGTAACTTGCAGCGAAATAAATACGGAACTTAAATGTCTTGCTAGTACTCAGCTATAACCAATCCTTAAGAGAATTACAATGCTACAGAATAAAATCTTAGCAGAGGAATACATAAACAACAAAATGCTGCGGCGCGCATCCCGATCCCACCATATAACAAGTAACAATATGATTATTCACCCTTATTACTCCTGGTTGCGGCGTGCAACCTGATCTCACTAGTCCACCCTTATTACTCCTCAATATATCACCCTTATTCCTCCTGTTGCGGCTCGCAAAACTGATCCCACCTATCCACCCTTATTACTTCTTGTTGCGGCGTGCAACCAGATCCCACCAGACAGTCACATTTCACCCTTATTCCTCCTATTGCAACGTGCAACCCGATCCCACCATATCAGTACCAATCACAAAATAAGAACAAGTATTTCACAATTTAGCTTAAAACCCTCCACAACATATATACCTCAAACCAAGACAATAGAAATCTAAACCATTGTGAAACTCCATCAGTTAAATACTACACAGCGAGACCAACCAAAGTGTACCATGAATCTCCAGTAAACCAACATAAACCAACAGTACATTACAATGAAACTAAGGAACAATTGGTAACTTCAATAGAGAAAACAACAGTTAACATGAAGCAATTAGACATGGAAATATTTATGATCAAGTAGGAATTAAGACAAGAAACAATATAATAAGAAACTGGGAAGGGAACAGGCTAAAATGATAATTTGGTGGTGCATAGGTACTCATCACCACACCTATACGCTACACACATGGAATTTCACATAGCAATTAAGTCGGGGATCCCTAATCCCTCAAGTCAAAGTTAGACCAAACACTTACCTCAAGCCAACGAGTATTTCAAAGCTCAACCGCTTTACCTCTCGATTCCACCTCCAATACACTTGTATCTAGTCATAATTAACTTAATAACATTAATTAATGCTAAAGAAAACAATTCCAATGCATAATTAAAGGTTTCCCAACATTTTCCCCAAAAAGTCAAAATTAACCCCAGGCCCGCTTGGTCAACACTCGAAATTCAGACCAAAACCCGATTACCCATTCACCCCCGAGCTCGGATATACAATAGGTTTCTGAATCCGACCTCAATTTGAGGTCTAAATCCCTAAATTTCAAAATTCCTAAGTTCTACCCAAAAATACCCAATTCCACCATGAAAACCCCAAGATTCTAAGATGAAATCTTGTAAATAGATGAAATAGATTAAAAGAAATGAGTTAGGAATCATTTACCTATGATTTGTGGAAGAAATGGTCTTTGGAAAATCGCCTCTTGAGGTTTAGGTTCTGAAAAATGGGAGAATGAATGAAAAATCCCGTCCAAAATCATTTTTGAACAGTTGCAGATATCGCATTTGCGATTAGGGGTTCGCAAATGCAAACATTCCATCGCAAATGCGAAGATTGTCTAGGCCCTGCTACTATCGCAAGTGCAAACACTTATTCACAAATGCGACCTGTTCGTATTGCAAATATGATCCTGAGCTTCAGTCACGGCCCTAAACTCGGACTTGGTCGTGATGGCACCTCTCATGAAGACAAGGCCAGCCGACACATTCCCACTTCATTTTAAGCAGTTAAAATAATAAGTATTAAGTCTTTAACATGATAAAATCCCAAAATAAGCAGTGAACAGTACAATTTGCGAAATTAAAACCAACACAGCCCGACATCGGGGTGTCACCAGTCATGAGCATCTATCAATATACTACAAGTCTGAAGAGTCTACTCAAATTATTACAGAACACTAATAAGAGAAAAGAAATGAGATAGGGGGAGAAGCACGGTGCTATGAACGCCGAGCAGCTACCTCGTGAACTCCGAATCTGTTGGAAGCTCTAAACCCTCTCTAGTAGGACCTGAAGTGCCTGAATCTGCACACGGGGTACAGGGAGTAAACTGAGTACTCCAACTCAGTGAGTAATAATAATAAATGAAGACTAAGAAATAAGAAATCACGTAAGGCACATCACAGGCTATAAGGAAGTAGTAAAAGTGATGAAACAACAAAAATATGCAAAGTCTCTTCAGTTCAGTTTAAGCTTCTTAAAATCCCCTTATAAATAGTTAAGCAAGTAAAAGACAGGCAACTAGAAAAGGTAAACAAATAAAGAAACGCCCTCGGTCACAATACCAACAGAATATAGCATGACTGAGTTACATCAATAGATTCATTATCTCCCCACGAGTTCATACATATCAAAAGTACTAAAATCCGACCAGAAATGGTCCCTCAAATCCTCAAATCTAGGTCTCCAATACCAAGCCCTAGTTTCCCCAATTTTAACCCTTAATTTCCATTAATTACAGCTTTAATCCGTGAAATAATACCATAGAAACGAGTTTTAGGTCCAAAATCCTTACCTCAATGAAATCCCCTTGAAATCCTTCTTTAAATCACCCAAAAAGCTTCAAAAACCGACTTAGAAATGGTGGAATAGCTCAAAAATCGCGAAGGAAATAATTTATACCTTCTGGACCAGGGATTCTGCACCTGCGGCCAATTCCCCGCTTCTGCGGTACCGCTTTTGCGGTTAATGGACCGCTTCTGCGGTCATCACTTAAATCCTCACTTTCGCATCTGCGATGCCCAATCCGCACCTGCACGATCGCAGGTGCGATTCTTCAACTGCTTTTGCAGTTTCTTCCTTCCCAGGCCCTTTCTGCTTCTGCGAGACCGTACCTGCGGTCCTCTAGCCGCAGGTGCGGTTAAGATAGAAATGGGAAACTTCAGCTATCACAACCAATTCCAAAGCTTTCCGCCAACCATCCGAAATCACCCCGAGGCCCCAGGGACCTCAACCAAAAGCATAAACACATCATATACCACCATCCAATCTTATTCAAATCTTCAAAACACCTAAAACAACATCGAATCAACCAAAACACATCGGATTCAACCCTAAGTTTCCAAAATCTTCCGAATTTCGCTTTTGATCAAAAACCCAACCAAACCACGTCCGATTGACCTGAAATTTTGCACACACATCCCAAATGACACAACGGAACTACTGCAACTCTAGGAATTCCATTCCGACCCCTATATCAAAATCTCACCTATCAACCGGAAAATGAAAAAATTCCAAGTTCGCCAATTCAAGCCTAAATCTATTCTGAACCTCCAAAACGCATTCCGATCACGCTCCTAAGTCCCAAATCACCTCCCGGAGCTATCCGAACCATCATAACTCACATCCGAGACCTCTAACACATAAGTCAATATCCAGTTGACTTTTCCAACGTAAGCTTCCTCAAAAGAGACTAAGTGTCTCAAACCTTCTCAAAACCTTTCCGAACCCGAGCCAACCAACCCGATCACATATAGAACTAATAAACAAAGCAATAAGAAGCATAAATGGGGGAAACGAAGCAGTAACTCATGATATGACTGGCTGAATCGTCACATCTTCCCCTCTTAAACAAACGTTCATCCTCGAACGAGTCAAGAAACGTACCTGAAGCCTCAAACAGGTGAGGATATCTGCTCTGCATCTCCCGCTCGGTCTCCCAGGTAGCCTCCTCTATGGGCCGACCTCTCCACTGCACTTTCACTGAAGTTATATCCTTTAACCTCAACTTTCGAACCTAATGCTCCAAAGCAGCTACTGGCTCCACATTATAAGTCAAATCACCATCCAACTAAACCGTGCTGAAATCCAGAACATGAGACAAATCCCCAACATACTTCTGGAGCATTGAAACATGAAATACCGGATGCACACTCGACAAGCTGGGTGGCAAAGCAAGCTTATAAGCCACCTCCCCAATCCTCCGAAGCACCTCAAAAGGCCTAATGAACCGAGGACTCAATTTACCCTTCTTCCTTACCTCATAATACCCTTCATGGGCAAAACCTTCAACAGAACCTTCTCACCAATCATGTAGGACACATCTCGAACCTTCTTATCAGCATAAATCATTTGTCTCGACTGTGCTGTGCGAAGCCTCTCCTGAATTACCTTCACCTTTTCTAAAGCATCCTACACCAAGTCTATCCCCAATAGCCTAGCCTCACCCAGCTCGAACCAACCAACTGGAGATCTACACCGCCTCCCATACAAAGCCTCATATAGAGCCATCTGAATACTCGACTGGTAGCTGTTGTTATAAGCAAACTCTGCAGTAGGTAGAAACCGATCCCATGACCCTTCGAAATCAATGACACAAGCGCACAACATGTCTTCTCATATCTGAATAGTGCGCTCGGACTGCCCGTCCATCTAAGGGTGAAAAGTTGTGCTCAACTCAACCTGAGTACCCAAATCTCACTGCACAGACCTCCAAAACTGCGATGTAAACTGAGTGCCTCTATCTAAAATGATGGAAACTGGGACACCATGCAAACAAACAATCTCCTGGATATAGATCTCTACCAACCGCTCTGAAGAATAGGTAGTACACTTAGGAATGAAGTGCACGGACTTGGCCAGCCGATCCACAATCACCCAAATAGCATCGAACTTCTTCGAAGTTCGTGGAAGTCCAACTACAAAGTCCATAGTGATCCGCTCCCACTTGCATTCTGGAATATCCATCTGCTGAAGCAACCCACCCGGTCTCTAATGCTCGTATTTCACCTGCTGACAATTAAGGCACCAAGCTACAAATCCCACAATGTCTTTCTTCATTCTTATCCACCAATAATGTTGTCTCAGATCCTGATACATCTTCACGGAACCCGCATGAATAGAATACCGCGAGCTATGGGTCTCTTCTAGAATCAACTCCCGAAGCCCATCCACATTGGGCACACATATCCGGCCCTGCATCCTCAACACCCCATCATCACCAATAGTCATGTCTCTGGCATCATCGTGCTGAACTCTATCCTTAAGGACAAGCAAATGCGGATCATCATACTGGAACTCTCTGATGCGATCATAGAAGGAAAACCAAGAAATCACACAAGCCAATACCCGACTGGGCTCTGAAATAGCCAACCTTACAAAACGATTGGCCAAGGCCTGAACATCAACTGCAAGAGGTATCTCCCCAATTGGAATATATGCCAAACTCCCCACACTCACTGCCTTTCAGCTCAAAGCATCGGCCACCACATTGAACTTCCCCGGATGGTACAATATAGTGATATCATAATCATTTAGCAGCTCCAACCATCTCCGCTGCCTCAAATTGAGATCTTTCTGTTTGAACAAGTGTTGGAGGATACGATGATCAGTAAACACCTCAAAAGACACACCATACAAGTAATGCCTCCAACTTTTCAACGCGTGAACTATGGCAGCCAACTCCAAATCATGAATAGGGTAGTTCTTTTCATGGGGCTTCAACTGATGAGAAGCATAAGAAATAACTCTACCCTCTTGCATCAATACACAACCAATACCAACTCTCAAAGCATCACAATATACAGTATATGATCCTGAAGCTGATGGAAAAACTAACACTAGAGTTGTGGTCAAGGCTGTCTTGAGCTTCTGAAAGCTCTCCTCATACTCATCCGACCATACAAATGAAGCACCCTTCTGAGTCAACTTGGTCAAGGGCGATGCGACAGATGAGAATCCCTAAACAAACCGGCGATAATAACCTGCCAAACCAAGAACGCTGCGAATCTCTGTGGCTGAGGACGGTCTGGGCCAATTCTGAATTGCCTCTATCTTCTTTGGATCAACCTGAATACCCTCACGGGACACCACGTGCCCCAAGAAAGCCACTGAACTGAGCCAAACCTTACACTTGGAGAATTTTGCATAAAGCTTCTCCTCCCTCAATCTTTGCAACACAACTCTCAAATGCTCAGCGTGCTCCTCCTGACTACGCAAATACACCAGAATATCATCAATGAAGACTATGACAAATGAGTCAAGATAAGGTCGTGCGTTGTTTATCAAATGCATGAACGTTGCTAGGGAACTAGTCAGCCCAAAAGACATCACCAAGAACTCATAATGACCATATCGGGTCCTGAAAGTTGTCTTAAGAATATCCAAGTCCACGATCTTCAACTGGTGATAACCTGAATGGAGATCAATCTTGAAGAACACTCTCGCTCCCTGAAGCTGGTTGAATAAATCATCAATACGAGGTAAAGGATACTTGTTCTTAACTGTTACTTTGTTCAATTGCCTATAATCAATGCACATCCACATAGTGTCATCCTTATTCTTCATAAATAGAACTGGTGCACCCCAAGGTGACACACTAGGCCGAATGAACCCCTTATCAATGAGTTTCTGAAGTTGCTCCTTTAATTCCTTCAACTCTGTTGGTGCCATACGATACGGCGGAATAAAAATGGGCTGAGTGCCCGGCACTAGGTCAATACCAAAATCAATATCCTTGTCCAGTGGCATTCCCGGCGGGTCTGCAGGAAACACATCGGGAAAATCCCTCACAACTGGAATAAAATCAATATTAGGAATCTCTGCACCGACATCCCTCCCAAAGGCTAGATACGAAAGACAACCCTTCCCAACCATACGTTGGGCCTCCAAGAATGAGATTACCCTACTGGGAACATAATCAGTCACAGCTCGCCACTCAATCCGTGGCACACCCGGCATAGCCAATGTGACTGTCTTGGCATGACAGTCTAGAATAGCACGACATGGAGATAACCAATCCCTGCCCAAAATGACATCGAAATCCACCATACACAATAATAAAAGATCCACTCGGGTCTCTATACCCCAAATAGTCACCACACATGACCAGTACACACGGTCTACAACAATAGTATCGCCCATCGGGGTAGATACATGAACAGGTGAAACAAGAGACTCACAGGGCGTACCCAAATAATGAGCAAAGTATGATGATATATAAGAAACGGTGGAATCAAAATCAAATAATACAGATGTATCTCTGTAGCAGACTGAAACAATACCTGTAATAACAGCATCGGAAGCAATAGCATCAGGTCTAGCTGGAAATGCATATAAACAGGCCTGACCGCCACCTGATCGACCTCCCCCTCTAGGGCAACCCCTAGCTGACTTACCTCCACTCCTAGCTGGCTGGGCAGGTAGTGGTGAAGTACCTGGTGCTGAAGCTGATGGCTGACTCCTCTACTGAGATGAACCCGTAAGATGTCGAGGACACTGCCTTAACATATGACCCATCTCTCCACACTCATAGCAACTCTCGAGTGCTGGAGACGGAGACCGAAGGGAACCCCTAGCACCGGAATGACTAGTTGATGCACATGGCATAGAGGAGCCCTGAATTGATGGACCACGGGACGAACTCTGATCTGGAAGGGCACTAAGTGATGACTGGCCCTGATGAGAACTGTGAGATCCATGACCCGATGATGCCCCACGATAATCTGGGCGCGCTGGCTGAGCATGCCTGAATGGACGACCTCTACCGTGCTGAAACTGACCTCTCAAAGGTGCACCACTATAACTACTAGATCCTCGAGGCCTCTTGGCCTCTCTCTTCTCTCGCTCCTGGAGACGAACTGACTCAATCTCACGAGCAATGTCTACAACCTCCTCAAAAGTCGCATCGGTCACCCTTTCCCTGGTCATAAGAATACGAAGCTGCTAAGTGAGGCCATCAACAAACCTCTTAATCCTCTCTCTATCTGTAAGAACCAACAAAATAGCATGACGAGCTAACTTTGAGAACCTCTTCTCTCACTGCATGACAGTCATCTCTCCCTAACGCAACCACTCAAACTGCCTGCACAACTCCTCTCTGCAAGACTGCGGCACATACTTCTCTAAAAAGAGAACAGAGAACTACTACCAGGTAAGGGGTGCTGCACCAACAGGCCTACGCCTCTCAAAAGCCTCCCACCAAGTGAAGGCAGCTCCAGAAAATTGATAAGTAGTGAAAGTGACCCCGCTGGTCTCCAGAATACCCGTGGTACGAAGCGTCCTCTGACACTTATCCAAGAAACCCTGGGCATCCTTTCCCTCTGCACCACTGAAAGTTGGAGGCTGAAGTCTACCAAACCTCTCCAACCTAGGCTTCTCATCCTCTAGCATGGCGGAACTACATAGTTCTGAGCAGCTGCGACCGGCTGGGCCGGATATGCCCCCGGTGTCTGAAGTCCCTGCACGACCTGCTTAGGTGTGCGAGCGGCGGGAGTCTGAGAGTGTCCCCCGACCTGAGAAGTAGTTGCAGCTGTAGTAACTGAAACAACCTGAGCTAGGCCAATGCATACCGATAGAATCTGAGCTAAGGCCTCGTAAAGACCCGGTATCACAATGGGCACAGTTGGTGCTTAAGCTGGTGCTGTTGGAGCGTCCACAGCTGGGACCTGATCCTGAACTAGGGCGGCTGGTGGATTTGTAGATGCTGCCCTAGCTGCTGTGCGGGCCACACTCCTGCCCCTACCACGACCACGTCCTCAGCCTCTAGTAGCCACAGCTGGTGGTACTGGTAGTCGTCCATCCTGACCGGTAGCGCGTGTCCTTACCATCTGTGAGAGAATAGAATAACAGAAGTTTAGTACTCGGATCAACAGATTCGCACGACAAGAATTTCAAGAATATAAAGTTTTTCCTAAAGGTTCTGCAACCTCTCGAGGATAAATACAGACGTCTCCGTACCGATCCGCGAGACTCTACTAAACATGCTCATGACTCGTGAGACCTATGTAACCTAGGCTCTGATACCAACTTGTCACGACCCTAAACTCGGACCCGGGCAACACATGGAAAAATAACCAGCCGCTCGGGCTATATCTCACATCACAATAGGTACCCGCGTTCACTGGGGGTATGCAGACTCCTGGAGGGGCCCCTTACAACCTAAGCGCAATATCAAGCCATCTTGTGGAATAAACACATAGGCTTTCGGCCTCATATCACAAACCATCTCGTGGCGTACAAATCTCAGGCCCTTAGCCTCATAATCATAATCAGTGTTTCCTCACGACATAGGCCCTCAACCTTACTCAGTCAAATTTCACAAGCTACTCGGGCAACAGTAAAACATGATGCTCATCCCGAAATATCATTTAGAATATCATTTTAAGTGTTAAAGTAGAGTAAACATGGCTGAGTTATGAAAGCAGTAGAATATAGCATGACTGAGTTCAAGTATAAAGTCAAAACAGTGAGAAAATATCAGTAAAAATCCCCTAAGGGTTCAAATAGTTGGCACGAGGCCCAAATATGGCATTCAGCCCAAAACAAGATGATAGAAAAATAGTTTTCAGTCAAATACACGGTAAAATAATCATTTGGGATGGACTAAGTCACAATCCCCAACAGTGCACGACCCCCCGCTCGTCATCTAGCATATGAGTCACCTCAATATAACATAATAATGTGCAATCCGGAGTTTCATATCCTCAGGACAACATTTACAATCATTACTCACCTTAATCTGGTCCAAACTCAAGCCTACGACACCTTTGCCCCTCGAATCGGCCTCCACTCGCATCAAATCTATCCAAAATCAGAACCACGACGTCAAAATATGCTAAGGGAACGAAGGCCATGCGAAAATAACTAATTTACAACACAAATCCCGAAATTACCAAAACCCGACCCCAAGGCCCACGTCTCGGATTTTGATAAAATTTACATTAATAGATTCCTTATCTCCCCACGAGTTTATACATATCAAAATTACCAAAATCCGACCACAAATGGTCCCTCAAATCCTCAAGTCTAGGTCTCCAATACCAAGCCCTAGTTTCCCCAATTTTAACCCTTAATTTCCATTAATTACAACTTTAATCTGTGAAATAACACCATAGAAACGAGTTTTAGGTCCAAAATCCTTACCTCAATGAAATCCCCTTGAAATCCTTCTTCAAATCGCCCAAAAAGCTCCAAAAGCCGACTTAGAAATGGTGGAATAGCTCAAAAATCGCGAAGGAAATAATTTATACCTTTTGACCTAGGGATTCCACACTTGCGGCCAATTCCACGCTTCTGCGGTACTGCTTTTTCGGTCAATGGACCGCTTCTGCGGTCATCACTTAAATCCTCCCTTTCGCACTACGATGCCCAATCCGTACCTACGCGATCACAGGTACGGTTCTTTAACCGCTTCTGCAGTTTCTTCCTTCCCGGGCCCTTTCCGCTTCTCCGATACAATTCTTGCTTCTGCGAGACCGCACCTGTGGTCCCCTAGCCACAGGTGCGGTTATGACAGAAATGGAAAACTTCAGCTGTCACAACCAACTCCAAAACTTTCCGTCAACCATCCAAAATCACCCCGAGGCCCCCGGGACCTCAACCAAAAGCATAAACACATCATATACCACCATCCAAACTTATACCAATCTTCAAACACCTCAAAAAACATTGAATCAACCAAAACACATCGGATTCAAGCATAAGTTTTCAAAATCTTCCGAATTTCGCTTTTTATCAAAAACCCAACCAAACCACGTCCGATTGACCTGAAATTTTGCGCACACATCCCAAATGACACAACAGAACTACTGCAACTCTCACAATTCCTCTCCAACCCCTATATCAAAATTTCACCTATCAACCGGAAAACGCCAAAATTCCAACATCACCAATTCAAGCCTAAATCTACTCCGGACCTCCAAAATGCATTCCGATCACGCTCCTAAGTCTCAAATTACCTCCCGATGCTATCCAAACCATCGGAACTCACATCCGATCCCTCTAACACATAAGTCAACATCCGGTTGACTTTTCCAACTTAAGGTTCCTCAAAAGAGACTAAGTGTCTCAACCCTTCTCAAAACCTTTCCGAACCCGATCCAACCAACCCAATCACATATAGAATCGATAAACAAAGAAATAAGAAGCAGAAATAGGGGAAACAGAGTGGTAACTCATGAGACGACTGGTCGGGTCGTCACAGCTTCGCAATTGCGAAGGTCCCCTCCTAGCCTTTCTGATTGCAAATGTGATACTACTTCGCAAATGAGATGCTCGCATTTGCGAGCCAGACTTCGTAAATGTAAAGTCTGCAGACCTGAAGCATACTGGAAATTTTTTCTTAAGTCCAAATCACTCTGTGGCCTATCCAAAACTCATCCGAACCCTCGGGGCTCCAAACCAAACATGCACACAAGTCTTAAAACATCATACGAACTTTCTCATGCGATCAAATCGTCAAAATAACACCTAGAACTATGAATTTAGCACCAAATTGTATGAAATTTTCAAAAAAGTTTCAAAACTTCTAACTTTTCAACCAAAGGTCTGAATCACGTCAAATCAATTCCGTTTTCCACCAAAATTTACAGATAAGGTTTAAATATCATGACGGACCTGTACCGGGTTCCAAAACCAAAATACGGGCCCGATATCAAAAATATCAAACATTAACTAATTTCTCAAAACCTTTGCAAATTTTAGTTTAACAATTTTTATCAAAAATTCATTCATTGGGCTTGGGACCTCGAAATTTGATTCCTAGCATACGCCCAGGTCCCATAGTTTACTACGGACTCTTCGAGACCGTCGGAACAAGGGTCCGGGTCTGTTTACCCAAAATGTTGACCAAAGTTAGCAAAATTTAACTTTTTGGACAAAAATCATCTTTTTCATAAATTTTTCACATAAGGGCTTTTCGGGTACACGCTCGAACTGTGCACGCGAATCGAGGAAGAATAAAATGAGATTTTTTAAGACCTCGGAACATGAAATCGAGTCTAAAATAGAAGATGACCCTTTTGGGTCATCACATCATTAGATCAACGACCCTGATAAATCATGGATTAAATGTTTTAAGAATATTTTTATGGCAAAATATGGGAACGGTTGGATCCAGGTACTCCAATGGTTAAGATTAAATCTAGTGGTAGTTTTAAAATAATGAGAAAATAAATATTAAACATGGTCCGTTGATAGTGTGTATCGACTGTCAGGATTGAGTGTGTTTGTTTTGTGAGTGAGTGGGATGGGTGACATGGCGCAATTCTATTGGTTCTCAGGGGTAAGGACGGATTGCCAAGGTGGATAATATGGCGTTGTTTAGGACTGGATCAAATTTGTTTGGGCTTGGGTATTGGGCTAAAACTGATTTATAGATAGCCACATTATATTTAATTAGGTATTTGCAATTGTATTCATTTCGGTCTTTAAATAAACTTAAATAATTTCAAGAAAATGCAATAGAAATTAAAATCATCAAATACACTACTAATTACTGTAATTAGCTAATTAATTATTAAATATCATATTTTCTATTTGTGACATTAATTTCGGATTTATAAGATATGGTTGAGGCTATTTTACTAAAATTAAGGAACAACCTTATTAAATTAATTATAAACATATGTAATGAATGTAACAGTTCTTTTATTAGTTTCAAAAATAGTAGGAGAAATATATTTATAATTAAAATACTAAATTAATAATTCAACACCATTAATTACTTAATTTATATAAAAATAATTATTTTTTAATTAGAAAATATTTTCAATATACTTACTGAAAATCATTAAGTGCGAGTAAATTAATTATAAAAAGGAAGGTCAAAATTGGTCGTCCACAACTACTGCATTGATCGCTTTTGCGATTAGAGGTTTGAAAATACGATCTTCGCAATTGCGAACTGATACCTGTAGCTGGGTAAAAGAGGGAAAAAGTTGGAACTTAGATTATTTTACATAATTTCTCAAACCTTAACACTCTACATGCAATTTTCTTGAGAGACTTTCTTCCTAAAATCATTGATAAGCAACTCTAATCCACTTTCTTTCAATTGCCCATTGCTTTTCATTAATTTTTAACATCAAATCTAGGATTTTCATGGCATAAATTAGAGAATTGGGTAGAATTTAGTTTATAAAATTGAGATTTAGAACTCAAATTGAGGTCGAATTTCGAAAAAAATCACATAACCGGGCTCGGGGTGAATGGTTAATCAAATTTTGGTCCGAATCTCGAATTTTTACTAAGCGGGGTCGGGGCTAAATTTTGTTGACTTTTTCAATTTTATCAAGGATTGAACCTTTTTCATTCATAAGTAGTTTTATAAAACTTATTTTGACTTGTTTGAACGACATTTGGCTAGATTTGGTTTGTTTGGAGGCTTGTTCGAAAGGAAAAGTCGTGGTTGATTGTTTAGTGGGTTGCGCAAAGAGGTAAGTATCATGTCTAACATTGATTTGAGGAAATTAGGACCTGTTGCTCTAATTGTTACGTATATTATTTATGGAGACGGCATATATGTGAGATGACGAGTGTATATGTGTTGTCATGGGTTAAAGCAAGCGGGTTGGGCTATTTACATCCATGTCTTTATTTAGTCCATGTTATCTCTTGTTACATCCTTTAATTACTACATATTCTTACTTGTTATCCACGCTTTATTTGTTATCGGTTATTTAATTATTACTTGTTTCGATTTATTCATTTCTCACTCAATCTGCTTACCTGCTATATGTTCCTACTTGCATTAATTGTATATTTTTGTTGTCCCATGTTTTATTTGCTTTTATTGTCCTTATATTACTTGATGTACTTTATTATGGTATTCTATTTACGTGATGCATGTAGTTATTCCAGTATTAACGTATTGCTAAGGTTTTGGATTACGAGGTATTCAATATTCTCCATTTGTATCGGTAGTTCCTTCATGTTCCCGCTCATTTCATTTCCCTTTTGTGTTGAGATTTCATAACTGGTTGTGCTATGTTGTTATGTTAATGAGTTGATATTGAGAACGGGTTGCGCACCGCAACAATATTGAAATGAATTAGTATAGGTATTGGTGTAATGATCCGACCGGTCATTTTGAGCTCTAGCACGTCGTTCGACGGTTTGAGGCCATGAGCAGCTTCACTTCAGGTATTATGACTTGCATGCATGATCAGAATTGAATCTTGGGATGTGCGAAGTTGATTTGGAAAGAAAATTCTCATTTCGAAAGCCTTAAGTTGGAAGAATTGACTAAAGTGTGATTTTTGAGTAAATGACCTCGAAATTGGGATTTGAAGGTTCCAGCAGGTTTGTATGTTGATTTTGGACTTGGACATATGTCCGGATCGTATGTTAGATGACCCAGGAGCATTGCGGCGCCTATTGTGGAAATTGGCATTTTGCAAGAATTTCATAAATTTGGGTTGAAGTGTATTTCAGTGTTATCGATATCTGTTTGGGATTTCGAGTCTGGAAATAGCTCTGTGTGGTGATTCTGGTATTGGTAGCACGACCAGAAGTGGATTTGGAGGTCCGTAGGTCATTTTGGGGTCATTTGGCGAAAGTTAGAAATTTGAAGATTTTTGACAAGTTTGACCGCAAGTGGACTTTTTGATATTGGGGTCGGACTCCGATTCCAGAAGTGGGAGTAGGTCTGTAATTTTGAATATGACTTGCGTGTAAAATTTGAAATTATTCCGGATCGATTTGATGCGTTTCGGCGCAAAATATAGAAGTTGAAAGATTTGAAAACTCATAATTTGATTCGATGCGCGATTCGTAATTTCGGCGTTGTTTGATGTGGTTTGAAGCCTCGACTAAGTTCGTATTGTATTTTGGGACATGTTGGTATTATTGGTTAAGGTCCCGAAGGCCTCGGGTGGATTTCGGAAGGTTAACGGAATGAATTTTAGACAAAGGAATTTCTAGAATTTTCTTCTGCAAAAAGTTGTTTTGAACAGTAACTGGTGCAATCGCAAAGCTAAATTTGGAAGCTTATATATCAAAATTTATAAGGAATCTGAATATTATCAAAACGTGAAAGTTATAGCTCTTTGATTCTAGTTTCCAGAAAGTTAAACCATTTATCATTTGGATATTTATACAGAAAGTTATAATCGAATGAATAAAGGCTGGTAAAACAGTTTTGCCAGAAATTTCTGATGCATGGAGCTGACTTTGAAAGCTTACATCTTGAAATCTATAAGGAGTTATATAGTGGAAAACCAAACAAATGAAACATCTTCGAGCTTAGTTTCTAACGCTTCTAAACGCTCGTCATTTGGTTATTTCTACAATGAGTTATGGACGTTTTAGTAAAAGGTATCCAGCAGAGGAAAACTTGTAATACGAGGTACAACCTGCACAGTCCAAGGTACAACTCGCTAAAGCACTTGTGCCTATATAAGGCAGTCGCGGAAAACAACCATTTTTGGGGGTTTTCTTGAGCTAGGGATTGGTTCTTTCATGGAGGATTCGACCTTGGAGACTACTTAAGAATACAAGGTGTTTATTTGGATATTTTAAGTTAATAACATCCTATTAACACTAGTATTAACATCATTCAATATTTGAAATCCCTAGAAATTTTTCAAGTTGTTCAAGAACATCAAATTTCCCAAACATTAAATTTTTAAGGAAAAACTTCAAGAAGGTAATACTAATGTTTCAAGTTCATTTATTATGAGCCGGTGAGAGTAATTCTAATATTTGTTTCAAGTTGTTATGGTCGGATAATTGATTTCATAAACCCTAGTTCATGGCATGAATAGTGTTCTTGATAAAATGAAGGAGAGATAAATAGTGCTTTTAGAAATGAAATTAAATGATACAATGAACCCACTGAATCATTTTCTAGCTTAATTGGAAGTGTTTAACTATGTAATCACCAAATTGAATTTTTTGGAAATGTTGGTTAAGGAAGACGATGAATAGTAATTTGGTGGTGTTGGAGAATTAATGTAGCATCATTGATGACTTCAAATGGGTATTAAATGATAAGAGTGGAGTTGAATGTGCTAGTAAGTGAATCTATTAGACGATTTGAGCTGGAGATTTGTAGCCAACTTGTGAGCCATAAATGGATATTGATAAATATTTTTGAATCATATTTTGATTGTAATTGGGATTGTAATTGTAGATATCAATTTGTTAGTGGCGTATGAGCATTTTACTCAATGTTACGATGTCCGAGGAGGATTAAAATCTTGTGAATGTTAATAAAGTGAAAGCGAGTTTTATAGCGTTGGGCATCGGTTGAGTTGTTTGAAAGGCTTGGGAGCCGGCTATGGAACTTTGAAGTGAAGTAAGTCTCTTTTCTAACCTTGTAAGAGGTAATTAACCTCATAGGTGAACTAAATTAATATGTGCCTCTATTTGTGGGGGCTACGTATGCACGAGGTGACGAGAATCCGTATGTAGCTACTAGTTATGCCTATGTCCGGGTAGTTTTAGGTTTACACCATACCTTATTGATATTGTTGTTGATTTATGTTTATTGTCTGCCTTGAGAAGAAGCGAGATTGAGTTTGCTTAGTAAATGTCTTGAAAAGAGTTAAAATTGAGGAATTTGAGATCTTAAAAGTTTTCATTTGAACTTCGTATTTTTGAAAAGAATTGAAAGAATATTATAATAGCTTAATAAATCTATGTGTAACCGCGTCGCATGTATGTTTTGTGAGCGGGATAATTTCTTTAAAAAGCTACAAGTTGAATTTCCCTTATTTTGAAGAGAATCAAGAAAGAGATATGATTTTAATGTTAAATTTATATTTGATCGTGTGGCAAGTAAGATTCGCGAGCGGGGTGATTCTTTAAATTTATATTTTACCGCATCACACGTATGATTCGCGAGTGGGGTATTTCTTTCTACTACTCTTATGGGATCGGGTCATTCGCCTTGGCGGGATTTATGTATCACACTCTCATGGGAGCAGGTTGTTCGCCTCGACAGGTTAATAGATGTATCTATGGTTTGCTCCGTTCGACCCTCGGTAGTGCACAATTAACTTTTATGTTGGATCGGGCCGTACGACATTTCCTATATATATTATCCTCATGGAATCGTACGTAATATTTGGCAAGAAGCAAGTGTATCCGAGATTTTTCCCTTATTTGAATTATGACAACCTCTTTGGTGAAATCCACTATCTCTACATATATATATAAGCTCCGGTTATGGAGGAAACTTGCTGGTTGAGAGCTTGAGTAAAATTGTAAAGAGGGGAATTATACTACGTATTATATACATGTTTATTTCATATATTTAATCGGTTTCATATTTATTAACTTCTTTACTGTACTTGATATTGTTGGACCACTAGTAAGTGTCGAAGTCGACCCCTCGTCACTACTTCTTCGAGGTTAGACATGATATTTACTGGGTACACGTTATTTTCGGACTCATACTACACTTGCTGTACATTTTGTTGTACAAACATATATACATTTAGTGGCCTTGTGGATGCAACAGCGTGGTTGACATGGGGACTTAGACGAGCTGCATCTTATGTGCGATCCGCAGTCAACAGAGTCTCCTTCGGAGTATTGGTATTTCCCTTTCTGTCCAAATTGTATTCCGGACAGTTATTGTATTTTATTTTATTCCTTATTAAACGCTCATGCACTTGTGACACTGGTTTTTGGGACAACTGTGGGATTTTTCAATTTTCAAATTCGTTAAAGACATCATTATTTATTCAGTGAAGTTCATTATGTATTGTTTAATGTAAGGAAAAGAAATAATTTCTAAAATACTAAATTGAGAGTTTAATTAACTTCTTCGTGTTGGATTGCCTGCCAGTGGTGTCCGGCGCCATCACGACCTTTAACGGATTTTGGGTCGTGACAATTGGGTTGCAGACCGCAATGGATACTAATATAATATGATATTCGGATCGGATTGCACTCCACAACAGTTATTGTGATAAAGGTTGGGATCGGGTTGCACGCGCAACAGATATTGTGATGATTGTTGGGATCAGGTTGTGCGCCGCAATAGAGTATGATATGTTGTAGCCGTTTGTAGTTGTAGAGTTTGTCTCGGTACTGTGATATGAGAATTGGGATCATGTTATTTTGGGGCCCTCTGGTAGTTGACCTTAAGGTCGGGTTTTATAAGTTTACTACTTTATTTCTACTTCTGTGTTCTATTATTATTATTCGTACAGGTTAATAGTGAGTGTCTTGTTATAGCCTCATCATTACTTCGTCGAGGTCAGGCTCGACACTTACAGAGTATATGGGGTCGGTGGTACTCATGATATACTTCTATAATTCTTGTGCAGATCCCTGTGTTGGTCCGAGCGGCACGTAGGGAAGACTGCTCGGATTAAACTACTACAAGAGACTTGAGGTAGAGCTGCTCGACGCTCACAGTACCTGAAGTCCTCTTCTATCATGTTTTACTGTTTATCTAGTTTCAGACTATTGTACTTTTTTCAGACCGCATTTATAGTATTCTAGTTGCTCATGTACTTGTGACTCCAGATTTCTGAGAGTAGTTTAGTACCGCATTATTTATATAAATATTTCGTTCATTTATGAGTTTATCAATTGTTAATTATCATTACACTGTTATAAATTGTTAAAATTGGTTAATTAATTAACTAACAATGGCTTGCCTAGCAAGTGGATGTTAGGCGCTATCACGGTCCCACAGCTTGGATTTCGGGTCGTGACAAGTTGGTATCAGAGCACTAGGTTACCTAGGTCTCACGAGTCATGAGCAAGCTTAGTAGAGTAAGGTCTAGAGGATCAGTATAGAGACATCTGTAATTATCTTCTATAGGCTATAGAGCTTTAGGAAAACTTCATTTCTTTCTTTATCTATCGTGCGACTTTAGTCTATCACTGAAGTTTGAACCATTCTATTCTTGTTCTCTAGTAGATGGTAAGGACATGCACAACATCCACAACAGGACAGAAGGCGGAATCCTAGGTTGCAGCCACGACTAGGGGTAGGGGCCGGGGCCGAGATAGGGGTTGCGGCATAGGCAGAGCTGTCATGACCCCAATTCCCCTACTGAAGGATGTCGTGATGGCACATAGTCTCTAAGACTAGGTAAGCCTAACATGCATGGAGAAATAGCGGAAACAATAATAAAATTTCAAATTTAAACCATCTAGCGATCATAAAAGAACTCAACAATACTGCTGACAATAACTCCCAAAATCTGGTGAGACTAAGTCATAAGCTCTACACGAATATACTGTAACGTCCCTTATACAGCATTATATAAATAAAGAGTCAGCATCAGAAAAACAAGGAGCGAGGATGACTCCGAGGCCTGCAGATTCCAAGCAGATATACCTTGAAGTCTTCGAGATGTAAAGCCAAATCACTAAGGCCTAGGCTTATATGAGGTACCTAGATCTGCACAAAATGATGTGCAGAAGCGTAGTATGAGTACACCACAATGGTACCGAGTAAGTATCAGCCCTAACCCCGGTAGAGTAGTGACAAGGATAGGTCATGACACCTATTAGGATAAGAAAAAGAAGTTGAACTAGTGTAGTACAATCTAACAATTGAAACGAGGAAAACGAGGCAATAAATAAATACAACAGATAAGCCACAACTGAATTTTAAGCAATGGAGGCAACAAGGAAGAAACACATAATAAGAACATTGAGAAAACAGTGTGGACAAATGCAAGTAAGGTAAATGAGAGATAGCAACAATGTCTCAACCCAATTTCTCCTTCCGTGAGTTTGTTGTGATGGCACCTAGTCTCTACAACTAGGTAAGACTAACTCTTTGCGGAAATGAAATAAAAGCATGAACATTAACTACTAACAGTAACAAATATTGAATAAGCAACTGAATGCCACTCGGCATATACAATTATCACCTCTAAAATGTACCAACCAATTCCTAAAACCCGGAATATCGTAAGTCACAAGCTACTAAGAAGTCTTAACTATTGTATACATCATTTCTACAAAAAGAAGGAAAAATGATCATGGGGATAGAGAGGGACTTCGAAGAACTGCAGGGACGAACAGATATACCTTCAAGTCTCCAATAAGCAGTAGTGACCACAACTAGTGTTGAAGCTGGTAAGATGAACCTGGATCCGCACACGAAAAACATATGCAGGAAAGGGCGTGAGTACTCCACAATGGTACCTAGTAAGTGACAAACCTAACCTCGGTCATGTAGTGACGAGATCAAGTCAGGGCCCTACTAGTATATATATAATGAAAAAGACAAAATGAAATAGCATAGTCAAAATAAATACAGAAATCTAACAGGAATAGAATTATAGAAAGACAACAACTCAGAGCACAGAGATAACAATAGGGGATCTCCCATGATACCGTCTCGTAGTCCCAAACGTAAATGTGCAAGGGGATCTCCCGGAATACCGTTCTGTTGTCCCAAAGTAAATATGCAGTGCTGGGGGATCTCCCGAAATACCGTTCCGTAGTCCCAAAGTAAAATGCAGTATGGGAGTCTCCCAAAATACCATTCCGTAGTCCCAAAATAAATATGCAGCTCAAACAATAGAATTACAACTACAACACGGAAATCCTACAATTTAGTCTAAGTACAAGTCAATGAAGAAGCAGAAATTTCACTAAGCATGCTGCATAAAGTTTAGATATGCAATTAAGACACGTAGACATGTTGTCCTAATCTAAACAGGATAATTACATATACTAGTGCAACTCAGTTAAAGGAAAACAAATATTTTACTTAATGAAAACGGAGTTTTCAACAAATAGCCTGTGTACGCACTCGTCACCTCACGTACACGACGCTCATATATCAAACAGTACCAAATCCTAAGGGGAGTTCCACCATACAAGGTTAAGCAAGTTACTTACCTAGAACCAAGCTCAATCAATCTGTCACAATGTTGTTTCCACAAATATATGACTCCGAATGGCCCAAATCTAGCCAAAACCAATTACATAACATAAATATAGCTACAAGAAACTAATCTAGCTAATTAAATCAAAGTTAAGGAAAGAAATTGGAAAAATCGCCCAAAAAGCCTCCTTGAGCCCACGTCTCAGAATCGGGTAAAAGTTACAGATTATGAACACATATTCACTCACGAGTTCACTCGTACCAAAATTATCCAAATCCGATATCAAAATTCGAAATATTAGTTGAAGAACTTCTTTCCATTTCTCCTAAATTTTCACCCCAATTCCGAATTTAAATGATAAACTTAATGATAGATTAGTGAGATATAACCAAAATCAAGTTAAGATCATTACCCAATTGATATCTCTGAAAATCCCTCAAAATCTCGTACAAATCCGAGCTCTCAAACTCAAGTTTTGCTAAAAATGGCTAACCCTGGTTTTTGAAATGTTTAAGTACTGCCCAGGAAATCCTTCTTCGCGAACGCGACCATCTCCTCGCGTTCGCATATAACAAAAATCCACAACTCCAAATTCCTCTTTCGCGAACGCGTCCTACTCAATGCTATTCCATTTTTCCTCTACACGACGCGTCCTACTCCTTGCGTTCATGATGCTTCCACTAGCCACTCCTTCGCGAATGCGAGCTCCTCTTTGCGAACACGACGAACAAACTTATGCAACAAAAATACCAAAAAATCTGCTATCTTTGCAAAGTCCAAAATCATCCGTTGAGCATCCGAAACAAACCCGAGGTCCCCGGGACCCCAACCAAACCTACCAACAAGTCCTAAAACACCATACGAATTTAGTCGAGCCCTCAAATCACTTCAAACAATGCTAAAATCACGAATCACCCTCCAATTCAAACTTAAAGAAACTTAAAACTTCTAAATTTGACAACCGATGGCGAAACAAACCAAACCACGTTCGATTGACCCAAAATTTTGCACACAAGTCATATTCAACACTACATGCCTACTCCAACTTCCGGAATCGAAATCTAACCCCAATATCAAAAATTCCACTACCGGTCCAAATCTTAAAAAATTTGTCTTTCGCCATTTCAAGCCTAAATGAGCTACAGACCTCAAAAACACAATCTGTACATGACTCTAGGCCCAAAATCACCCAAAAGAACTAACGGAATTGATGAAATTCCATTCCGAAGTCGTCTTCACACAGTTCTGACAACGGTCCAAATTCTAAGACTTAAGCCTCTGTTTAGGGACTAAGTGTCCCAAAACACTCCAAAACCCGAAACGAAACCTCCCAGCAAGTCACAATAGCAGAAATAGATACGGGGGAAGCAGTTAATAGGGGATCGGGAATCTAACTCTCAAAACGACCGATCGGGTCGTTACATCCTCCCCCTCTTAAAACAATCGTTCGTCCTCGAACGAGCATAGAGACATACCTGAAGTGGTGAAAAGATGAGGATAACTGCTACGCATATCTTACTCGGTCTCCCAAGTCACCTCCTCGGTCGGCTGACTCCACCATTGAACCTTTACTAATGTAATGTTCTTTGACCTCAACTTTCGAAACTACCTGTCCAAAATAGCCACTGGCTCCTCAACATAAGATAGATTCTTGTCCAACTAGACTGAGCTGAAATCCAACACATGAGACAGATCGCCGTGATACCTCCGGAGCATCGAAACATGAAATACCAGATGAACTCCTGCTAGGCTGGGAGGTAAGGCAAGCTCATAAGCAACCTCCACAACTCTCTGCAACACCTCAAAGGGGCCAATAAACCTTGGGCTCAGCTTGCCCCTCTTTCTAAACCTCATAACGGCCTTCATAGGCGAAATCCGGAGCAAGACCCGCTTTCCAACCATGAATGCAACATCGCAAACATTTCGATCTGCATAACTCTTCTGTCTGGACTGGGCTGTGTGAAGTCTATCCTGAATCACCTTAACCATCTCCAAAGCATCCTGAACCAAGTCTGTACCCAATAATCTGTCCTTGCCCGGCTTGAACCAACCAACTAGGGACCAACACTGCCTGCCATACAGAGCCTCATACGGTGCCATCTGAATGCTAGACTAATAACTGTTGTTGTAAGCAAACTCCACAAGTGGCAAAAGCCTCCAAACTCCATCACACACTTATAGAGCATATCCTCAAAAATTTGAATGGTGCACTCGGATTGCCGGTTCATCTGAAGGTGAAATGTTGTGCTCAACTCCACCCGAATACCCAACTCCTGCTATACGGCTCTCCAGAACTGTGATGTAAACTGCGTACCCCGGTCACAGATGATAGATACCGGCACGCCATGAAGTCTGACAATCTCACGGATATAAACTCAAGCCAGCTGCTCGAAAGAATATGTAGTCATCACATAAAGGAAATGAGCTGACTTGGTCAGTCTATCCACAATCACCCAAACTGCATCAAACTTCCGCTGAGTCTGTGGGAGTCCAACAACGAAATCCATAGTGATCTGCTCCTACTTCCACTCCGTAATCTCTAACTTCTGGAGCAATCCATCCGATTGCTGATGCTCATACTTCACCTGTTGCCAGTTTAGGCATCAAGCAACATACTCCACTATGTCTTTTTTCATCCTCCTTCACCAGTAATGCTGCCTCAAGTTCTGGTACATCTTCACGACACCTGGATGAATGGAGTACCGCGAGCTATGAGCCTCCTGAAGAATCAACTCACGCAAACCATCTCCATCAGGTACACATAGCCTGCCCTGCATCGTCAATGCACCATCATCCCCAATAGTGACCTCATTAGGATCATTGTGTTGGACCGTGTCCCTAAGGACAACCAGATGGGGGTCATCATATCGACGTTCCCTGATACGCTCTTAAAGAGAAGACCGAGAGACCACACAAGCCAATACTCGACTAGGCTCAAAAAATATCCAATCTCACAAACTGGCTGGATAAGGCCTGAACATCTAGCGCCATGGGCCTCTTTGCTGCTGGTAGATAAGCTAAACTCCCCAAACTCTCTGCCCGGCAACTCAAAGCATCGGCCACCACATTGGCTTTCCCCGAGTGGTACAAAATGGTGATATCATAATCCTAAAGCAGCTCTAACCACCTCCTCTTACGCAAATTAAGATCCTTCTGCTTGAGCAGATGCTGCAAACTCCAATGATCAGTGTATATCTCACAAGAAACACCGTATAAATAGTGCATCCGAATCTTCAAGACAAGAACAATAGCAGCAAACTCAAGGTAGTGGACAGGATAGTTCTTTTCATACATCTTCAATTGTCTGGACACGTAGGCAATCACCCTACGGTCCTGCATCAACACCGCGCCTTTAAGGCCCTGTAAAATTCTTCCTAAAAATAGAGTATCGTGGTGCCAAGTTAGGATTATGTGTTAGAGATTGTTGAACTGTGCATTAAAAAGTTAAAGGAAACTTCTTCCTAAAAATTGCAAGCTCTTCGTGGTTCGAACTTTTTGGATTGAATTGTGCATTAAAAAGTTAAAGGAAAATATTCACAGAAGTATGCATTTCTGTGGCCCATTATGCGGCTGCATAATCACTCTGCGGGCCGCATAATGGCCGCAGAGTGAGGCAGTCTTTTGGGCTAATATTTGATGTCATTTTGCGGCCCCATTATGCGATCGCATACCCATTTCGCGGGCCGCATATCGCATATTCGCCTTTGAGATTTGTATATGGGAGTTCTACGGCGCATTATGCGACTGCAAAATAGGTTTGCGGACCACAAACTTGTCGCAGACCGAGGCAAAAAAATACTAGGGGTTGAGGCCAATTATGCAGCCCATTTGCGGACCGCAGAAGCATTATATGGTTGCATATGCGACCGCAGATCTGTGTCGGAGCTCCTATTTTCTTATTTTTTTTAAACCCGACCCTATTCCATTAAAACTCCCATTTTAGATCATTTTGAGCACATTTTCTGATATTTCTAAAGTGACAGAGAGAGAGTCCTAGAAGGAGGGCCTAATCTTCATCAAATTGTTCTTCAATTATCACTTAAAACCTTGAAGATATTCAAGTGAGGCACCTAAGTCTTCATCCTAAGAGGTAAGACTTCATTACCCCAGCTCTTAATTCCAAACATAGCTATAATGAGCCATTAGTGTGATAATTCATGGGGATGAGGGTGATTACATTGCATGCATGTGTTCTTAGAAGATGCGGGGGAGTTGTAAATCAAAGATAGAGAAGAATGGGGAATGTGATAGTGTAATCTTCTACAAAAGGACCACAAAACCTTAATGAACACATAATGTTTGATAAAATGCTCAAGTGAGCTAGGATTATGATCATTTTCCTAATTATGGGTTCAATTGTGCTACATTGCTAAAATAGATTGAAGTTGTGAACATTTCAGAACATTATAGGAATTAAGGAAAGCTCAATTTTCTTCTTAGAATCAAATCCTTGGTTTTCGTGTAATTGGTGTAAGTCCCTAAATAGATCATACTATAATTGACTGCCCTAATGTGTTGTGTTGAAAGATTCATGTTCAATAATTATTCTAAATGTTGATCATGTCATCATGCTATTTGAGAATGTGTTTAAAATGTGGAATATGTGTTGATAAAGGGTTAGGAATTCATGTCAAGAATCGAATAAAGTCTGCTATGCTAATTTGTATAAAAAGCCTCCGTGTGATTAGAATTTCCAAGTTTTCCCCCTTAAGTGTTCAATGTCTTATATGATAGGCCTTATTGATGTGGATGATAATGTTATTTGAATGTATAAAAAAGGAAACTTGAATTGTAAGATACGGCCAAGTGCCTAAATGACATGACAAGGAAATCGTAATGACCATACCGAGTCCTGAAAGCAGTCTTCGGGATATCTGGCTCCCGAATCTTCAACTGATGATAACCTGAACGCAAGTCAATCTTGGAAAACACCCGGGCACCCTGCGAATAGGTCAACAATATGAGGCAAAGGATGCCGGTTCTTCACTATAACTTTGTTCAGCTGGCGATAATCAATTCACATACATATAGAACCATCATTTTTCTTCATAAACAAGACAAGAGCACCCCAAGGTGACACACTGGGCCAAATGAATCCCTTATCAAGCAATTCCTGCAAATGTTCCTTCAACTCCTTCAACTCAGGAGGGGCCATACGGTAAGGAGGAATAGATATGGGTTAAGTGCCCGACAACAAATCAATGCCAAAATCAATCTCTGCCGGACGGCATGCCCGGAAGATCAGCTAGAAACACATTAAGGAAATCCCTCACAACTGGGACTGACTCAACTGTAGGGGTATCAATGCTGACATCTCTCACATAGGCTAGATACGCGTCGCACCCCTTCTCAACCATTCGTTGAGATTTAAGAAATGAAATAACTCTGCTGGGAGTGTAATCAAAGGTAACAGTGTAATCTAAGGTGCGCGGTAAACCTGGCATAGCCAGCGTCACGGTTTTGGCATGACAATCAAGAATAGCATAATGGGGTGACAACCAGTCCATGCCTAAGATAACATCAAAATCTATCATGTTGAACAATAATAAATCGGCTCTGGTCTCAAAACCACTAAGAGTAATCAAACACAACCGATACACGCGGTCCACAATAAGAGAATCTCCTACGGGAGTAGACACATAAATAGGGGAACTCAAGGAATCTCGAGATACACCCAAATATGGGTCAAAATAAGATGACACATAAGATTAAGTGGAGTCTGGATCAAATAGAACTGATACATCTCTATGACAGACTGGAACAATACTTGTAATGACAAAATTGGAAGAAACGGCCTTTGTACGAGCAGGAAGGGCATAGTATCTGGCCTGGCCTACCCCTCTAGGGCGACCTCTACCTCTCCGACCTCCACCTTGAGCTGGCTGAGTAGGTGGGGTGGCAGCTGGTGCAGTAATCATAGCTTGAGGACCTGGTGGAGCACGCTGTGGTTGAGAAGTCTATGGTGGTGCACCCCTCCTAAGTCTGGGGCAATCTCTCACCATATGGCAAGTGTCGCCACACTCACAACAAGCTCTGGGAGGACGTGGTGGCTGTGACTAGCTCAGGCCAGGTCTGCTGGACTGACCGCTAATAGCACCTCCTGCAGGAGTCAAACTCGATACTGGAGGTGCATAATAAGGCTCCTGAGGTCTAGGAGAAGCTGGAATACCACTGGCGGCTAAAAGAGCTAAATAAATGGGGCGACTCACATAACCCCTACCATGACGAACTGCAGCTGGGGCATGGGCAACAGAAAAATGGCCCGACTCTCGAGACCTCTTGGCCGCTCTTCCTCCATATCCCGAGCAAGCATGCCCTCCACTATCCTAGCAATACTTATTACCTGCTGATATGAGATATCCATCTCTAACTCCCGGGCCATGCTAGTCCTAATGCTGGGGATGAGTCCCTCAATAAGCCGATAGACCCTCTCTCAAATTGTAGAAACCAAGGCTGGTGCATGTCTACCCAAGTCACTGAAATAGATTGCATACTCTGAAACAGTCATAACATCATGACACAACTGCTTAAACTCCGCGTGTCATACGTCCCTGAGGCTCTGAGGGACATACTTCTCAAAAACATGTACGAGAACTGAGTCCATGTAAGGGAAACTACCTCAGCCGGACTGTCTAACTCATAAGTATACCACCACTGATAGGCTGCTCCTCGAAGCTGAAAGGTAATGAAATAAACCCCACTCGACTCTGCTATGCCCATAGTGCAGAGGATACGGTGGCACTCCTCCAAAAATCCCTTGGCATCCTCTGACACTAGACTACTGAATGTAGGAGGGTCATACTTCTTGTACCTTTTGAGCCTACGCTGCTCCTCCTATGAAGCTGTTGCCATACCATCGGGCTGAATTGGGGCTACAGGTGGTATTGGTATAACCTCTAGAATCTGATCAACCTGGACCCGCTGTTTTGGGATGCGGGCGACGGGAGTCTATGCCCCTCCCCCGGCCTGAGATGTGGCTGCAGCAAGGAGAATCAACCCTGCTTGATCTAGAGTGTTGTACATGCTTATGAACTGTGCAAGGGTCTCCTGAAGAGCTGGAGTAGTAGTAGGCATATTAGGTGATTTTGCTCCGACTGGAGCTACTGGTGGTTCCTTTGTAGTAGCAGCTCGCTCGGGTGCTCTAGTTGTACCACGTAGGCATCCTCGGTCTCTACCTCGGCCCCGGCCTCAGGCGGCTCTAGCAGGGGGCGCCGGTGCCTGGTCATCTCCGGATGCACGTGTCTTCATCATCTGTGAGAGAATAAAAGATAGAAGTTTAGAATTTCGACGTCAATAATCTCGCACGACAAGGAATCTAATGAAGTAGAATTTTCCTAACAATTCCATAACCTCCAGAAGATAAGTGCAGACGTCTCCGTAGCAATCCGCGAGACTCTAATAAACTGGCTTGTAACTCACGACTCCTATGAACCTAAAGCTCTAATACAAACTTGTCATGACCCAATTTCTCCCTCTCTGAGTTTGTTATGACAACACCTAGTATCTACGACTAGGTAAGCCTAACTCTTTGCTGAAATGAAATAAAAGCATGAACATTAACTACTAATATTAACAAATATCGAATAAACAACTGAATGTCATTTGACATATACAATTATCACCTCTAAAATGTACCAACCAATTCCCAAAACCCGAAATATTGTAAGTCACAAGCTATTAAAAAGTCTTAATTGTTCTATACATCATTCCTACAAAAAGAAGGAAAAATGATCATGGGGATAGAGGGGGGCTCTGAGGATCTGCGGGCACGGGCATATATACCTTGAAATCTCCAATAAGCAGCAGCAACTGCAACTAGTGATAAGGCTGGTAAGATGAACCTGGATCTGCACACGAAAAACATGTACAAAAAAGGGCGAGTACTCCACAACGGTACTCAGTAAGTGTCAAGTCTAACCTCGATCGAGTAGTGACGAGATCAAGTCAGTTCCAAACCTAACCTCGATCAAGTAGTAACGAGATAGGTTCAGGGCCCTACTGCTATAAATATAATGAAATAAGACAGAATGAAATATCGTAGTAAAAATAAATACGAAAATCTAACATGAATAGAATCATAGAAAGACAACAGCTCAGAACACAGAGATAACAACACGGGATCTCCCAAGATACCGTCCCGTAGTCCCAAACGTAAATGTGGAGGGGGATCTCCCGGAATACCGTTTCATAGTCCCAAAGTAAATATGCAGTGCTAGGGATATCCCAGAATACCGTTCCGTAGTCCCAAAGTAAATATGCAGCTCAAACAATAGAATTACAACTACAACACGAAAATCCTACAATTTAGACTAAGTACAAGTCAATGAAGAAGCAGAAATTCCACTAAGCATGTTGCACAGAGTTCAGATAAGCAATTAAGATACGTAAACATGTTGTCCTAAACTAAACAGGATAATTACATATGCTAGTGTAGCTCAGTTAAAGGAAATCAAATATTTTACTTAATGAAAACAGAGTTTTTCAACAAATAGTCCATGTACGCACTCGACACCTCACGTACACGACGCTCATATATCAAACAGTACTAAATCCTAAGTGGAGTTCCCCTACACAAGGCCATGTGTCACACCTACTTTTTACCCAAGAGGGGGTATAAGGGAGTTTTTCCAATTAAAGTGGCATTATTCGAAATTGGATTATTTATTTAATTTCAGAGTCACCACTTGGAATAATTTACGGTGTTCCAAGGCACCGGTTTATTTTTTAAAAATCCCAAATCGAGGAAATTTTAACTTTATTTAAAAGTCTGCAAAACCAGAAAATCTAGGTAAGGAATTATGTTAACTCGGAAGAAGGTGTTAGGCATTCCCGGGTTCTGTGGTTCGAGCACGGTAGCTTTAACTATTAATAATTGGCCTAAATATCTGATTTATTACATGTTTTAAGCCTATTGTGTATTTTTAACTTTATAACCGCTATTAATTATTTAAACCGCTTTTAGAATTTATGGAATTATTTCTTGAACAAGTTACGATTGGCGTACACTTGCTGTTTTGGGACATACCGCAAACCACGCTACATGAAATGAACCCGCGATTTCCGACAATTTTATTTTACTATTAACATTCGATGTTATTATGATCGGATCACAAGAAATGCACATTCGAATTGGGAATTACGTATCGTGACCATGCTACGGGAGCCGTACCCATAACCACGATTATTTTATTAATCGCGCCTAAAGCAAACTACTATATTTGGACATTATTTATTTTCCTAATTTAAGGTTATTGTAAAGGTCCGGAGTTATGAAGTTGTTTGTGGACAAAGTGACTACAAAATTACCGGTTTAAATACATGGGCTTTGACAGGCAGATTTGGAATTTGCTTAAAAGACTAGCTATTGATATGCATGAGCATGGAAAAAAAACTCAGGTGAACAAATTTTAAATTGTTAGAGGAGGACTCAATCAGTTATCAAGAGGTTACTAACATTGATATCAACATTGAAAGAATAGTTTGCCCAATTTTACAAATGAACATTTATGGCTACTAGAACTCAAGTGAATGACAGTCACCTAGCTAACAACTTGTAAGTGTTCCTCTTTATACATTTTCCGCATGTTTTAAAATTCTGCTTCTTTTCCATTCATTGAACACGACATTGCATATTAAGGACCATCTTTACACTACATAAAACATGTATCATCATTCACATAAATTTTAAAACTGCAAACCCCATATTCCTATACCTTTATAGTGTCTATTGATCTCAAGCCCATCCCATCCCATATTGAAATTACATGGCCCAATTGCTCTAATACACCACAATTTCTTCAACTTAAGACTCCATTTTTAGCTTTTATTAAATTGCTAAAATAATTTTAAACTTAATACTAAATATTCTTTTCGTGAAACAAGATATCCAAATAATGAAAAGCAAGCAACAGAACTTCACATAAAGAATAGGATGTTAACACAAACACTATTGCTAAAAATGAACTCCCTTTAAAACATTGACTCATTTAAGTTTTAAGTTTAACATGGACTTATCAAATAATATCAACCTAATAACATAGATGAATTAGTGTTAATTTGCTAAAAAAAATAGTCCGCCGAGAGTAAAGCAAAATCAACACACGAGATGAACCTGACTTTTTAAGTCTTTCGAGCCAGATGCACTAATGGTTAAAAAATGAAAATAGGCCAATTGGCCCTTCTCCGCAGAATGACCCTAAGCTCCTCTTGTTCCCATTTCTATAGAATTGTAAACTCACGTTTTTAGTTACTTGCCAAACTGATTTCAATCAAACAAAGAGAAACAAAACTAAAGGAGGAAAAGTAACAAAAAATTCTGATCGATCTGAACCAAAAATAGAAGCATTACAGTAGACTTGAAACTTCATTGCTTCTCAAAAATTAAAATACAAAGCTGAAGAAACGCACCTAGAAATCACGAATTGCTTAAAATGTCGAATAAAGGATAAAAGAACGAAGATGAAGCTCAGCGCGACAGCAACAACAACAGCAGCAATTCACGGCAATCTCAAACCAAAGTAGTGCTTATGAACCCAGCAAATAGAAATGACCACTAGTAGCAAGTTTCAACTCAAAAGCTTTAGAGAAAAAATCCCGGAATCTGCAGCAATTTATGTCGAACTTGGGAACACCCTTTTAATTTCTTAATTTTTTTGGTCGACTTTACTCGATTTCTGAACAGAAAAAGGGGAATTAAAGGGGGTGAAGTCCGTTCCCTCTGTTGAAAATCAGAAAATGAGTGAGCTGAGGGAGGAGAAGGGTGGCGGATGTTTTGGTTTTTCTTTGGAGGAAATAAGGGGATGTAGGTTAGGTTTTATTGAATGTAGGAGAAAGAGGAAACCATTTGAAGGTGATGAGGGAATGGAGGACTGATTTTTTGGTCTCGAACCTGAGAGAGTGAGGTTCTTCTTTTTGCTGAGATGAAAGGGGTGCGCCGTTTGGTCTCTTCTTTTTTAGAGGAGAGATATAATTTTTGTTATGTCTAGGTCTTCGGTCTTCTCATGTTAGCTCCCCAAATGACATTAGGATTTTTTTTTTTTGGATTTAAGGTAAAATGGGGAAAGGGAAGATTGAGCTGGGGGTTTAAAAGTTAATTTGGTCCATTTTAGAAATTGACCCTATTTTAAAAGAAACAAGACCAAAATATATTTTTGCTATTTTTCTTTTTTTTGTTTTTTTTTTCTTTAACTAATTAAAATCCTAAATCAATCTATTTTTGTAGAAATTAAATTTTTTTATCATTAAAACAACTAATTAACTTAAAACTAAAGAAAAATGTTAATTTGAAAGGCTAAAATCTAAATATATAAAAATGACCATTTTTTGTGATTTTGTGTTTAATAAAATTAATTCCTACGTGCAAATTGAACCTAAGATGACATGAAATTAAAACGTGATAAATTTTATGATTTTAAAAACATTAAACATGCATGAAATGCAACTACTCCTGAAAATCAATTAAAATTATTTTTGGTCTATTTTTTTAGGAGTTATCTTCATGTAGGGCAAATATTAGGTACTCACAACTGCCCCTCTTTGCTCGGAAACATGAAGAGTTTTCAGGCAAAGATAAGGTGAGCAATTACGAGCAATTTTTGCCCGTTTGATACTCCATTTGGAAGCATTTTGAAAATTTTTGACCGAACCTTGCTTCGGAAGTTGCCTACATATCTGTGGCTATAAAGGAATCAGGTCAGTGTAGTTCTGAAAGTTTTGATAGCTAGGACAACCGAGAAATTGTGATTTCACTACTGTTGCTGTTGTTTCTGCTTGCTGAGCTCCTTATTACACCAAAATGAAGAGATGAAAAGCTAAACTAGCTAAGTCTATCATGTCACGGCCCATTTCCAGGATAGGTCATGATGGTGCCCGACACCACTGTTAGGAAAACCGACACGGAAGTATAACTAAATTCTCATTTTTTACATTTACCAAAATTTAAGCGCAACATATCCTCCGATTTAAAGTTGGGATAGGAAATGATCAATACTGTATCAAAGTGATAATACAATCCAAAAATAAGTGTCTACTCGAGTATGTGCCAAGACCTGGTGTCACAGTAATGGGCATCTAGTAGAATATACAAAAGAATATCTCTATCCTACTGTCCGAGATAGAAAAGATAGCAAAAGTAAGAAAAGACTCCATCCGGCTGCTGAACAGCATAGGAAGGGAGCAGCTCACCATGGAAGTCTCGGTCTATGAATCAGGGGCGCGCACCAGACTGATAGCCAGATGTACTTGCCTCAGATCCTGTATAATTAAGTACAGAAGTGTAGTATGAGTACATAAACAATATGTACCCAGTAAGTATCTTGTCTAATCTCGAAGAAGTAGAGACGAGAGGTCGACTTGATACTTACTAGGGTCAAATAATATAATAAAGTGCTATGCTAAGCATGTGGGTCACCATTAATCAACAGTTTATAGCAAGAGGTAAAATCATGTTCTTAACAATATTCCAGTTAGCTATTTACATTTCGAGGTATTCGCATAACAAATCGGGTATAAGCTTTTCATATAGATATCATGTGCTCATTATGCCGAGGTCCCCGGCCCGCTCCAACAGAAAATAAATTGTGCACAGCCGAGGGTCGAACGGCGCGAACCATAAATGCATCTATTTATACCGAGGTGATCGGCCCACTCCATAAATATCGTGAAATATCAAGAATACACACGAAGGCGCATTTATATTCAATAAATTCTTACAAGGGTTCAACAAGTATACATGTTCACCTTTATTCCTTTCCAAGTCTCTAGCATATCCTACGTGATCACATTAGCAAGGAAATATAGAGATATTCACAAATAAGGCATGATGTGGGTCCTAGACTACCCGGACAGTTAACATCATAGTAGCTACGCATTGACTCTCGTCACCTAGTGCGCGCGTAGCCCCCGGATTTAGTAGCAATTACCCAATTATTATACCTATGGGGATAATTCTCTCTTACAAGGTTAGAAAGGAGATTCACCTCGCTCCAAAGTGCACTTCTAAATACCAAGAACAAGTCCAAGCCCTCAATTCAGAGCTGAACAATCCCAAACTAGTTAAACGAAGTAAGAACTAGTTAATATAGGCTCACAAGATCAAATTCTAGCTATTTAAGCAATTTCCCAACCATTAACACAAGTTTCCTAAATTTCGCCCCCCGGCCCACGTGCCCGGATTCTGAGATTTTTCGAAAGAGGTTGTTCTCTACAACCTAAGGATCAATAATATATGATTTCTAATTAATTCTATAACCATTTTCGTAGTTAAATCTAACTTTTAGTAAAACCCTAGGTCTTGCTCTAGCCCCTTGATTTTACCTAATTTCTAGTGTTTAATCTACCTAATATACAAGTATTAAACTAAGGATGGGAGGAATAAACTTACCTCACAATGCTAAGTGGAAGTCTTCTCCCCAAAGCTCCCAAAATTGCCAAAGGAAAAGGGTATAAGTGATAAAAATGGTCTTGAACTCGTATTAAATGAACCTCACTGCCCAGCGATTTCCGCATCTGCGAGAATGAGGCCGCATCTGCGAAAAGGGGAAGGGAAGGCTGGGACCGCTTCTGCGGTCTGAAGCCCGCATCTGCGGAACCGCTTCTGTGGCTAGGGAGCCGCATCTGCGGTTCCTGGTCTGGCCTGCCCTGGGCCACTCCTACGATGCTTGGACTACTTCTGCGGTCCACCAACTGCAGGTGCGGTTATGATAGAAGCAGCAACCTTCAGACCTTTTCTCAAGTTTTCCACTTCACTCGAGCCTCGTTCGATTGACGCTCGGGGCTTCCGGGCCCCGCCCGAGCATACCGACAAGTCTTAAATCACAAGACGGGCCTACTCGAACCTTTGGAACACCCGAAACAATTCTAAATGTAGGATCACCCCCTAAAATCAAATGAATCAAACTTGTGAACTTCAAGTTCTTAATTTTCCTCTAACGGGCCAAAATGCCCTTAAACTACTCAGATTGACACCAAATTTTATAGACAAGTCTTAAATGATATTTCGGAACTGTACCAGGCTTCAGAACCAATATGCGAGCCCGATACCCATGAAATCAATCATTACTTAGTTTCTTTAAATCCTTAAAACTTTAGATTAACAATTTCTAATAAAAATTCACTACTCGGGCTAGGGACCTCGGAATTCGATTCCAGGCATACGCCCAGGTCCCATATTTTTCCACGGACCCTCTGGGATCGTCAAATCACGAATTCGGGTCCGTTTTCTTAAAATATTGACCAAAGTCAAACTTAGTCTTTTAAGAGAATCCTGAAGAATCAAATGGACATATCTCACTTAAAACTCTTCCAAATTCCCAAACCAAACCGCCCCCGCAAGTCGTAAATTAGCTGAAGCAAGTGTGAGTTTTATTTAGGGGAACGGGGTCTGAAAAGCCAAAATGATCAGTCGAGTCGTTACATTCTCCACCTCTTAAACAAACTTTTGTCCTCGAACGGACATAGAAAAGTACCTAAGCTGCTGAATAAATGTGGATATCCGCTCTGCATATCCTCCTCGGACTCCCAAGTCGCCTCCTCGACTGGTTGGCCCCTCCACTGGACCTTTACCGTGGTAATCCTCTTGGATCTCAACTGGCGATCCTGTCTATCAATGATGGCAACCGGCTCCTCCTCATAACCCAGACTCTCGTCCAGCTGAATAGTACTGAAGTCCAACATATGGGAAAAGTCGGCATAATACATCCGAAGCATCGATACATGAAAAACTGGATGAACTCCCGATAAGCTGGGGGTAAGGCAAGCTCATAGGCAACCTCCCCAACTCTCTTCAACACCTCAAAGGGACCAATAAACCTTGGGCTCAACTTGCCCTTCTTCCCGAACCTCATAATACCTTTCAATTGTGAGACTTTCAAGAGAAACTTCTTGCCAACCATAAATGATACATCACGCGCCTTCTGATCCGCGTAACTCTTCTGTCTGGACTGAGCTGTGTAAAGCCTCTCCTGAATCAACTTCACCTTATCCAAGACATTTTGTACCACGTCTGTACCATACAATTTGGCCTCGCTAGGCTCGAACCACCCGATAGGAGAACGACAACGGCGACCATATAAAGCCTCGTATGGAGCCATCTCAATGCTGGACTGATAGCTGTTGCTATATGCAAACTCCACCAAAGGTAAGAACTGATCCCACTGCCCTCCAAAGTCAATCACACATGCTCTAAGCATATCCTCTAAAATCTGAATTGTCCGCTCCGACTGACCCTCGGTCTGAGGATAGAATGTTGTGCTAAGCTCTACACGGGTCCCCAACTCACTCTGAACGGCTCTCCAGAAATGGGAAGTAATTGAGGGCCTCTGTCTGATATGATGGAAACAGGCACACCGTGCAACCGAACTATCTCCCGAATGTAAATCTGAGCATACCTCTCCGTCGTATAAGTAGTCGCTACTGGAATGAAGTGAGCCGACTTGGTCAACCTATCCACAATGACCCATACCGAATCAAACTTTCGCAAAGTCCGCGGCAACCCAACTACGAAATCCATGGTGATGCGCTCCCACTTCTACTCCGGAATAGGCATTTGCTGAAGTAGGCCACCCGGCCTCTGGTGCTCAAACTTGACCTGCTGGCAATTCAAACATCTAGCTACATACTCCACTATGTCCTTCTTCATTCTCCGCCACCAATAATGCTGCCCCAAGTCACGATACATCTTCGTGGCACCCGGATGAATGGAATATCGCGAACTGTGGGCATTCTTCTAGAATCCTCTCCCTTAGACCATCAGCATTAAGAATACATAGACGACCCTGGAGTCACAAAACACCATCCTCACCAATAGAAACCTCCTTGGTACCTCCCTAAAGTACCGTCTCTCTGAGAACCGCCAAATATGGATCATCGAACTGCCGGGCCTTGATCTGCCCCAATAGTGAAGACTGAGCAACCACGCATGCCAGAACTCAGCTAGGCTCTGAAATGTCCAACCTCACAAGTCTATTAGCCAAGGACTGAATGTCCAAAGCTAGTGGCCTCTTCGCTGCTGGAATGAATGCCAAGCTACCCATACTCTATGCCTTTCTGCTCAAGGCATCCGCGACCACATTCGCCTTGCCCGGATGATAAAGAATGGTGATGTTATAATCCTTTAGTAACTCAATCCACCGGCGTTGCCACAAATAAGATCCATCTGCTTGAATTAGTGTTGTAAGCTGCGATGATCAGTATAAACCTCACATGACACCCCATACAGATAATGCCTCCATATCCTAAGAGCATGAACAATTGCGGACAACTCTAGATCGTGCACAGGATAATTCTTCTCATGAACCTTCAACTGAAGCGACGCATATGCAATAAATTGCCCCTCCTACATCAATATACATCCCAAGCCAACGCGTGAAGCGTCGCAATATACCGTATACATCCCCGAGCCTGAAGGCAATACAAGGACTGGTGCTGTAGTCAAAGCTGTCTTGAGCTTCTGGAAGCTCTCCTCGCAATCATTAGACCAACGAAATGGAGCACCCTTCTGGGTCAATCTAGTCAGAGGTGATGCTATAAATGAAAAGCCTTGCACGAATCGTCTGTAATAACCTGCTAACCCCAGGAAACTCCTGATTTCGGTCACTGAAGTAGGGCGTGGACAACTCTAAACCGCCTCAATCTTCTTGAGATCCACCTTAATACCTTCTCCTAACACAACATGTCCCAAGAATGCCACTAACTCTAGCCAAAACTCACACTTGGAGAACTTATCATATAGCTTCTGCTCTCGCAAGGTCTGAAGCACTACTCTCAAATGCTGCTCATGCTCCCCCAGGCTACGTGAGTATATCAAGATGTCGTCAATGAAGAAGATGACAAATGAATCAATATAAGGCCTAAATACCATGTTCATCAAATCCATAAATGCTACTGGGGCATTAGTCAAACCAAAGGATATTACCAAAAACTCATAATGGCCATATCTAGTCCGGAATGCAGTCTTCGGAACATCCGAGTCCCGAATCTTCAGCTGATAATACCCTGACCTCAAGTCGATTTTTGAGAACACCCTAGCACCCTGAAATTGGTTGAACAAATCATCGATACGAGGCAACAGATACTTGTTCTTAATGGTGACTTTGTTCAACTGGCGGTAATCAATGTGCATCCGCATAGTCCCATTCAGCTTCTTCACAAATAACACTGGTGCACCCCATGGCGATACACTGGGCCTAACAAACCCCTTTACCAACAACTCCTCAAGCTGCTCTTTCAACTCCTTCAACTCCTTAAGAGCCATACGGTACGGCGAAATAGATATAGGCTGGGTTCCTGGAGCCAAATCAATACATAAATCAATATCACGATCCAGAGGCATGCTAGGAAGGTCGGAAGGAAAAACATCAGTGAACTCTCGAACCACTGGAACTGAATCAATCATCGTAGACTCTGCGGTGGTGTCCCAGACATAAGGTAAATAAGCCAAACACCCCTTCTCGACCATATGCCGAGCCTTCAGGAAAGAAATAACCCAACTAGGTGTATCAACTGTGGAACCCTTCCACTCTAACTTCGGCAACCCTGGCATCACTAGTGAAACAGTCTTGGCATGGCAATCGAGGACGACATGATATGGAGATAACCAATCTATGCCCGGGATGACCTCAAAATCGATCATATCAAGCAACAAAAGATCTGCTCTAGTCTCGAAACCACAGAATGTGACCACACAGGATCGGTAGAACCGATCCACAACCACAGAATTACCTACAGGGGTAGACACATGAACAGGAGTGCCCAAAGGCTCAGGAGAAGTAGCTAGGAAACGAGCAAATAGAGATGATACATATGAATAAGTAGACCCTGGATCAATTAATACCGAAACATACCTACCACCAACGGAAATAATACCTGTGATGACGGCATCTGAGGCCAATGCATCTGGCCTAGCCGGAAGGGCATAGAATCTGGCTGGAGCGCCGGCTGGCTAGCCTCCACTTGACTGAGCAGTAGCTGTCTGACCTCTCCCTACCTTACCTCCACCTCTAGGACATCCCTTACCAGCCTGCCCTCCACCTCTAGGTGGCTGAGCAGCTAGTGCTGAAATCATGGGCTACTGGCCCTGCTGCACTGCCTTGCCCCGAAGCCTGTGACAGTATCTCCTCATGTGGCCAGGGTCTCCGCACTCAAAACAACCACGTGGTATGGCGACCTGCTGCTGTGATGGCTGACTTTGAAAACCCGTAGATCCACTAGAGGAAGCCTGGATAGCCGATGGGCGGTATGAACTCTCCGACATAGCATTGAAATAGGAACCAGAAGAATCCGGCGGACCTGAATACCCACTGCAGGAACCTTGAATAGCTGGCGGGCGATAAGAACTCTTTGTCATAGCGTTGAAATAGGGGTGCGCTGGAGCACCCCGAGCAGGTGGTGGTGCTTCATACGGGGGCCTACTAGGCTGACCCCTCCCAAATTGGCCTCTACCCCTAGCCGGGGCACCTCTGAACTCTCCGGAGAATCTAGCCCTCTTATCCTGCTGCATCTGATCTCTACCCCTCTAACAATATCCCTCGATCATGCGAGCATTCTCGACCACTAGTTGATACCCTATACCCATCTCTACCTCTCGGGCCATGCCTGCTCGAATAGTAGGGTGCAACTCTACAATGAATCTCTGCACTCTCTCTGCATCTGCGGGAAGTATCATGAGTGCATGGCGAGACAACTCAGAGAACCTCTCCTCATAATGGGTCACCGACATCTGACCCTGCTCAAGATGCTCAAACTGATACCGCAGCTCTTCCCTCTCAAAGGGTGGAATGTACTGATCCAAGAATAACTGTGTGAACTGACCCTAAGTGATGGGAGGAGAACCTGCTGGCCTGCTAAGAACGTAGGACTGCCATCATCTACGGGCCCTCCATCAAGCTGAAAAGTAGTGAAGTTAACTCCATGCGACTCTAATATCCTCATATTGTGCAGTCTGTCCCTGCACCTATCTATGAAGTCCTGAGCATCCTCATGATGCTCACCCCCGAAAATGGGAGGGTGAAGCCTAGTCCATCTATCCAATAACTTCTATAGATTGCTATCCGCAACTGGCCTGGGCTAGGGTGCCACTGCAGCAACTGGCTAAGCCCCATTTGTGGGTACTGCACCCGGAGTCTGATACACTATAGCTGCATGACCAGGAGCCTGGACAGTGGGGGTCTGTGCTCCCCCTCCCACCTGTGAGGTAGCTGGATCTGCTGGAAATAAACTAGCCTGAGTCATAGTATCCATGAACCGTAGCATACGGCCCATGGCCTCCTGAAATCCCGGTGCTATCATAAAGTATGTTGGGGTAGGCTCAGCTGCGAGCACCTCGCCCTACTCCTTAATGATATGATCTCCCACGAGATCTGCTAGTGGTACTACTGGAATATCCCTGGGACGCCCTCATCCCCTACCACGAGCCGGTGCCCTCCCACGGCCTCTGCCTCGGCCTCTAGCAACGGGGGGAGTAGCTCCGACCAGGTCTGGAACATCAGCCGTGCGTGTCCTCTTCATTTGTGAAAGAATAAGGGGGAATTTTTAGTACAACAACCACTGCACGATAGGAAATGAATAAAGAGTAGTTTTTTCCTAATATCCTATAGCCTCTCGAAGATAAATACAGACGTCTCCGTACCGATCTACAAGACTCTATTAGGTTTGCCTATGACTTGTGAGACCTACGCGAACCTAGTGCTCTGATACCATGTTGTCACGACCCATTTCCAGGATAGGTCATGATGGCGCCCGATACCACTGTCAGGCAAACCGACGCGGAAGTATAACTAAATTCTCATTTTTTACTTTTACCAAAATTTAAGCGCAACATATCCTCCGATATAAAGTTGAGATAGGAAATGATCAATACTGTATCAAAGTGATAATACAATCCAAAAATAAGTGTCTAGTAGAGTGTGTGCCAAGACCTGGTGTCACAAGTAATAGACATCTAGTAGAATATACAAAAGAGTATCTCTATCCTACTGTCCGAGACAGAAAAGACAGCAAAAGTAAGAAAAGACTCCATCCGGTTGTTGAACGACATAGGAAAGGAGTAGCTCACCATGGAAGTCTCGGTCTATGAATCAGGGGCGCACACAAGACTGATAACCAGATGTACCTGCCTCAGATCCTATACAATTAAGTACAGAAGTGTAGTATGAGTACATAAACAATATGTACCCAGTAAGTATCCCGTCTAATCTCGAAGAAGTAGAGACGAGAGGTCGACTTGATACTTACTAGTGTCAAATAATATAATAAAATGCTATGCTAAGCATGTGGGTCACCATTAATCAACAGTTGATAGCAAGGGGTAAAATCATGTTCTTAACAATATTCCAGTTAGCTATTTACATTTCGAGGCATTAGCATAACAAATTGTGTATAAGCTTTTCACATAGATATCATGCGCACATTATGCCGAGGTCGACGGCCGGTCCAACAGAAAATAAACTGTGCATTGCCGAGGGTCGAACGACGCGAACCATAGATACATCTATTTATACCGAGGCGATCAGCCTGCTCCATAAATATTGTGAAACATCAAGAATACACACGAAGGCGCATTTTATATTCAATAAATTCTTACAAGGGTTCAACAAGTATACATGTTCACCTTTATTCCTTTCCAAGTCTCTAGCATATCCTACGTGATCACATTAGCAAGGCAATATAGAGATATTCACAAATAAGGCATGATGTGGGTCCTAGACTACCCGGACAGTTAACATCATAGTAGCTACGCACGGACTCTCGTCACCTAGTGCGTACATAGCCCCCGCATTTAGTAGCAATTACCCAATTATTATATCTATGGGGACAATTCCCTCTTACAAGGATAGAAAGGAGACTCACCTCTCTCCAAAGTGCACTTCCAAATACCAAGAACAAGTCCAAGCCTTCAATTCAGAGCGGAACAATCCCAAACTAGTTAAACGAAGTAAGAACTAGTTAATATAGGCTCACAAGAGCGAATTCTAGCTATTTAAGCAATTTTCCAACCATTAACATAAGTTTCCTAAATTCCGACCCCGGGCCCACGTGCCCGGATTCCGAGATTTTTTGAAGGAGGTTGTTCTCTGCAACCTAAGGATCAATAATATATGATTTCTAATTAATTCCATAACGATTTTCGTAGTTAAATCTAACTTTTAGTAAAACCCTAGGTCTTGTTCTAGCCCCTTGATTTTACCTAATTTCTAGTGTTTAATCTACCTAATATACAAGTATTAAACTAAGGATGGGAGGAAGAAACTTACCTCATAATGCTAAGTGGAAGTCTTTTGTCATGGCCCAAAATCTCACCCGTCGTGATGGCGCCTATCGTGGAACTAGGCAAGCCTCAACTCGACATCTCAACATAGTAGAACTATTAAATAAAGGCGGAAGCAGTTAATATTAAAGAAATCCTTTTTTAAAAAAATAGAATATAACTCCAAAATTACTATACAATCCATCCCCAAAACCCGATGTCACTGAGTGCATGAGCATCTAAATGATAACAACATGTGACAGATAAAACACTGTATGAAAATATAGAACAATAGAATATGAAAGGAAAGGAGATTCAAGGTCAGCGAACGCCATGCAGCTACCTCAATAGTCTCCTGAGTCTGACTCCTCAATCAGCAACCACCATGACCAGAAATGTCTAGATCTGTACACGAGGTACAAGGGGTAACATGAGTACACCAACTCAGTAAGTAACAAAAATAAATAAGGAACTGAGAAGTAGTGACGAGCTATGCAAATACAGTTATCTTAATAACTTTCAATTTAACAGTTTAAGTCTCATCAATGCGTACTCAAATAACCCAGAAATCAAATATTCCATAAATATGTACTACAAGGATAAATAGCAACTAAGTGCAGCAATTAACTGAAAAGAAATATAGCCTCTCAAGGCAACAGTTACTCAGCTCATCTCATAACTTAAAAATCTCAGTGGAAATAACAAAACCAAATCAATAATTTAATTCCAGACATCTCGGAAAAAAAAACTCCAGTTCCAATGAAAGTTGTTCAAAACATTTGTTTAACATTTTTAATAGAGGCTCAGTATAAAGATGAGTGAAGACAGAAATTTCACAAAACAAGCCCCTCGGGCAAAACATCACTCGTATGTATGTATATATAGCCCCTCGGGCAAGCCTCTCTGTCCCTCTTGACTCAACTCTCATCAATCAGCACTCACACTCAGCAGGTACCTCATAATAACCGCTGCGGCGTGCAGCCCGATCCATATATATATATATATAATCGACCTGCGCTCACTGGGGTGTGTACAAACTCCGGAGGGGCTTCTTCAGCCCAAGCGCTATAAACTGCATGGACAACTCACGTGCTGCACGGACAACTCACGTGCTATAATAATATCTGGATCCGCACGGATAACTCACGTGTTGCACGGACAAGTCACGTGTTGCACGGACAACTCACGTGCTATAATAATATCTGGATCCACATGGACAACTCACGTGCTATAGTAATATCTAGATCCGCACGGACAACTCACGTGCTATAATATAATATCTGGATTCGCACGGACAACTCACGTGCTATAATATAATATCTGGATTCGCACGGACAACTCACGTGCTATAGTATCAATAACCTCACACTTAGTCCATCAACCTCACTTAGTCATCAATCTCTCCAGTCTCTTGGTCTCTCGAAAATCATTTAAACGGCCCAAACATAAGTAATATCATATATCAACAATGAACAGTAATAGACGGAGGCATAATAAGCAAGAAAAGTTATGACTGAGTACAAAACAGCAATTAGCAGCTAATTCAGCAAGTACACGACCTCGCAGGTCTCAACAGTGATCACATAAGGCCTAAACATCATTTCTAACATGAAGTACAGTCAATTTCTATGAAAATAGAGGGAACATGTATTAAACAGTAGGCCAATTAATTCCACAGTCTCACGGGACGGACCAAGTCACAATCCCTACGGTACAAGCCCACACGCCCGTCACCTAGCATGTGCGTCACCTCCAAAATAGTCATCCAACACAATGTCCGGGGTTTGATACCCTCAGGACCAGATTTATAACCGTTACTTACCTCAATTCGAGCAAAATCCTACTCCGCAAAGCCTTTTCCTCTCAAATCGACCTCCGAATGCCTCGAATCTAGCCACAATAATTCGATTCAATCAATAAAAATTATAGGAATTAATTCCATATGAAATTCTACATTTTTCACTAAAAATCCGAAATTGCACTAAAAATTCGTCCGTGGGGCCCACGTCTCGGAACCCGGCAATAATTCGAAATATGAACCCCCATCTAATCACGAGTCTAACCATACCAAAATTACTAAATTTTGATAATATTTCGGCCCTCAAATCCTCAAATCTATCCGAGAGAGTCTTCAAACTCTTCCAACTAAATTCACAGATTTAATGCCAAAACTAGTAATAGATTCGGGTAATCTAACCAAAAGTAAGTTAAGAACACTTACCCTATTGTTTTCTCTGAAAATGTCCCAAAAATCGCCTCTCCCTGAGCTTTAATTTGGTAAAAATAAAAAATGGGACGAACTCCCATTTTCAGAACATAACATTCGGTCCAGAATTTCCGTGGTTACTGTTCACGGCTACTATTCATGGATACTGTACATGACTACTGTTCACGCAGGTGCGGTCACTGTTCATACGTGCGAAAAATGCAGAAACTGCCCAGAAAATTTCAGCAGCCTTTTTATATTCGTTAACCTTCCGAAATCCACACGAGGCCCTCGGAACCTCGACAAAATGCATCAACCAGTCCTAAAACATCATACGAACTTAGTCGAAACCTCAAATCACATCAAATAACTATAAAACTGCGAATCACACCCCGATTCAAGCCTAATGAAACTAGGAACGTCCAACTTCTATATTCGATGCAAAAACCTATCAAATCAAATCCGATTGACTTCAAATTTTGCACACAAGTCTTAAATGACATAACGAAGCTATGAAAATTTTCAGAACTATATTTCGACTCCGATATCAAAAAGTCAAATCTTCGGTCAAACTTAAGAAATCTTTAGCCTTAGATTTCTAGATTCCGTTAAATGACGATAATTTGATCTAGGGATCTCCGGATTCGATTTCGGGCATATGACCAAGTCCCAAATCATGATAGGAAACTACCGGAATGGTCAAAACTTTTATCCGGGTTCGTTTGCTCAAAATGTTGACCAAAGTCAACTCAGTTGAGTTTTAAATCTCTAGTTTACAATTTAATCCATTTTTCATATAAAAATCTTCCGGAAAATTATACGGACTGCACACGCAAGTCGAAAAATTATTGATAGCACTTTTCATGGTCTTAAAACACCGAGATGATTATTTAATTTAAAGATGACATTTTGGGTCATCATATTCTCCACCTCTAAAACAAACGTTCATCCTCGAATGTACTAAGAATAATTCTTAGGTTACCAAATTGATGATTTTACTTCTACACAAATATTCGCGATTGATCCCACATTACTGCATTCGACATAAGTCCGACAACACCATTTCAATTGAGATTATTTCCTTTGAATATATTGTAAACTTGAAGACCAAATTTCTTACACTCCAATCATTTCTAGAAAGGTCCGATTTTCATGGCAACACACGATATTAGTCTCGACTGGCTATAGCAACTCGTGCCTATGCACCCAGCAAATACGGGGTATTACATTCTCCCCCACTTAGGGTCATTCGTCCTCAAATGAGAAGTAGAGCATGTCCTTAAACACATAATGTAACTTATCTCTTTCTTTGCACATCTCAATATCCCAAATTTTTCTAACTCCCAAATTTTTCAGAAATTTCGGCAGAGTCTCCCCTATTATTGGGCCTATCCACCTGCCAGAGTATCACCAAAACAACTCCTAACAACATGTCCACAACCCAACAAAGCACCACAAAAGTATATATTAATAACACTAATCCCCACATTACAAGCACGATATTATCACAATGATATCTTGACATGAAACACATCATATGTATGACCATAACCACGTCTATGGTCTTAATAGTTGTTCATAAAAGATTACAACATCACCAATTAACCTCATGTTAAAAATCTCGTTTCAAACCTCCCATTTACTAACAACGAGGCATGAAGATCTCATAATTACTTACCCGAATTAACGAGTAACAATTTACATCCCCCGGGCACTCACCTCGTAGTCTAAAACTCAATAATTACCATACAAATCTGGCAATTATGCACAAAGATATTCATACAAGATTTTTTTTTTCAAATAAGTCTAATAGGCATGACTCCCTATAAGTACTATAGTACAAATTTTTATATTCACAAAGGGGGCATTTAAACACATAAATTTTTTTTCACCACAAGGACCTCGTCCTTATGTAACATCTACTGCAGCTTGTAGCCCGATTTAAATATTTCACATAATATAAAACACAAGGATCTCATACTCAACTCTGTACCACAAGTAATATGCACATCGTGCCAAATTGGAACATTCCATTTTCTTCCTTTGAATAATTTTCCGCTTAACAAAATCACAACACATAATGATAGACATAGCTATCTCCATCGAATCTCCCAATAGGAGTATTCACATAAGTAGATTTCAGAATTACGAAGGACACTCATAAGTGAAGCACAATAGGAGGACTTGCCTTGATACTCAGAACCGAATCAAGTTAAGAAAATTGTTACTTTATAATAATTCGAGACAGTACTTGTAACGACACCATCTGGTGTTGCGACCTCAGCCATACCATAGAAAATATATCAACAGGCTGGGTTTCCACCTCTAGGAGTCTCACCTCCACCTCTAACATCCTGACCCCTACCTCTGGCTGGCCATTTAAGTGGTAGTAACTGCAATGGGGCACGTAGCCTGAGTGCTTTGATAAAATATATTTCTCCCAAGTCTAGGGCAATTTTCCCATGATATGTGTAGTACTATCACATTCATAACAATCCCTTTGAGGGTTCAGCTGCTCATACTGAGTCTATTCTAGATAACTGGAATAACCATTATACGAAGCTCGTGTCGATAGTGCATTAAAAGAACTTACCGGAGCACCCTGAGTAATCAGATATATTGACTGGGCTAGCCGGCTACCCGAGCCCCTGTCATAATGATTTGTAGTTGTAGAGTAGAATCCGCTGAATCCTTTAAAACCTCGAGATCTCTTGGTCTTTCTTTTTTTTTCCTCATCCAAAACACATTCTAACATTTTGGCAATTTCTACCACTATCCGAAATGAAGCATCAACCTGTAGTTTCTCAGGTTTTACTAAATTTCAAGATCATAATTGAGTCCTTTAATGAGTCTGTGGACTCGCTCTCTGGCTTAGGAACCAAAGTAGGAGTATGATGGCTAACTTATTGAACCTGATGACATATTCTGACACTGTCATGGTGACCTGACACAACCGTTCAGACCACATATACCACATATTATATAGAATCTGGGAGACAAACTTCTTCAAAAACATTTCTGAGAACTGAGTTGAGTAGGTGGTGTTGAATTGGCTAGTCTGCCCTCTTCATAGGCTTGCCACAAACACCGGCAGCTAATTTCTTTTTTTTTTTCTATATTGACTCAACACTGCTGAGCTAACATATTTATTCGTATATTGTTCGATTCTTATTTGGGGTAACTCTTTCCCCCAATTATGCACAACAATCATAAAAGTATAGCTCCATCAAGATAAATCTTGGCACGAACTACATAGTCCAGAAGATCGTCAACGACCAACCTTGACTTCCACACTGAGCAGACCTTCTATAAATTTATAGTTGTTTTTCTATCTCCTTTGATACTGAAGTATTGGATAATTAAAGAGGCAGAAATACCATAAGTCCCAACCTTATCCCCTGCATAACTCAGGCCTTAATTATGCATAAATTATTGGGGAGCCTTTCAGTACCATATATATATACATTTCAGGTCAAAACTGATATAACACATGACTATTCGATCTATTCATTGATAGTGGACATCCCCATTTTGCGTGAATTCATGGGTCACAACGTCCGATAATCCACAATGCTGACCTTTTAACTCATATAAATCAACCAGACATCAAGGTCCGTTGCACTCCTGCATGATTCACTAGGTGATCTTCTCAATATGTCTGCATCTTCAGATGGAACTATAACGGGTCTAGTAAATACCTAATCTTTCCACCACCTCTTGGCAGAACACGTCATCTGAAACACAGTAAAATTAACCCCTATTTCTTTCAACTATTCCCATATTCTGCAATATTTCATGGCAGCGGTTCAGAAAATCCTGTGGGTCCTCAGAAGTACCACTGAAATGGACTGGAAATAGCTAGGTAAACTTATCCAATCTTAGCAAAGCCTCAAAAGACATGGCAGGTCTATCATCGGCCCGTGCCACAATAACTGGTTGAGCTACCCCAACTGGATGAGATTAAGCTAAATCCCTCATAAGCTAATGCAACACAACCCATATAATTCCTCAAACCATTTGCAAATCTCGCATTCACCTTTGTAACAGTCAAGCTCACTCTCATAAGCAATCCAAACTAAAATTACAACACATATATTTCACTGGTAAAAGAGGATTGCCAACCAACAACATAAGGATCACACAAACTTCAGAATATCCCGCGGGAGATAATCCACTCGCTTAGCCTCAAACTGGTATCTCTCTATACTTTTCCATAATCATAACTATTACACAATCATTTAACCCCCCTCTGAGTCTGAACTCATAACACAACATGAATATTTACTCCGCTCCACAACTAAACTACACGAGAGGTCCTTCAATACACCCATAGCTCGAAGCCATATGCCAACTCAAGACAGAAGTCAAACACCCAATAGTCCTTGCTACATCCTCAGCAAATTCTTCCCGTCACATTCGAACAATTTGAATACATCTCGCGATCAAATCATACTCACCCCTAGTCATCCAGTCACAAATCCCACCAGTAAGGACACAAATGGACATATAAGTCCCAAATGCACGTGCTCACACAATCAAAATCTCAGTACTCAAGTCATAGACAAAACCTGGCCTCAAGTCCTCCAGACTGGCCCAATATCACACATAGAAATCACATCTCGCACCTCATCTAGGGAATCACAAGCTATCGATGCACAACAGATACCGAGAGCTTATGTGCGCACATGAATGCGTGGAAGGAATTCAAGGAATTACGCTTCAAGTTTAATCAATGTCGCACGAAAAGAATTCAAGAATGTGGAATTTCCTAAAGGGTTCTGCAGCCTCTCGAAGATAAGTACAGACTTCTCCGTACCGATCCGCAAGACTCTACTAAACCTGCTCATGACTCATGAGACCTATGTAACCTAGTGCTCTGATACCAACTTGTCACGACCCGAAATCTCACCTATCGTGATGGCGCCTATCGTAGAACTAGGAAAGCCTCAATTCGACATCTCAACACGGTAGAACTTTTAAATAAAGGCTGAAGCAGTTAATATTGAAGAAATCCTTTTTAAAAAAAATAGAATATAACTCCAAAATTACTATACAATCCATCCCCAAAACCCGGTGTCACTGAGTGCATGAGAATCTAAATGATAACAACATTTGACTGATAAAACACTATAAAAAATATAGAACAGTAGAATATGAAAGGAAAGGAGAGTCAAGGTCAGCGAACGCCATGCAGCTACCTCAATAGTCTTCTGAGTCTGACTCCTCAATCAGCAACCACCGTGACCAGAAGTGTCTAGATCTGTACACGAGGTACAAGGGGTAACGTGAGTAAACCAACTCAGTAAGTAACAGAAATAAATAAGGAACTGAGAAGTAGTGACAAGCTATGCAAATATAGTTATCTTAATAACTTTCAATTTGACAGTTTGAGTCTCATCAGTGCGTACTCAAATAACCCATATATCAAATATTCCATAAATATGTACTACAAGGATAAATAGCAACTAAGTGCAGCAATTAACTGAAAACAAATATAGCCTCTCAAGGGAACCGTTACTCAGATCATCTCATAACTTAAAAATCTCAGTAGAAATAACAAAACCAAATCAGAAATTTAATTCCAAACATCTTGTAAAAAAAAAACTCCAGTTCCAATGAAAGTTGTTCAAAACATTTGTTTAACAATTTTAATAGAGGCTCAGTATAAAGATGAGTGAAGACAGAAATTTCACAAAACAAGCCCCTTGGGCAAAGTATCACTCGTATGTATGTATATATAGCCCCTCGGGCAAGCCTCTCAGTCCCTCATGACTCAACTCTCATCAATCAGCACTCACACTCAGCAGGTACCTCATAATAATAGCTGCGGCATGCAGCTCGATCCATATATATATAGTCGATTGCGCTCACATGCGGACAACTCACGTGCTGCACGGACAATATATATATATAGTGGACGGCGTGCCACAGGGGGTGTACAACTCCGGAGGGGCTCCTTCTGCCCAAGCACTATAAACTACACGGACAACTCACGTGCTGCACGGATAACTCACGTGCTATAATAATATCTGGATCCGCACGGACAACTCACATGCTGCACGGACAACTCACGTGCTATAATAATATCTGGATCTGCATGGCCAACTCACGTGCTATAATAATATCTGGATCCGCACGGACAACTCACGTGCTATAATATAATATCTGGATTCGCACGGACAACTCACGTGCTATAGTATCAATAACTTCACACTTAAGCCCTCGGCCTCACTTAGTCATCAATCTCTCCAGTCTCTTGGTCTCTCGAAAATCATTTAAACGGCCCAAACATAAGTAATATCATATATCAACAATGAACAGTAATAGACGGAGGCATAATAAGCAAGAAAAGTTATGACTGAGTACAAAACAGCAATTAGCAGCTAATTCAGCAAGTACACGACCTCGCAGGTCTCAACAGTGATCACATAAGGCCTAAACATCATTTCTAACATGAAGTACAGTCAATTTCTATGAAAATAGAGGGAACATGTATTAAACAGTAGGCCAATTAATTCCACAGTCTCACGGGACGGACCAAGTCACAATCCCTATGGTGCACGCCCACACGCCCGTCACCTAGCATGTGCGTCACCTCCAAAATAGTCGTCCGACACAATGCCCGGGGTTTCATACCCTCAGGACCAGATTTATAACCGTTACTTACCTCAATTCGAGCAAAATCCTACTTCGCAATGCCTTTTCCTCTCAAATCGACCTCCAAATGCCTCGAATCTAGCCACAATAATTCGATTCAATCAATAAAAATTATAGGAATTAATTCCATATGAAATTCTACATTTTCCACTAAAAATCTGAAATTGCACTAAAAATTCGCCCGTGGGGCCCACGTCTCGGAACCCGGCAAAAATTCGAAATATGAACCCCCATCCAACCACGAGTCTAACCATACCAAAATTACTAAATTTCGATAATATTTCGGCCCTCAAATTCTCAAATCTATCCGAGAGGGTCTTCAAACTCTTCCAACTAAATTTACAGATTTAATGCCAAAACTAGTAATAGATTCAGGTAATCTAACGAAAAGTAAGTTAAGAACACTTACCCCGTTATTTTCTCTAAAAGTCTCCCAAAAATTGCCTCTCCCCGAGCTCCAATTTGGTAAAGATAAAAAATGGGACGAAGTCCCATTTTCAGAACTTAACATTCTGTCCAGAATTTCTGTGGGTACTGTTCACGTGTTTACTGTTCACGGGGACTGCTCATAGATACTATACACGCTACTGTTCACGGATACTGTACATGGTTACTGTTCACGGATACTGTTCATGGATACTGTACACGCTATTGTACACGGCTACTGTTCACGCAGGTGCGGTCACTGTTCACACGTGCGAAAAATGCAAAAACTGCCCAGAAAATTTCAGCAGCCTTTTTATATCTATTAACCTTCCAAAATCCACCCGAGGCCCTCGGAACTCCGACAAAATGCATCAACCAGTCCTAAAACATCATACAAACTTAGTCGAAACCTCAAATCACATCAAATAACGCTAAAACCGCGAATCACACCCCAATTCAAGCCTAATGAAACTAGGAACGTCCAACTTCTATATTCGATGCAAAAACCTATCAAATCAAATCCGATTGACTTCAAATTTTGCACACAAGTCTTAAATGACATAGCGAAGCTATTTACATTTTCAGAACTGGATTTCGACCCCGATATCAAAAAGTCAAATCTCCAGTCAAAATTAAGAAATCTTTAGCCTTAGATTTCTAGATTCCGTTAAATGGCGATAATTTGATCTAGAGACCTTCGAATTCGATTTTGGGCATATGACCAAGTCCCAAATCACGATACGGAACTACCGGAATGGTCAAAACTTTTATCCGAGTTCGTTTGCTCAAAATGCTGACCGAAGTCAACTCAGTTGAGTTTTAAAGCTCTAGTTCACAATTTAATCTATTTTTCATATAAAAACCTTCCGAAAAATTATACGGATTGCGCACGCAAGTCGAAAAATTATTTATAGTGCTTTTCATGGTCTTAAAACACCGAGATGATTATTTAATTTAAAGATGACATTTTGGGTCATCACATCTTCTCCCCAAAGCTCCCAAAATCGCCAATGGAAAAGGGTATAAGTGATAAAAATGGTCTTGAACTCGTATTAAATTAACCTCACTGCTCAGTGATTTCTGCATTTTCGGTCCTGCATCTGTGAGAATGTGGCCGTATCTGCGAAAATGGGAAAGGAATGCTGGGACCCCTTCTGCGGTCTGAAGCCCGCATCTGCGGAACCGCTTCTGCGGCTCGGGAGCCACATCTGCGGTTCCTGGCCTGGCTGCCCTGGGCCGCTCCTGTGATGCTTGGACCGCTTCTGCGGTTTCGGACCTGCGGTCCACCAACCGCAGGTGCGGTTATGATAGAAGCAACAACCTTCAGCCCTTTTCTCAAATTTTCCACTTCACTCGAGCCTCGTCCGTTTGACGCTCGGGGCTTTCGAGCCCCGCCCGAACATACTGACAAGTCTGAAATCACAAGATGGTCCTACTCGAACCTTCAGAATACCCGAAAACAACTCTAAATCTAGGAATCACCCACTAAAACCAAATGGATCAAACTTGTGAACTTCAAGTTCTTAATTTTTCTCTAACGGGTCAAAACGCCCTTAAACTACTTGGATTGACACCAAATTTTACGGACAAGTCTTAAATGATATTTCGTACCTGTTACAGGCTTCGGAACCAATATGCGAGCATGATACCCATGAAATCAATCATTACTTAGTTTCTTTAAATCCTTAAAACTTCAGATTAACAATTTCTAATAAAAATTCACTACTCGGGCTAGGGACCTCGGAATTCGATTCTGGGCATACACTCAAGGTCCAATATTTTCCCACGGACCCTCGGGGATCGTCAAATCACGAATCCGGGTCCGTTTTCTCAAAATGTTGACCAAAGTCAAACTTAGTCTTTTAAGAGAATCCTAAAGAATCAAATGGACATATTTCGCTAAAAACTCTTCCAAATTCCCGAACCAACCGCCCCCGCAAGTCGTAAATTAGTTGAAGTAAGTGTGAGAAGTTTTATTTGGGGGAAGGGGGTCCGAAAAGGCAAAATGATTAGTCGGGTCGTTACATATCAACTATGAGTTACAAGATTCCTATCTATAAACCTTCTTAAGCTTGATCTTGAGTCTTGGGCTGGTTCTTCCCACATATTCTGATCTGAATCTTGATGCTCGTTAGCTGCAAACTGCTGGTTCATTCTTCTTCAGTTTTTCGGATCAAGGCGAGACATGTAAAGCTTGTGGCTTCAATCATATTTTGAGCAGTCTGCATCTTTTCTCCGCTTCTACACTTAGAGTTCACTTCTTTACTTGTTTTTCTTTTCTTTTATTTGAATCAAGACTTCTTTTTTTGGTTGCCTCGAAACTTGTACCTCAAGGTAAAAACCTGCTCAGACACCAAAACAAACAGACGAACGAAATTTTCTGCCCTAGTTTTCACTAGGAAACATTTCGTGAGTTATTGAAACAAAAAACTAAACTACTTCTTTATTGAAAGTAATAAAATCAAGATTGTGTATCCTTGGGAGAAAAGAGATTAGGGAGTGGAGCCCTATATCTAAAATGAAATCAAATGGGGATTGGAGGTCCTAAGTTGGAAAGATAACTAGGTATACTGGTATCAACTAAGGAATGGGACCCTGTGACGGAAAAGATTACCAGGTTATGCTGGCAAAGCTAGGAAGTGGGACCCTATGTTGGAAAAGATTACCAGGTTATGCTGGCATCAGCTAAGGAATGGGACCCTACGTTGGAAAAAATTACCAGGTTATGCTGGAAAAATCATCGGATTATGCCGGAAAGGTCCTCGGGTTACGCTGGGAAAGCCATCAGGGTATGTCGAAAAGGTCCTCGGGTTATTCCGGAAAAGTCATCGGGTTATTCCAGAAAAGTCCTCGGGTTATGGCGGGAAAGTTATCGGGTTATGCTGGAAAGGTCCTCGGGTTATGCCGAGGAAGTCATTGGGTTATGCTGGAAAGGTTCTCGGGTTATGCTGGGGAAGTCATCGGGTTATGCCGGGAAAAGTCAATGGGTTATGCCGGAAAAGTGCTTGGGTAATGCTAGGGAAGTCATCGGGTTATGCCGGAAAGGTCCTCGGGTTATGCCGGAAAGGTCCTCGGGTTATGCCGGGGAAGTCATCGGGTTATGCCAGAAAGGCTTGGGTTATGCCGGGGAAGTAATCGGGTTATGCCGAAAAGGTCCTCGAGTTATGCCGGGGAAGTCATCGGGTTATGCCGGAAAGGTCCTCGGGTTATGCCGGAAAGGACCTTGGGTTATGTCGGGGATGTCATCGGGTTATGCCGGAAATAACTAGGGAGTGGGACCCTATGTTGGAAAAGATTACCAAGTTATGCTGGCATCGACTAGTGACTGGGACCCTATGTTGGAAAGATTACAAGGTTATGCTGGCATCAACTAGAGAATGGGACCCTGTGTTGGAAAAGACGTAGCTAGAGACTGGAAACCCTATGCTACCATGATTGTGAATTTTTATTCTTTTTCTTTTCATTTAATTTTTTTTAATTAATTTAAAAAAATGAATAAAATGCTGGAAAGAATTTGGAGGAGACTTCCCTTATTGATTGATTATTGCTACAGAGCTGTTTCTAGCCCTTGCGCAGTTTCTTTTTTCGTTGCACCTGCTTCTTGCAAAGTTGCTTTTGGATTGCACCTGTTTTCTGTCTTTCAAACAAAGAACAATTTGTTAGTTTGAAATGGTGGTTGGTTTTGTGGCCTTGAGCGTTTCAGTCACTTGATTTCCGCCTGGCTTCTTTGATGAAGATTTCAACTGCAACTGCTTGTTCCCTGAGGACCGATTTCATTTCAGGCCCTGGAAAACATCTGATTTTCTAGACATTACCATGACAGTCGGTTGGTGGAACTTAACTTTTTTGACTTTATCTTGCCTTCATAGGCCTTTCACTTCTGACTCTTTTTTTTCAATTTTTAACTTAGGAGCATTGGGAAACTTTTTGGCTCCTCAAACTTGCTGTAATGGCTAGTCGCGTTGGACTTAACCTTTCCCAACTTTATTTCGCCTTCGTAGGCCTTTCATTTCTGGATTCTTTCCTCCAACTTCAATTTCAGAGCATTTGGGGTACCTTGGATTTTTCAAATCTTTGCCGAGACGGTTAGCCACGTGGGACTCAACCTTTTCAACTTCATTTGCCTTTATAAGCCACTTCAATTTGATTTTCTCCTTCCAAGAGTTTTCAATTTCAAAACATCAGCCACCATGGACGGTCGAAGTCGACTTGATGCCCCTGACGAGGCTGGGTGCCTTATTGCACATTAGCTTGTGTCAAATGAGAACCCTATAAATCAGTCTTGCCATCCCTTCTTTGTCTCAGTTTTGGAATAGAGTTAGACCGAAAGGGATTCAAAGGAAAAACAAACAATGGAATGGATAAATGAATTTAGACAAGAGGTATCCCTTTCGGGGAAAGGAAATAAGGTCTTATCTGGAGTACATGCGGACTTCAATGAACATGACATGCATTTTGGACTGGATGCCTGATCCGTGGAAACCGTCCGACTCTCAGAAATTCATCACAATATTTGCCTCAAAATCGAGGAACCTTTCCAGGAATCTGTAGATGTCGATGGCTGTGAGGATCCTCTTTTTGATCAGGGGCACCCTTTGTGGGTTTTCACGAGCTGACCTCTCTTATTTCTCTTCTAACCATCGCCTTATAGTGCTCTTTGCGAGTTTTTACTAACAAGACTCTCTCATTTTCCATTTCTCTGCTTACCGTTGCCTCGCGGTGCCCGTGTGGGTTTTCACCAATAATACTCTCTCATTTTATTTCTCTCATTTTGATTGCATAGGATCCAAGTAGCTGTATTCTCCGATCCTTGAACATTCTCACCGATTGATTGGAAGGACTTGAAAGGATTTGGGTAAAAATGATTTGGATTGAATTACAACTTTGGAACCATTCAGGTGGGATCATCGCCGAACCATTATAACATCTGCCTAGTTTCATTTTTGGGGAATTTGGATTTTTATTTTCTGTGACTGAACCCCAGAGAAAGGCTGCCTATATATCCTTTCGGAATCAAGTCGAACGTATTTCAGGGAACTTTTGATTTTGATTTCTTTTGTTTTATTTTGGCTTTGTTTTCTCTTTCTTTTTTTCCTTTCCTTTTTCCTCTCTTTTTTTTCATTTTTTTTTCATTTCAATTTCTTTGTCTTTTCTCCCCCCCCTTTTTTATCTTTTTTTTTTCATCATCATTTTTCATTTCATTTTTTTCAATTTGTTTTTGTTTGTAACACTTTTAGGTTCCAAAGAGGGTAATCAAAGAAGAGTAACTGACTCAAATGGTTTACAAAAGTGTTAATGGTATTTGGGTAGCGAGAATGAAAGCCTTCGTCATCCCAAACGGAGAATATTAATATTGTATGGAGGATCAAACATAGTACATTTTGGCTGCATTTGCATTGACAGTTGTTTCAGGAACATTTCCTTCAATGTGTCCCAAGTACAACACACTCTTTTGGCGGTACTCTTATTGCCATGTATGGATCTTTCCAATCTGGAGCCAATTTTCCTCTAGGTTTTCCAACCCTTTGTTTTTATTTTCTTAAACGTATCTTCATTGCAATCTAATTCTAGATTCATTATTTTGAAGTCTGACAGTGTTTTAGGATCTGAGCATGATGTCCGCAAGCATGTCATGTTATTGAAATCTGCAGTTAACAGAACTAAAAAGAGAATAAGAAAAGTGACAAGATTAAGAAAAGAGACATTCCTAGACAATGATATATTAATTTCATTTGATTTTTGATTTTTTGATTTTTTTATTTTTGTTTTCAATTTTTGAACATAGAAGGGTTTACATCGGAAAGTAAGACAATAAAGTAAAACATCCGGATCACACCCTGAGATAATCCGGACGCAGAAAGGATGGCAAGACTGGCTACCGAGACTCCCGTCTGATAGGGAACTTTCAGGCTTGGCGACCGTTTTTTGGCTTTTCTTCTATCTTGGCAATGGCTACAATGGCCTTCAGTGCCGGATTAAATTCCTCATCTTCACAAATCATTCCGACTATTGGCCCAGTGTTGTGAGCAGGCAACAGATTGCTCATCACATCAGGAGCTTCTTCATCCCAAAAAATGATTCTTTCAGCTTCAATCAAGTATTCAATTGCCCTTTTAAGGGTCCAACAGTCCTCTGTACTGTGTCCCACTGCTCCAGAGTGGTATTCACATCTAGCATCAGCTTGGTGCATTGGGGACTCGGGGTTCGGCCGGTTCGGGGCCATTGGCTGCAATAGATTTAGCCTGATTAGCCTTTGGAACAAGCTTGAATACAATTCACCAATAGGGGTGAACTGATTCTTTCTGAAAGGCTCTCTTGGGCGAGGATTGTATTGGGGATCATTTGGTTGAGGATTATATGGAGCTTGGTAAAGATGGGCATTTCTGGGAGGTGGAGCTCAGTTTTGTGTATGATGTTATGGCCGCGTGCAAGGTTGTGAGTTCATCACCGCATAAGGAGGCGGTGCCACAGCATAAGCAGCATCTTGGAGGGGATAATAATGTTGAGGGACCTCAGAAAGCATACATGATTGGCTGAATGACCTACAGGCCCCCTCGAGCTGGAAGCTATCATGGCTCCTTCTTCTCTCCCATTTTCATTTATCAAACCCTCTGAACCATTTTGAACATCTGGTGATGCGGATTTAAAAGCAGCATGACTCAAGATTCGACCCATATTTAGCCCACTTTCTACCATCTCCCCAATTTTTATAGCCTCAGCAAACGACTTTCCCATAGCGGACATCATGTTCTGGAAATAGTCCGCCTCTTGGGCCTGTAGAAAGACAGTGACCATTTCAATTTCATCCATTGGAGGCTTTACCCTGGTAGCTTGCTCACACCATTTGATATCATATTCGTGGAAGCTTTCCACGATTTTCTTTTTCAAATTGGACAACGTGTTTCTATTGGGAGCGATGTCTACATTATACTGGAAATAGCAGACAAAATCTCGGGCCATATTGTCCCACACGTGCCAATGAGTAATTTCTTGATCTGTATACCACTCAGAAGCGATTCCGGTGAGGCTTTACCCAAAATAGGCCATTAGCAGCTCTTCTTTTCCACCAGCGCCTCTCAACTGGTTACAGTATCGCTTCAGGCGAGCGACCGGGTATCCATTCCCATTGTACTTTTAAAATTTTGGCATCTTGAAGCCAGCTGGCAAGTGTACATAGGGAAACATACAGAGGTCAGAGTATGAGACACTCTTTTGGCCACTCAGACCTTGCATGTTTTTCAGGCTTTGTTCCAGGCTCTTCATCTTCCGAGCAATTTCTCTTGCTCAGGATTTTTAACAACCTTTTCTTGCTCCCCCGAAAGATCATATTGTGTAGGTTAAGTGAAAGAGTACGGGGTCACATATGTTATTTCTGATTGAAGCTGTGGACCCTGAATGGTGAACATTGGGAGGTTCAATATACGGTCGTGGTAAAGTTTGTTGTGTTCTGGTGCAGACGGGTGCTATAGAGAACAATATTGGAACCCAGGGATTGCACTTGGCAGTTCCCTACCATTAGACCAGGCATCCCATACTTCCAATATGCAGAGACACAACATCCTATTCTCTTCAGCAGCTGCTGATTCTAGTTGTGGAATAGCCGGTGCTGGGCTATCCTCAGGATCGATGATTTGCAGATGGCTTTCAGAGGCCATAGGAACCTTTCCTTTGGATCTTGTGCAGTAAGGATGGGAAGCCAGATTACCAACAAAACCAACCACCTGAAGAGAACCTGACTAATTTGCACACCGAACAACCTTGTTAGTTTTGAGACGCTTAACATATAGGAAATCGCATATTGGGATGCAATGCACCTAAACATTTAAACGTTTCTACTATGTGTTTGAATGAGTTACATGTTTCATCCCGACCTTAATTAGCTATTTTTTTCAATCAACACCTCTTTTCTTCTTTTTTGCTTCTCTCTAATCACTCTTGATCTTGATTTTGTTTCTGTAGTTCTTTTATTTTATGTCGCTCTTTTTTTTTCTTTTGATTTTTGTCACTCTTTTCTTTCTTTTTCACTCAATCAATTTTTTTTTCTTTCTTTTTTTTTTCAAATTATTTTTCACTCAGTTTTATTTTATAGCTATGATCGAATCCGATGGGGATTGCTTACGTATCATGATGCTGCATGAATCAGATCTTGCGTAGTTCGGGAAGATCGATAATGGAGTAAATAAACTATCGAGAATGGAGTAAATAAACTAACTCTTTTTTTTTGTTTTTATAAAACTCAGACCGTGAAAGCTTTAAGGCAAAAGGAAAATATTTTTTGGTTTTTGATTTTTTGTTTTTTTTTTAATTTCTTTTGGAATTTTCAAAAAAAATGCTTTAAAAGAAGAAAGGAAATACTTTTTTGGATTTTTTTTAAAGAAATACTTCTAAAAATTCCTTTTCTTTTGATTTGAACTTTGAGAATTTCAAAAGTAAAAAAAAATTGAATTTTCATTTGTTTTCTCTTTTCTAAACAAGAAAGAAAATATTTTGAATTTTGGATGTTGCCTCTTAATTTTTGAAAGAGGGGCTTTTAAGATTTTTTTTTTTGGATTTCTGAATTTTTTTATTATTACAAAAGTACTTCTAAAGAAAAATGAAGATATTTTTGGACTTTAATTTTTAATTATTTTTTGAAAGAAAGATTTTTAAACAAGGAGAAGAAATTTTTTTTACTCTTTTTTTTGAATTTTTTGGAAAAAAGGTAGAAAAATATTTTTGTTATTTTTTTGAATTTTGATTTGACTTGTGGATTTTCGAAAGAAGGAATTTTAAGAGAACATTTCGGATTTCTGATTTTCTCTTTTTTTTTTCTCTCTCTTTTTTAATTTACGAAAGTACTTTCAAAGAAAAGCGAAAATATTTTTGGACTTTTATTTCTCAATTTTTTATGGACATTTACAAAAGAAAGACTTCTAAAGAAGAAAAGAATATTTTGAATTTTTTTTTTTGAGTTTTTTTTTTGGATTTTGTTTTTGGAAAAAATACTTCAAAATAATGGAAACCCGTATTTTGGATTTTGATTTTGATTTTTGATTTTGTTTTTATTTTTATTTTATTTTTCCGTATGAAAAACTTCAGAAAGAAGGAAACTACTTTTTTTGAGTTTAAAAAACTTCCTTTTTTTTGAATTTTCTAAGGAAAGATTTCTAAAGAAGGAATTAAAGGAAAATATTTTTGGATTTTTGAAAATTGGGTTCGGAACCGATGAGATTTGCCTACGTATCTCACATCCGGTGAGAATCAGATCCGCGTAGTTCGGTCAGTTTTGACGGAACAAGGAATCATGGGACTTGAAGATTTTGGGCTCATTTTGAAATGACCTTGTCTTTTTTTTTTTTAGAATTTCGGCAGAGTTTCGATATATTTCAGACACCAGATTTTTTAAAGGCGGGTAATTATCTCTCTCATACCTCAATTTGAATTTTTCCAATTTTTCTTCCTATTCTAGAAACCGGTCAACATGCAATCCGAAGTAAATAATTGTACAAGTAGCACGTAAAAATGCATCAGGATAGTCTTTTGATTTTTGGGTACACCTGTCCTAGACGGACCCAACCCCTGTGTAGAGTTCCCAAAGTCAAATGCACATGATACGAACAAGCGTTCCTACTAGGGATCCAGCATGAAGCTGAGTTATTCTAGGTTTAAAACCTGGGTGTATTGCTCTAGACTTGGCTTACCCGAGCGGACAACTCGAGCCGGAGGGAGGGGCTACGTACCGGGAACTAAAAGGCCATCCGGCTTTGTAACTTGTCCAAACATCGTTCTAAATTAGGGTATGACACTAACATAAAAGAAGTCACGCCAGCGTGCACTACCCACAAGATTAGAAAAGAGGGGTTTTGTCACGATCCCAACCCCGGTCATGATGGCGCCCAACACATTGCTAGGCAAGCCCGACCATTCAACAATATTATCCCAAATTCTTATTCAGATTATAGATAAATATAACAGAGAATTTACTAAGTCATTTCATTCAACCGTATAATTAATAATAAAATCTGCGGAAGTTCAATTAAAATACCACACCATAGCCCAACAGAATCCGGTGTCACGAATATGAGCCTCTAATATAGAATATCCACCTATTACAAGTCTGTCTAGGAAAAATACGGAATAAAAGATAGAGATAGAGGGTAGAGATCAAGGCTGCGAACGCCATGCAGCTACCTCAATACTCCCGGATACTGCCTGCTCAGCTAAACAATTCCTCACTTAGCCTGTGGTGTACCTGGATCTGCACGCAAGGTGCAGGGAGTAATGTGAGTACTCCGACCCAGTGAGTAATAAACATAAATAAAGACTGAGAATAAGAAATCATGGAAAAATACAAAGTAAACTATAACTGGCAGTTTAGAACAACAAATAGTGAAGCAACAAGTCAATTAAGTCAGAGTACCAAATACTGAGACAGGTATAACAGATAAAAACAAATGCATGAGTGCAATGCAATGCATATGATAGTACACTCTAGTACCCACTGCGGCGTGCAGCCCGATCCATCCATTTATTTATCGTCGACGACACTCACTGGGGGGTGTGCAGACTCCGGAGGGGCTCCTACAACCCAAGCGCAATATCAAGCCATCTCGTGGCATCAAATCTAGGCCCTTGGCCTCATATCAATCTCAGTATAATCACCCAGGCTCTCGGCCTCAATATCAATGTAATCAACCAGGCTCACGACCTCAATATCAATGTAATCAACCAGGCTCTTGGCCTCAATATCAATATAACACTGCTGCGACGCGCAGCCCGATCCATGCTCAGTCCAGAAATCATCATAAGCCCCTTGGGCATTTGTAAAACAGCAGTTCTCAGCACGAAATATCATTTAGAAATATCATTTAAGTTTTCAAATCTTAGAAAGATGGTTGAGTTTGCAAAACCGTATTTAAAACCTTGGACTGAGGTCAAATGATATGAAAAATATGCGAAAGCAGTGATATCAATCCCTGAAGGATTCAAACAATTGGCAAGAAGCCCAAATGTAACAATTAAATCCAAGTAAGGATGATTCTCAATTTAGTTCAAGTAGAAAACATGGTAAAAACATCTCTCGGGACGGACCAAGTCACAATCCCCAACGGTGCTCTACCCCAAGCCCGTTATCCGGCGTGCAAGTCACCTCAATATAGCGTTACGATGTGAAATTCCAGGGTTTCAAACCCTCAGGACATCATTTACATCAATTACTCACCTCAAGACGGTCAAAGTCTAGCTCGCTATGCCCTTGCCTCTCAAATTACCCTCCTCGTGCGACGAATCTGCCCAAAATCACAACGAATATGTTGCATTATGCTAAAGAGACAATACCCAATCGAAAGCAATCGAAAAATATCAAAATTCACGAATTTGACAAAACCCGAGCCCCGGGACCACGTCTCAAAAAATCAGAAAATTAACATCACCGGATTCCTTGTCTCGCCACGAGTCTAACCATAAAAATTTTACCAAAATCCAACACCGGATTGGCTTTCAAATCATAAAAATTCATCTTTAGGGAATTTTAGAAAATCATCCATTTCTCTTCAAATATCAATAATCTCAAGCCAAAAATGAAGATTTATTCATGGAATATAATCACAAGAGAGTCAAGAACACTTACCCCAAAAATTCCCATAACTTCTCGCTCAAAATTGCCCAGAATCCGAGCTTGAAAGTCCAAAAAATGAAAGAAAATCGGACTGCTCTTTCTCTATACTGTCCAGAATTTTCGGCTACTGTTCACGCGTGTTATTGTACACGGTACTGTTCACGGGTACTGTTCACGGTACTGTTGACGGGGTACTGTACACGGTACTGTTGACGGGGTACTGTACAAGATACTGTTCACGGGGTACTATTTCTGCAATTTTCTCCAATTTTCCTAAGTCCGAAATCACTCCGAAACACCTCCGAAACACTCCCGAGCCCTCGGGGCTCCTAACCAAACACATACACTAACTCAACAACATCCTACGAACTTAACCGTGCGATCAAATCACCAAAATAACATCATATACCACGAATTAAGCTTTAAAATCCAAGAATTTTTTCAAATTTCATAAAACATCAAATTTTCCATTTTGAGTCTGAAACACGTCAAACGATGTCCGTTTTCAACCAAACTTTACAAAAAGTGCTTAAACCATATATAAGATCTGTACAGGGCACCGAAACCAAAATATGGGCTCGATACCATCACTTTTTAATCAAAATTCATTTCCATTTTCCTTAAATATTTTCAGAAAGCAATTTTACTCAAAAATTCATTTCTCGGGCCTGGGACCTCAGAATTCGATGATTCTTGTTCCTATGAGTCACAAATAATAATACGAACATAGCCCTTCAGTTGAAACTCAATTCGGAGCTCATTTTCTCAGCTCAATACCCATTTCGCTCGTTAAACAATTAACTCATGTTTCGCGTTAAAACCCAATCGCGACTTGATGAAATTAGACCAAACTTTCCAGATCACTCATATAATTCATTATCAAAATTCCGGAAGTCTCAAAATCAAATTTCAATCTCTAGAACTAAAAATGGACATTTGGATCATTACATGCTCATAATCGAAACGCCAAAATCTTCCAAAAACTCTTCCAAAACATATCCGAGCCTCATGGGACCCCGACCAAACATGCCAACATAACTCATAACATCATTCAAACCTGTTCCAATCATCAAAACACCTTAAACAACATCAAATTACCCAAAACTTATCGAATTCAAGCCTAAGTTTCCAAAAACTTCCGAAATACTCTTTCGATCAAAAACCCGACCAAATGATGTCCGAATAACCTGAAATTTTGCACACACATCAAAAATGACATAAATAAGCTACAGAAACTCTCGGAATTCCATTCCGACCCTCGGATCAAAATCTCACCTATCAACCGAAATTCGCCAAAATACTGACTTCGCCAATTCAAGCCTAATTCTACACCGGACCTCCAAAACCACTTTCGATCACACTCCTAAGTCACAAATCACCTGCCGGAGCTAACCGAACTGTCAGAATTCACATTCGAGCCCTCTAACTCATAAGTCAACGTCCGGTTGACTTTTCCAACTTAAGCCTTCTTAAAAGAGACTAAGTGTCTCATTTCTTATCAAAACCACTCCAAACCAACTCGATCACATAAGATACGGATAATAAAGCATAAAGAAGCTAAGAATGGGAAAAACGGAGCGGTAACCCATGAGACGACGGGTCGGGTCGTCACATCCTCCCCAACTTAAACAAACGTTCGTCCTCGAACGTGCCCAGAGTTGTCCCAAAAGCCAAACAATCGCTTAGTAACCTCGCCACGCATATACCCGGGGGTGATCCCACGTCACCCTATCTCATATAGGTCTGACAACACATTGTAACTGAAATTTTGCAATCCAATCTAGCCCATAAGCCATAGGACCACGTTTCCACTTTTGAAATCTTTCATATGATCAGAATCCCACATTTATACTGTGAATAAGCCCGAACAAGCAGTAATAACCCACACATGTAACCTCAGGTGATATTACATGATAGATCACATAACTCAAACGCTTGTAGTGATAACTCCTAATCACAGCAGCTGCACACAACACCCGAATGCCGATAGAAAAACTCTTATCAACTAAAGTCTCATCTCACACTTTCATATGCTGCCAATGATAACTAAATCACGCGGTAAGCCATAACCATTTCCCATATCAACCAAGCGCAATTTGATGTCTAGTACCACAAGCGAATCATCATGCCCACGGAGAAGTGCATAATATAATGCCATAACAGTAAACCTTACTATTGCACCATCCGGTTACCCCAGAAAGGGAAAATACCTCCAAGAAGAGAGTCGCTTTGCAAGTTCCACAAGTACCACCCCAACGATATGCTATGAGCTTGTCAATCACAGTGGAACCAAGATACATGAATAGAATAATAATAACCGGCTCTTCTATAGCTCACATTGACATTAACTTCACGAGTAACTTAGTTGCCAATAACATAATCCACCTGGCACGGTCACAGACCTCCAATCCAAGCATATCATATAGAAGTAATCCAGCAAGTACACATGTATATGCTAAGTGAAACAAGATTCTCATGCTCCTGGACTGGCATAAATAACACTCTATATCGTTGGCATGAGCAAACTGCGCTGTCATAGCTCAAATCAGCAAGTTAGTACAGAATTAGTAATTACCAAGTTTGTTCTGGAATTTAGCATCTTGGAAATCTCAAGTATAGTCCAGATAGTTCTTAACAGAGTTACGAATACGAGAAACATTATACCTTTAAGCTCAATATCCCACTCTAGGCATATCATAGCCTACGTATCTTCCGAGCACGAATATTGGCTCGGTGTTTGCACACAGGTTCAAACCTCACATATATCCGCGCTCACAGCGTATAGTTATCACCATCAATTATCTCGACTAGTGCATCCAATGAGTTAGATAAAATACTTTCCTCAACATGCCACAATCCTGAAATAGTATATTTTTGAGAATTCCCCGTCTCCAAATTCATAGATCACATAAATCACTGTAACTGATCACAACCTCAGCACCCAAATGACTGACACATCCCTCAAGTACGATCATCCCAAGATAATTATTTTCAAAAAATTTTCTAAATACATAACAAGATCGAAATATTGGTAGTCGATCAACCAAGTGAGCGTTGAAACACCAATAGACATCTGTTAACCAGAATGTAATGTGCACCCTTCTCGGGCCTTACTGAGCAGTTATAACATTCAATCTAAGTATCTAAAACTGACTATTCTATCCAGAATTCATGTCCTTTTCTTCAAGAATGAACTGCCACCTCGTACATGAAAATATTAAACATGCACAGCATACCACGTCTATTATGCCATCATTTTGCAAACACAAGAATATCATTAGAATTTCCGGGCTATAGGAAAATTACATTCCGGCAGTTAGAAATATTCTATTTGCTCCCATTTAGGAGGGGTTCATAATATACAATATGTTCCGCGCATCGGTAGAAGATATCCGGCTCGAACCATGGTAAAAACCATCAAGAAAACTTTCAAATCTGTTCGCACATAACCAAGCTATCAATACGAGGCAAAGGGTACTTGTTCTTCACTGTTACTTTATTCAATTGCCTGTAATCAATGCACATTCTCATTGTGCCATCCTCCTTCTTCACAAATAAGACTGGTGCACCCAAGGTGACACACTAGGTCGAATGAACCCCCCCTTTATTTTCTAGGAGTTCCTGAAGCTGCTCTTTCAATTCCTTCAGCTCCGCTGGTGCCATACGATACGGTGGAATAGAAATGGGCTGAGTGCCCAGCACCAAGTCGATACCGAAATCAATATCCATGTCCGGTGTCATGCCCGGCAGGTCTGCAGGAATTACATCGAGAAAAATCCCTCATAACTGTGACAGAATCAATACTAGGGGTCTCAGCTCCAACATCTCGCACAAAAACTAGATATGACAGACAACCTTTCCCAACCATACGCTGGGCTTTCAAGAAAGAAATTACTCTGCTAGGAACATAATCAGTCATACCACGCCACTCGATCCGCGGTACACCCGGCATAGACAAAGTAACTGTCTTAACATGACAGTCTAGAATAACATGACACGGAGATAACCAATCCATGCCCAATATAACATCAAAATCCACCATGCTCAATAGCAATAGATCAAGTAAGGATGATTCTCAATTTAGTACAAGTAGAAAATACGGTACAAACATCTCTCGGGACGGACCAAGTCACGCCCACCGGGGTAGATATATGAACAGATAAAGAAAGAAACTCCAGGGGCGTACCCAAATAATGAGCAAAATATGAGGACACATAAGAATAGGTGGAACCGGGTATCGAATAATACAAAGGCATCTCTGTGGCAGACTGGAACAATTCCTATATTGACATCATCTGAAGCAATAGCATCTGTCCTTCCTGGAATAGCATAAAAACGGCCCGGCCACCGCCTGATCGACCTTAAATCTCCGTAAGCCATAACTGACTCACCAACACACCTCAAACTGGAACCAATATAGCACATAACCATGTAATCAACTTAATTAATAGCAAACTCCCCAACTTGGATCAAAACCATAGATCAAAACGCACTCAATAATTCACAATGCATATACTCTATTGCTATCGTAATACCATAGTGAGATTAAACTCACTCCTTCATAAGCTTGTGGAAACACGAATCATCTGGAATTTTAACTCTTCTGCAATTCTTGCATTCACTCACACAACAGTTAAGCTCACTCTTTAGGCGACCCAATTTAGATTTTAATGCATATTCTTCACTTGTAAATGAGATATTCTAATAGACAACATAAGGATCACACCACCTTAGAACACTCCTCAGGAGATAACCCACGTGCTTCACCTCCAATTAACATTTTTGTATACCTTCCACGGTCATACATATTACACAATCACTTAATCTTCCTGAGTCTAAACTCATACCGTAACATGAAATTTACTTCACTCCAAATAGGAGACATGAAAAGATTCTCCACGTGCCCATAACTCGGGGCTACACATCTAATCACAATGAAAATCAAACACTTAATAGTTCATCTATCATTCTGCCGCCCTTCCTCGTCACTTCCAAGTCATATAGATACGCCTCGCAGTACTAACATACTCATCACATAGCCACAACCATCATTCCACTAACAGGGACACTACCGAACATATAAGTTCAAAAACACTTGTTCACACAATCAGCACCTCGGCGCTCCCGCCATAGGCAAAGATCCAACCTCAAGTCCTCCAGACTGGCCCACCATAAACTCACAGAGATAACACCTCGCCCCTCGATCGGGGAAACACAAGACATCGAGGCACATCTGATACTGAGCGCCCATGTGCGCATACGAACGCGTGGAAGGAATTTCAAAAGTTTCTTTTCAAGATGAATCAAGGACGCACGATAAGAATTCAAGAATGTGAAGTTTTCCTAAAGGTTCTCCAACCTCTCGAGGATAAATACAGACGTCTCCGTACCGATCCGCGAGACTCTACTAAACCGGCTCATGACTCGCGAGACCAAGTAACCTAGGCTCTGATACCAACTTGTCACGACCCCAACCCCGGTCATGATGGTGCCCAACACACTGCTAGGCAAGCCCGACCATTTAACAACATTATCCCAAATTCTTATTCAGATTATAGATAAATATCACAGAGAATTTACTAAGTCATTTCATTCAAGTGTATAATTAATAATAAAATCTGCGGAAGTTCAATTAAAATACCACACCATAGCCCAATAGAATCCGGTGTCACGAATATGAGCCTCTAATACAGAATATCCACCTATTACAAGTCTGTCTAGGAAAAATACGGAATAAAAGATAGAGATAGAGGGGAGAGATCAAGGCTGCGAACGCCATGCAGCTACCTCAATACTCCCGGATACTGCCTGCTCAGCTAAACAATTCCTCACTTAGCCTGTGGTGTACCTGGATCTGCACGCAAGGTGCAGGGAGTAATGTGAGTACTCCGACCCAGTGAGTAATAAACATAAATAAAGGTTGAGAATAAGAAATCATGGAAAAATACAAAGTAAACTATAACTGGCAGTTTAGAACAACAAATAGTGAAGCAACAAGTCAATTAAGTCAGAGTACCAAATACTGAGACAGGTATAACAGATAAAAACAAATGCATGAGTGCAATTCAATGCATATGATAGTACACTCTAGTACCCACTGCAGCGTGCAACCCGAGCCATCCATTTATTTATCGTCGACGGCGCTCACTGGGGTGTGTGTAGACTCCGGAGGGGCTCCTACAGCCCAAGCGCAATATCAAGCCATCTCGTGGCATCAAATCTAGGCCCTTGGCCTCATATCAATCTCAGTATAATCACCCAGGCTCTCGGCCTCAATATCAATGTAATCAACCAGGCTCACGACCTCAATATCAATGTAATCAACCAGGCTCTTAGCCTCAATATCAATATAACACTGCTGCGGCGCGCAACCCGATCCATGCTCAGTCCAGAAATCATCATAAGCCCCTTGGGCATTTGTAAAACAGTAGTTCTCAACCCGAAATATCATTTAGAAATATCATTTAAGTTTTCAAATCTTAGAAAGATGGTTGAGTTTGCAAAACCGTATTTAAAACCTTGGACTGAGGTCAAATGATATGCAAAATATGCGAAAGCAGTGATATCAATCCATGAAGGATTCAAACAATTGGCAAGAAGCCCAAATGTAACAATTAAATCCAAGTAAGGATGATTCTCAATTTAGTTCAAGTAGAAAACACGGTAAAAACATCTCTCGGGACGGACCAAGTCACAATCCCCAACGGTGCTCTACCCCACGCCCGTTATCCGGCGTGTAAGTCACCTCAATATAGCATTACGATGTGAAATTCCGGGGTTTCAAACCCTCAGGACATCATTTACATCAATTACTCACCTCAAGACGGTCAAAGTCTAGCTCTCTATGCCCTTGCCTCTCAAATCACAACGAATATGTCGCATTATGCTAAAGAGACAATACCCAATCGAAAGCAATCGAAAAATATCAAAATTCACGAATTTGACAAAACCCGAGCCCCGAGCCCACGTCTCGAAAAATCAAAAAATTAACATCACCGGATTCCTTGTCTCGCCACGAGTCTAACCATACAAATTTTACCAAAATCCGACATCGGATTGGCTTTCAAATCATAAAAATTCATCTTTATGGAATTTTAGAAAATCATCCATTTCTCTTCAAATATCAATAATCTCAAGCCAAAAATGAAGATTTATTCATGGAATATAATCACAAGAGAGTCAAGAACACTTACCCCAAAAATTCCCGTAACTTCTCGCTCAAAATTGCCCAAAATCCGAGCTTGAAAGTCCAAAAAATGAAAGAAAATCGGACTGATCTTTCTCTATACTGTCCAGAATTTTCGGCTACTGTTCACGCGTGTTATTGTACACGGTACTGTTCACGGGTACTGTTCACGGTACTGTTGACGGGGTACTGTACACGGTACTGTTGACGGGGTACTGTATACGATACTGTTCACGGGGTACTATTTCTGCAATTTTCTCCAATTTTCCTAAGTCTGAAATCACTCCGAAACACTCCCGAGCCCTCGGGGCTCCTAACCAAACACATACACTAACTCAACAACATCCTACGAACTTAACCGTGCGATCAAATCGCCAAAATAATATCATATACCACGAATTAAGCTTTAAAATCCAAGAATTTTTTCAAATTTCATAAAACATCAAATTTTCCATTTTGAGTCCGAAACACGTCAAACGACGTCCGTTTTCAACCAAACTTTACAGAAAGTGCTTAAACCATATGTAATACTTGTACCGGGCGCCGAAACCAAAATACGGGCTCGATTCCATCACTTTCTAATCAAATTTCATTTCTATTTTCCTTAAATATTTTCAGAAAGCAATTTTACTCAAAAATTCATTTCTCGGGCCTGGGACCTCAGAATTCGATGATTCTTGTTCCTATGAGTCACAAATAATAATACAAACATAGCCCTTCAGCCGAAACTCAATTCAGAGCTCATTTGCTTAGTTCAATACCCATTTCGCTCGTTAAACAATTAACTCATGTTTCGCGTTAAAATCCAATCGCGACTTGATAAAATTAGACCAAACTTTTCAGATCACTCCTATAATTCATTATCAAAATTTCGGAAGTCTCAAAATCAAATTTCAATCTCTAGAACAAAAATGGACCTTTGGATCATTACATGCTCATAATCGAAACACCAAAATCTTCCAAAAACTCTTCCAAAACATATCCGAGCCTCATGGGACTCTGACCAAACATGTCAACATAACTCATAACATCAGTCAAACCTGTTCCAATCATCAAAACACCTCAAACAATATCAAATTACCCAAAACTCATCGAATTCAAGCCTAAGTTTCCAAAAACTTCCGAAATACACTTTCGATCAAAAACCAGACCAAATGATGTCCGAATAACTAAAAATTTTGCACACAAATCAGAAATGACATAACGAAGTTACAGTAACTCTCGGAATTCCATTCCGACCCTTGGATCAAAATCTCACCTGTCAACCAGAATTCGCCAAAATACTGACTTCGCCAATTCAAGCCTAATTCTACACCGGACCTCCAAAACCACTTCCGATCACACTCTTAAGTCACAAATCACCTCCCGCAGCTAATCGAACCGTCAGAATTCATATCCGAGCCCTCTAACTCATAAGTCAATGTCCGGTTGACTTTTCCAACTTAAGCCTTCTTAAAAGAGACTAAGTGTCTCATTTCTTATCAAAACCACTCCAAACCAACTCGATCACATAAGGTACGAATAATAAAGCATAAAGAAGATGAGAATGGGAAAAACTGAGCAGTAATCTATGAGACGACGGGTCAGGTCGGGTCGTCAAAGGTTTCGCAACAGTTTATATACAGTTCAAATAATATCAAAGCGGTAAAAGCGGCATTTAGCACATTAGGCCCAAACATGTGATAAATAATCAGATAATAAATAAAAGTCAATTATAAAAGTTATTCTAAGCTCAAATTCTTGAACCCTGAACCGGAAGTTCTGGGTTTTTATCCCTAGCAGAGTTGCCAGAGCTGTCACACCTCCTTTTTACCCGAGAGGGGGTATAAGGGAGTTTTTTCAATTAAAGTGACATTGTTCGAAATGGCATTATTTATTTAATTTTAGAGTCTCCACTTGGAATAATTTATGGTGTTCAAGTCACCGGTTTATTTTTTAAAAATCTCAAATCGAGGAAATTTTGGCTTTATTTAAAAGTCTGCGAAACCAGAAAATCAATGTAAGGAATTCTGTTAACCCGAGAGAAGGTGTTAGACATTCCCGGGTTCCGTGGTTCGAGCACGGTCGCTTTAACTATTAATAATTGGCCTAAATATCTGATTTATTACATGTTTTAAGCCTATTGTGCATTTTTCACTTTATCACCGCTTTTAGGATTTATGGGATTATTTCTTGAACAAGTTACGATTGGTGTACACTTTATTTTTGGGGCACACCACAAACCACGTTACATGAAATGCACCCGCAATTCGCGACATGTTTATTTTATTATTAACATTCAAAGTTGTTATAATTGGGTCACATGAAATGCATACCCGAATTGGGGATTACGTATCATGACCATGCCATGAGAGCCGTATCCATGGCCACGATAATTTTATTAATCACACCTAAAATTATATAATTGAAGTTGAATGCATATTAAAATGATGGGACATGCTGATATTCAGAATAAGTTATGGTTTATTCTTAGTGAGGAGCTAAACTGGTAAAATTAACTATCAGATATATGTGCTAATATGACCTTTCTATATTTGAAATTTTCACTTGAATAAGTGGACTTGATATTTCTTAGCTGGCTATTAATACATTTTTCTAATGAAGAGGTGATTTTCTTTACTATAATTGCCTTCTCTCCGCTTAATCTTTTTTTGTATAAATAATATTTAGCATATTTTCATCTTAAACTCTTAAATGATATTCACTAATCCTTTTATCTTAAGAATGGCGCCTACACATGGTACTATTCTGTTGAAAAGTCTCAGAGTAGCTTGTGTATATATGGTAGCTCTTTCCATATACATCACTAGTACATGTATTCTTATGTCGAGATTAATTTTTTTTTGTCATTAACAAATAAGGAGATTGTATATTTACTTTAATTAGAGACGAGAACATGTAAAATGGTTATAAAATCTTTTTATACTAGAATTTGTTAATGGTGAACTCTTAATTACTCTACAGAGGGACATGCAAGGGTATCAACATTCTGTATTAGTACTATATTTGAACTTTAATTTTTCCTTACTCTACCATGTATCTTCTTCAACAAATCTATTGTTGCATCCCAATAAGACCGTAAGAATGTTAACTCATCTCTTTTGTATTTTATATTCCCCTACTGTTGTTAACGTTATCCTACTTTTTCGTAGTTCCTTAAATTGCTGAACAAAGCAGCATCTAGAATTCAATTGGATGCAACACTATGCTAATGAGGAGCTATTTTCTCTAACTTCAATCAAGGTATGTTCTCACTTCACAATGCTTACTCTGTTGCTTCATAACAAATGCAACATGTATTCAAATAGAGAATATTTTTTCTTGAATTTGGTTCCTCTAGAAACTTCAACCATTGCTCTAGCATATTTTTCAGTTCTTTTGTGTAAAAGATAATACAAGTTGTATGTCATGGTTACAAAATTTATGGTCTGATTAGTTTATGAAAATTTCCTCTCTAGTATTTGATGTCACAAATTTTGATACTATTGGAAATGTAACTAGTTATTTTGAAAAATATGATAAATTTAAAATGGAGCATATTTTATATATTACAATATAATGGTGCTTGCTTGTTTCCCAATTGAGGATTTGTGTTTCTTTATTTCTTGATTGGTAAAGAGGATGTTTTTGGATTATAGATATGCCAATTCTCTTTTTGTTGTTGTTTAAGTTTTATCGCCAATGTGAAATTTTGGCATATTTATGTTTCAACTAAATGGAGGTTCTTTTATGTAAGATCAACATCTTATCTTTAAAATGTATTGTAATGTATATTAGAATACCTTATATTGTTTGACTTTTAGTAATGAAAAGTTCTTATATATTTTTATTTCTTGTAACTGCCTTATTGACTATAAATTAACTTTGTATTTTATAACAACTGTAATTGACATTAATCATGATAATTTATAGTGACAATTTTATTTTGTCATTAAAAGCGATATTTTTAGTGAAGAAATGATTATGTTAGCTACAAAATTGTAAGCCAATTTTATTAAAGCAAATTCGTCACTAATTTTTATATTTAGGGACGAATTAACCTTTTGTATATAATATGTAGTTCTTAGTGACGAAATTACATTTGTTCAACTACTAAATACATATAACTTTAGAGACAAATAATATTGTCACTAATTAAACTAAATAGTTAGTAACAAGGTAGTTTCGTCGCTATTAATGACCTCTTTAGTGACCAAAATGTACTATCAACTACAAATATTTTGTACTTTTTTTGACAAATAAGTTCGTCACAAATACTATACATTTGGGGACGAAAATCAATTTCGTAGTTAATATAACTTTATTTAGTGACAAATCACTACATTGTCTTTGTATACCTTTAGTGACACGCTTTTAAGGACGAATGATTGGCGAATTTTTTTTCGTCAAAAAAAGTTTTTTATGACGAAATTTGAGTTTTAGGTGACAAAATAATTTGTCACTAATAATCGAATTTGTTGTAGTATGAGCAAATAACAAGTAAGAAGTGGAATAAGTGTTAATAGTGTCAAATAAAGCATGTGAGGGTAGATTAATACATGTAAAGGTAGACTAACAATGAAAAATATAACATTCAATGACAATTCAATTCGAGGCATGAAAAGAATCCAAATAGCCTAAACTGGTCAAATACCACATATAGCCCATGTACCCACCAGTCACCTTGCATATACGACTTTCATATATCACAAATAGCACAATCAACCCAAATCCTAAGGGGTAGTTTTTCCCGCACAAAGTTAGGCAAAATACATACCTCAAACAAGCTAACTCAATCCACTAGTAACCCTTTTTTGCGAATATCCAACTCCGGACAGCTCGAATCTTGCCAAAATAACTTTATACCATAAATACAAATCATAGGAAGATATTCCAGGTAATGAAGTTGCAATCTTTAAAGAAAATCAATTATGGATTCATGGGTGATAATCAAATTCAAGAAAAAAACACTTACCCCAATCAAGTCCATGAAAATCTCTTCCAAAATCGCACAAAATCGAGCTCTCCAACTAAAGAGATGAAAAAAGGAACAAAATCCTTGATCAAGTTCTTTTCTGCCCAGTTATTCCGCTTTTGCAGACCAACAACCGCTTCAGCGTCTTTTTATTAAGCTAGGCAAATCTGCTTTTGCGCACAGAAACCGCTTATGCAGTCCCGCTTCTACGGACCAATGACCAGTTCTGCGAGCCCTTTTTTGTAAAAGCTCGACTGCACCTACGGTCCTTAGGAAGTTGTCCAAGATCCGCTTCTACGGAAAGAAAATCACTTCTGCGAGTGCATATCTGCGCCCAAGTGTCCGCACCTGCGATACCAGCTCAACCCAGCTCCTCCTCTCACATGCGGCTCAGAGGCCGCTTCTGCAATACCGCACCTGCGGCCCAAAGTGCGCAAGTGCAATTGCACCAGACTCAGCAGTTCTCCAGCAATCAACCAAGTCCAAATGAACCCGATTTCAATCTAAATTACACCTGGGGGCCCCGAGACCCTGTCCGAACATACCTTCAAGCTCCAAAACACATAACGAACCTACTCAAGGCCTAAAATTACATCAAACAATATCGAATCTATGAATCGTACCCCATTTCAAGCCGATGGAGTTAATGAACATTCAAATCCTCAAACCAATGCCGAAACGTATCAAACCAGCCCCGATTGACCTCAAATTTTGAGCACATGTCATAAATGAGACAACAGACCAATTCCAATTCCCGGAACTGAAATCCGCACTATCAATAAAGTCAACTCTCGGTCAAATTTCTCAACCTTCCAAACCTTTAATTTTCCAACTTTCGCCAATTCAAGCCAAAACGGCCTACGGACCTCTAAATCAATATCCGGACACACTCCTATGTCCAAATTCACCATAAGGAGCAATGCGAATCATCAAAACTCCATTATGGAGTCATGTACACAAAAGTCAAACTCTGGTCAACTCTTTCAACTTAAGCCTCCAATTTCTGGACTAAGTGTCCTAATTCACTCCGAAACTTACCCAAAACCAAACCAACAATCCTGACAAGTCACATAACCACAATATAACATAATGGAGGCAAAAAATAGGGAAACGAGGCTAAAATAATCAAAACAACAAGACGAGTTATTATATCCTCCCCCTCTTAAACAAATGTTCATCCTCGAACGAGGATAGAGACATACCTAAAGTGGTGAAAAGATGAGGATAACGGCTACACATATCATTCTCGGTCTCCCAAATTGACTCCTCGACTGGTTGACCCCTCCACCGAGCCTTCACTGAAGCAATGTTCTTTGACCTCAACTTTCAGACTTGCGTATCCAAAATGGCTACCGGCTCCTCAACATAAGTCAAATCCTTCTCCAATTGGACTGCGTTGAAATCTAAAACATAAAACAGATCATCGTGATACTTCCGGGGCATGGAAACATGGAACATCGAGTGAAATTTAGATAAGCTAGGTGGTAAAGCAAGCTTGTAAGCCACCTCCCCCACTCTCTTAAGGATCTCAAAAAGACCAATATACCTAGGGCTTAATTTGCACTTCTTCCTGAACCTCATCACACCCCTCATGGGTAAAATCCGGAGCAAAACCCACTCTCCCACCATAAATGCTATATCACGAACCCTCTGATCAACATAACTCTTCTGCCTAGATGGTGTTCTATGAAGCGATTCTAAATCAACTTGACTTTCTCTAATGCATCTTGAACCAAATCTGTGCCCAACAATCTAGCCTCACCTGGCTCAAACCAACCAACTAGAGAACGAAACCGCCTCCTATATAGGGCATCATAAGAAGCCATTTGAACACTCAATTGGTAGATGTTGTTGTAGGCAAACTCTGAAAGCGGCAAGAACTGATCCCAAGAACCAACAAAATCCGTAACACAAGCACAAAACATATTCTCTAGCCGTCCACTATGGATGAAATGATGTATTCAACTCAACCTGCATGCCTAACTCACAATGCACAACTCTCCAGAAGTGCGATGTAAACTGCGTACCCCGGTTAGAGATAATGGATATCGACATGCCATGAAGTCAAATAATCTCGCGAATATAGATCTGAGATAGGTGCTCTGAAGAATAGGTAGTCACCACCAAGATGAAATGAGCCAACTTGGTCAACCTATCTACAATCACCCAAACAACGTCAAATTTCTTCTGAGTTTGTGAGAGCCCAACAATGAAGTCCATGATAACACGCTCCCATACCCACTTGGGAATCTCAAGTTTTTGAAGAAAAACCTCTCGGCCTTTGATGCTCATACTTCACCTGCTGACAATTTAGGCACCGAGCCACATACTCCCCTATATCTTTCTTCATGCTCTTCCACCAAGTGCTGTCTCAAATCTTGAGACATCTTAACGGCACCCGAATAAATGGTGTACCACAAGCTGTGGGCCTCCTGAAGGATCAACTCACGTAGCCATCTACATTGGCACATAACTGGCCCTAAATCCATAAAACACTGTCATCTCCGATAGAAACCTCCTTGGCATCTTCGTATTGTATCGTGTCATTAAGGACAAGCAAAAGGGGGTCGTCATATTGACACTCTCTGATGTGCTCATATAAAGAAGACCGATACACCATGTAAGCAAGAACCCGACTGGGCTCCGAAACATCCTATCTAACAAACTGGTTGACTAAGGCCTAAACACTAATGGCTAGTAGCCTTTTTGCTGCCGGTAGATATGCCAAACTATCTATACTCTCCACCTTTTGACTCAAGGCATCAGCCACCATATTGGCCTTCCTAGGATGATATAGAATAGTGATATCATAGTCTTTAAGAAATTCTAACTACCTCCACTGCCGTAAATTAAGATCTTTCTACTTGAACAAATGTTGGAGACTCCAGTGATCGGTATGGACCTCATATGGGACACCGTATAAATAGTATCGCCAAATTTTCAAGGCATGAACAATAGCTGCCAATTCCAAGTCGTGGATAGGATAATTCTTCTCATGAACCTTAAACTATCGAGATGCATAGACAATAACCCTACTGTCTCGCATAAATATCGTACCAAGGCCAACATATGACGCATCACAATACATAGTGTAAGACATTGAGCCCGTAAGCAACACCAACATTGGGGTTGTAGTCAAAGCAGTCTTGTGCTTTTGAAAGCTCTACTCACACTTCTCAGTCCATCTGAAAGGAGCACCCTTCTGGGTCAATCTAGTCATAAGTGCAATAATTAAGGAGAAATCTATATGAAACGGTGATAATACTCGGCCAAACCAAGAAAGCTCTGAATCTCAGTAGGTGAAGATGGTCTGGGCAAACTCTAACTACCTCAATCTTCTTTGGACCTACCTTGATCCCCTCACTCGACACCAGATGACCCAAAATGCAACTGAATCGAGCTAGAATTCACATTTTGAGAATTTTGCATACAACTTCTTTTCTCTCAAGGTCTGGAGCACAATCAATGCTGCTCATGATCCTCCCGGTTGCTAGAGTACACCAACATGTCATCAATAAACACAATGACGAATGAATCAACATATGGCTAAAATATACTATTCATCAAGTGAATAAATGTTGTTGGGACGTTGGTGATGTTGTCCAAACCCACTACTAAAAAGTAAATAGACATGGTTGCATGCAATATAATATACCCAACTATGAGTCGGGGTCGAATCCCACAGAGAACAATATGTAGGCGATTAGGAGTTTAAGAGAATTATCACTTATTATGCAATGCCAAACACTTAGAATGGTTTTTGAAAAAATATTTATAACTAATTGCGAAATTGTAAACTAACCTACAAAGAAAGTAAAATGATCAATGACTACAAGGAAAATTGCACTCAAGTAACGATCCAATATAATTCATGATTTTACAAATATAAGCGAGTTTATGTTAATTTGCCTCGGGTAATAATTATATATTAGCTTCTTATGAAGACTAACAAGACTTCCTAATTGAATTATCCCTAAAATAATTAAGAGATTAAGCACATTTGAATATGGCTACAAGTAGTTTAATCCTATCCCTAGGTAGAATCTATAAGGTGAAGGTTAAAGCCTCAAGTTCTTGTTAATTAATCTTTTCCAACCCCAAATTATCTTTTCCAAAATTAATTCAAAGTAAATGGGGGAGTCATACGGTTAGCTAATTCTTTTGGAATTATTAAAGAATAAGAATATTCAAAGAAACAATAACTCACTTCTTAAATAAATAAAAATCGTTCAATACATAAGCACAACAAGATATTTAATCCACACTTTACATATGAATATTCCCATAAACAAGATTCAAGTATTGAAAAAAATACTACACACTTAGATATTCTCTTGAGCATAAATGAATAAGAAATTCTCAACCAAAAACATTAAATTTTCAATACCCAAGTGTGTACGCAAGAGCCCTTAACTCTAAAACTTTTATTCTCTTGTCAAAAGGTGTCAAAAATGTCCAGAGATTTGGCAAAGATGATTTACAAATGAGCTAGGTCGTGTATTAAATGGTTTTGGGGCCAAAAACGTGAATTGCCAAAACAACCCAGATTTGTGCATCGCGCTCGCGAAAACAGGCCTGCGATTGCGAAAAGTAATGATGCAAAGCATTGCGATTGCAAATCAGAATCTGCGTTTGTGTAAGGTACTTGACAACCACTGATCAATTTCTTTATTGCATTCGCAGAATGTGCCCTGCATTCGCGATGTATATTTTCCTGGCTTTCACTGTCACGACCCGGATTTCCCACCTCTCGGGAGTCGTGATGGCGCCTACTAATGAGAGCTAGGCAAGCCAATCTTTAGCTACTTACTTCATTATCGAATTACTTCTTTTTCACAAATATAAGTCGATAACATGAAAACATCAGAACTTTAAATAATTAAGCGGAAGATAACAATTAAATGTCTGAAATCTGCATCTATTACAAATACTTAAGTCTTAACCACCCAAAACTTGGTGTCACAGCAAAACAAACGGTCTAAGATTTACTACATACAAAGTCTGAAGAAATAATAATACATTGTTTCTAAATGTAAGGAAAATGAAACAGGAAAGTAGGGATAGAGGGAGACGACAGGGCCTGCGGACGCATGCAGGTCTACTTTGGATAACCGCGTGGATTAAAAGTAGTCTCCACACTATGGTCCAAAAGCTGCTCCGGAATCTACATGTAGTGCAGAGTATAGTATCAACACAACTGACCCCATGTGCTGGTAAGTGCCTAGCCTAACCTCGGCAAAGTAGTGACGAGGCTAGGACCAGACTACCAAATAAACCTGTGCAGTTCAAATATATACAGTGGAAAAGAAATACAAAAATAACTAGTCAATATGGGAGGGGGAGCATGCTGTGAGGAAGATAACAATTCCGAACAGAAAGACATCAAGTAATGAAAGAACAACATAACTTGGATATCAACAAAGAATCAGAAATCAACAAATGCACGGCATCACCTTTCGTGCTTTTACTCTCGTCCTCACCAAAGCAATTATATAATAAAAGTGTGCATGGCATCACCCTTCGTGCTTTTACTCTCTTTCCTCACCATATAATCAATAAAATCGGCACGGAATGGTACATCGTGCGGCACGACATTACCCTTCATGCTTTACACTCTTTCCTCACAATCGTACATGGCATCACCCTTCGTGCTTTAACACTCTTTCTCACCCAAACAACAATCACAAATAATGGAGCAAGGGAATAAACAAGATTATAATAGGAATACCGGCAAGGGAGCAACATCAATAATATCAACATCCCGACAAGGGAGATAACCAATAAAGCAACAATATCCCGGCAAGGGAACAATTTAATGACTTCTTCCTGTTATTCACTTTTACTTCATAACTCACTTTACCACTTGAGCCAATGCTCCAAAGGGTTCAATAAACTCATATACTTTCACAATTCGTAATCTAACTTGAGCCAATGCTCCTCGATGTTCAAGGGTCACAATTCCTTCCACAAACTTTTCACAACTAGAAATCATCTCTAAAGCATGGATAATACAACGAAGTCATGAAAATCACAATACAAGACTCACGGGCATGCTTGACACCAACGTATAGATACTCGTCACCATGCCTATACGTCTTACTCAACAATTATCACATAGCAAATAGGACTCGACTCCTAATCCCTCAAGCTAAGGTTAAACCAAACACTTACCTCGAACTTCCACGACCAACTCAAGCCTCAAATACTGTCTTTCCTTTAGAATTCGGCTCCAAATCAATTGTATCTATACATAATTGACTTCATAACATCAATAAATGCTAAACAATCCAATTCCAATTCTTAATTATAGCTTTCTAATCATTCTTTCCAAAAAGTCAAAAATTGACCCTAGGCCCGCTTGGTCAAAACACGAAGTTCGGACTAAAACCCGATCACCCATTCACCCATGAGCCCGACTATATAATTTGTTTTCAAATCCGACCCCAAAACGAGGTCAAATTCCCAAATAATCAAAAAGCCCTAACTCTACCCAAATCCCTAATTTTCTACCCTTAATCACATGTTTTAGGCCTAGAAATCTAGTGGGTGTTGATAAAAATGGAAGAAACAAGTTAAAGATTACTTAACCAAGAGGTTATGGTGAAGAAACTCTTCAAAAATCGCCCAAGAGGTGTGGAGAAGATGAAGTTTGTGAAAAATAATGAAAATCCCGTAATGTGTTCTATTTTTAGAACTTAAAATAACTGGGCGAAATTACTCATCACGTTCGCGATGGGTTAGTCCTGCTAGGCCTTCGCGTTCACGGAAGATGGCTCGCGTTCGCGGAGAAATGACCCCTCGAGACTTCGCGTTCGCGTCCATGTGGTCGCGTTCGCGTAGGTTTAAAGCCCCACCCCCTGCCCAGGCTCAATTATCCTTCGCGTTACCAGGCCCACGTTCGCGAAGGGAAGATCCCCCAACGCCTCGCGTTCGCGACCTGGGTTACGCGTTCGCGTAGAAGGAATTTCCTTCAGCATAATTAACACATTGCGTTTGCTAGGGTCATCCCGCGAACACGAAGAAGGAAATATCAGAATACCAACAGCTGAAAACCTGTAACCTTTTAAGAGTTTAAAACCTTCCGAAACACATCCGAAACTCACCCGAGCCCTCGAGGCTCCAAACCAAACATATGTACTAACTCGAAAACAACATATGGACTTATCCGTGTGATCAAATCGCCAAATTAACATCATTAACATCGAATTAAACCTCAAAATCAATGAATTATTTCAAACTTCTTAAAACATCAATTTTTGCAATTTAGGTCCGAATCACGTCAAATGACATCCGTTTCTTACCAAACTTCTCAGAGTTATCTTAAATCATATATAAGATCTGTACCGGGTGCTGGACCAAAATACGGGCCCGATACCAACATGTTCTAATCAAAATTCATTTCAAATTCCTTTAAACAATTTCAGAAAATATTTTTTTTAAAAAATTCATTTCTCGGGCTTGGGACCTCGATATTCGATTCCGGACATACGCCCAAGTCCCATATTTTCCTTCGGACCCTCCGGGACCATCACATCATGGGTCCAAGTCCGTCTACCCAAAACATTGAACGAAGTCAAATTAACTCATTTTATAGTAAAAAATTATCATTTTTCATAATTTTTCATATTTAGGCTTTCCGGCTATGCGCCCGGACTGCGCACACAAACTGAGGTGATGCTATATGAGGTTTTCAAGGCCTCGAAACACAGAATTCAATTTAAAAGTAAGTGATGACCTTTTGGGTCATCACATTCTCCAATTCTAAAAAAATCGTTCGACCTCGAACGGACATAAGAAGGAAGTACCTGAGTCGGGGAAAATATGGGGATAACGGCTCCGCATATTGGACTCGGACTCCCAGGTCGATGCCTCAGGAGGCTGACCTCTCCACTGAACACAAACAGAAGGAAAAATCTTCGACCTCAATTGACGAACCTGCCGGTCTAGAATAGCCACCGGCTCCTCCTCATAAGACAAGTCCTTGTCCAACTGGACAGTGCTGGAATCTAACACGTGGGATGGATCACCATGATACTTCCGAAGCATGGACGCATGAAACACTGGATGCATGGCAGATTAGCTCGGCGGCAATGCAAGTCTATAAGCCACCTCTCCCACTCGATCAAGAATCTCATACGGACCAATGAACCTAGGGCTAAGCTTGCCCTTCTTCCCAATTCTCATCACGCCCTTCATAGGCGACACTCGGAGCAATACCCGCTCACTGACCATGAAAGCCAAATCTCGAACCTTGCGGTCGGCATAACTCTTTTTCCTGGACAGAGCTGTACGAAGCCTATCCTAAATAATCCTGACCTTGTCCATGGCCTCCTGAACCACATCCGTACCCAACAACCGAGCCTCTCCCGGCTCAGACCATCCATCTGGAGACCGACACCGCCTCCATATAAAGCCTCATAAGGAGCCATCTGGATACTCGACTGGTAGCTATTGTTGTAGGCAAACTCCGCTAAAGGCAAAAACTGATCCCACGAGCCTCCAAAGTCAATGACACAAGCTCGGAGCATATCCTCCAAAAATCTGAATAGTCCACTCGGACTGCCCGTCCATTTGAGGATGAAATGCTATGCTCAACTCAACCTGCGTGCCCAACTCTAGCTGAAATGCTCTCCAGAAATGTGAGGTAAACTGCGTACCTCGGTCCCAAATGATAGACACAGGCACACCATGAAGACGAACAATCTCCCGGATATAGATCTCAGCTAACCTCTCAGATGAATAGGAGACTTCCACAAAAATGAAATGCGCTGACTTGGTCAGCCTATCAACAATGACCCATACTACATCGAACTTCCTCTGTGTCTGTGGGAGTCCAACAACAAAATCCATAGTGATCCGCTCCCACTTCCACTCGGGAAGCTCAATCCTCTGAAATGAACCACCGGGCCTCTGATGCTCGTACTTAACCTTCTGAAAATTCAAACACCGAGCCACATATGCAACGATATCCTTCTTCATTCTAGGCCACCAATAATGCTACCGCAAATCCTGATACATATTTGCGGCACCCGGATGAATAGAGTACCGAGAGCTATGTGCCTCCTGTAAAATCAACTCCTGAAGTCCATCCACATTTGGCACACAAACTCGACCCTACAATCTCAAAACTCCATCATCATCTAAGGTAACCTGCTTGGCACCTCCCCGCCGCATCGTGTCCCTAAGGATACATAAATTGGGATCATCATGCTACCGATCTTGGATACGCTCCAATAATGAAGAACAAGCGATTGTGCAAGCTAACACATGGCTGGGCTCAGAAATATCCAACCCCACAAACTGATTAGCCAAAGCCTGAACATCCAAAGCAAGCGGTCTCTTACCGACCGGAATATAGGCAAGACTGCCCATACTGGCTGACTTCCTACTCAAAGCATCGGCCACCACATTGGTCTTTCCCAAATGATATAAGATAGTGATATCATAATCTTTCAACAACTCCAACCACCTCCCCTATCTCAAATTCAACTCCTTTTTCTTGAACAAATACTTAAGACTTTTGTGATCCGTGAACACCTCACATGCCACACCATACAGATGATGCCTCCAAATCTTCAATGCCTGAACAATGGCTGCCAACTCTAAATCATGAACCAGATAGTTTTTCTCATGAATCTTCAACTGCTGTGAAGCATAGGCAATAACCTTGCCATCCTGCATCAACACTACACTGAGTCTAATACGAGATGCATCACAATAGACTGTATAAGGCCCTGAACCTGTGGGCAATACCAACACCGGTGCCGTAGTCAGAGCTATCTTGAGCTTCTGAAAGCTCGCCTCACACTCATCCGACCATCTGAACTAGGCACCCTTCTAGGTCAACCTGGTCATCGGGGCTGCGATAGATGAAAAACCCTCCACGAACTGATGATAGTAGCCAGCCAATCCCAAGAAACTCTGAATCTCCGTAGCTGATGCTGGTCTAGGACAGTTCTTGACTGCCTCAATCTTCTTCGGATCTACCTGAATACCCTTCGCTGATACAACATGACCCAGGAATACAACTGAACTCAAACAGAACTCACACTTTGAGAACTTAGCATATAACTAACTATCCCTCAAGGTTTGAAGAACCACTATAAGATGTTGCTCGTGCTCCTCCCGGCTGCGGGAATATATCAAAATATCATCAATGAAGACTATCACGAATAAATCCAAATAAGGCCTAAACACTCGGTTCATCAAATCCATAAAAGCCGCTGGGGCATTTGTCAACCCGAATGACATAACCAAGAACTCATAATGCCCGTACTGAGTGCGAAAAGCTGTCTTAGGGATGTCGGATGACCTAATCCGCAACTGATGGTAGCCAGATCTCAAGATAATGTTCGAAAATACCTTGGCACCCTGAAGCTGATCAAACAAATCATCAATCCTCGGCAACAGATACTTATTCTTGATTGTAACCTTGTTCAACTGCCGGTAATCAATACACATTCTCATTGACCCATCCTTCTTCTTAACAAATAACACCGGCGCACCCCAAGGCGAAATACTGGGTCTAATAAAACCCTTCTAATGCAAGTCTTGCAACTGCTCCGTCAACTCTTTCAACTCCGGCAGGGCCATACGATATGGCAGAATAGAAATGGGATGAGTACCCGGAGCCAAATCAATGCAAAAGTCAATATCCCTGTCGGGTGGCATACCCGGTAGGTCTGAAGTGAAAACCTCAGGAAACTCACGAACAATGTTCACAGAATTAATAGAAGGAACCTCAGCGCTAGAATCACGAACATATGCCAAATAGGCCAAATACCCCTTCTCGACCATACGCCGAGACTTCATATAAGAGATAACGCTATGGGTAGAATGACCAGGAGTCCCTCTCCACTCTAAATGAGGCAAACCCGGTAAGGCTAAGGTCACAGTCTTGGCATGACAATCCAAGATAGCGTGGTAAGGTGATAACCAGTCCATCCCCAATATAACATCGAAATCGACCAGGTCCAGAAGCAACAAATCTACTCGAGTCTCAAGACCTCCAATCACAACTACCCAAGAGCGATGAATCGATCTACCACAATAGAATCACCCACCGGTGTAGACACATAAACAGGAATAATCAATGAATGACTAGGCATGACCAGATACGGTGCAAAATAAGATGACACATACGAGTATGTAAACCCTGGATCAAATAACACTGAAGCATCTCTATCACAAACCAGAACAATACCTATGATAACCGCATTTGAAGCCTTAGCCTCGGGCCTGGCTGGAAGAGCATAATATCGGGGCTAGGCCCCACCACCCTGGACTACCTCTCTGGGACAGCCTGCAGCTGGCTGGCCTCCACCTCTAGTGGTCTGAGCTCCACCTCTAGCACCTCTACCTCCACCTCTAGCACCTCTACCCCTACCTCTAGCTAGCTGGGCGGGCTATGGAACACCTGGTGCCTGAACCATGGCACGAGAACCCTGATGCTGAGAGCTACTCAGTGCTCGAGGAAAAAACCTAGCAATGTGACCCACATCACCACAAGTGTAACAAGCCCTCGGCTGTTGAGACTGCTGGACCTGATGACCTAAATGACCACCCCGAAAACTTTAAAGCGATGGTGCACTGATAGGAGCAGGTGGTGCACTGTAGGATTGCTGATTAGAATACTGCATCTGAGGACTATGGCTACCTGAAGTACCGTGAGAAACCTGAAGTGCTGACTGGAAAGGCCTAAGAGAATGACCTCTACCATATGAATCCCTACCTCCAGCTGAGGTACCACTGAATCGGCCTGAATGACAGGGCCTCTAGTCTGACCCATGACCACCTCCCTGCAATAGAACCATATCCACTCTCTTGGCCACATTGGCCGCCTCCTGAAAAGTAATCTCACTCCCAACCTCCCTAGCTATCTGAAGACGAATCGGCTAAATAAGACCGTTAATAAACCTCCTCACCCGCTCTCTCTCGGTAGGAAGTATGAGAAGGGCATGACGAGCCGAGTCGATGAATCTGGTCTCATATTGGGTAACAGTTATACAACCCTATTGGAGATGCTCAAACTGCCTCCGATAGGCCTCTCTTTGAGTAATGAGGAGAAACTTCTCCAGAAATGGATGTGCAAACTGCTCCCAAATCATGGTTGGCGATCCGGCTGGTCTAGCTAAGCAATAATCTCTCCACCAAGTCTTGGTGGATCCAAACAAGCGAAATGTAGCAAAATTGACCCCATTGGTCTCAAATCCGACCCCAATACTAGGTCAAATTCCCAAATAATCAAAAAGCCCTAACTCTACCCAAATCCCTAATTTTCTACCCTTAATCACATGTTTTAGGCCAAGAAATCTAGTCGGTGTTGATAAAAATGGAAGAAAACAAGTTAAAAGTTACTTACCCAAGAGGTTATGGTGAAGAAGTTCTTCAAAAATCGCCCAAGAGGTGTGGAGAAGATGAAGTTTGTGAAAAATAATGAAAATCCCGTAATTTGTTTTGTTTTTGGAACATAAAATAACAGGGCGAAATTACTCAACGCGTTCGCGACAGGCCCATCGCATTCACGATGGGTTAGGCCTGCTAGCCCTTCGCGTTCGCGGAGAAATGACCCCTAGAGCCTTTCTCTATCAGAAACCAGAACAATACCTATGGTAACCTCATCTGAAGCCTTAGCCTCGGGCCTGGCTGGAAGAGAATAACATCAGGGCTAGGCCCCACCACCCTGGACTACCTCTCTGGGATGCCCTGCAGCTGGCTGGCCTCCACCTCTAGCACCTCTACCTCCACCTCTAGCACCTCTACCCCCACCTCTAGCTGGCTGGGCGGGCTGTGGAACACCTGGTGCCTGAACCATGGCACGGGAACCCTGATGCTAAGAGCTACTTGGTGCTTGAGGGCAAAACCTAGCAATGTGACCCACATCACCAAAAGTGTAACAAGCCCTCAGCTGCTGACACTGCTGGCCCTGAAAACCTGAATGACCATCCCGAAAACTCTGAAGCGACGGTGTACTAATAGGAGCAGGTAGCGCACTATAGGATTGCTGATTAGAATACTTCATCTGAGGACCACAGCCACCTGAAGTACCGTGAGAAACCTGAAGTGCTGACTGGAAAGGCCTAGGAGGATGGCCTCTACCATATGAATCCCTACCTCCAGATGAGGTACCACTGAATCAGCCTGAATGATGGGGCCTCTTGTCTAACCCATGACCACCTCCCTGCGATAGAACCATCTCCACTCTCCTGACCACATTGGCTGCCTCCTGAAAAGTAATCTTACTCCCAGCCTCCCTATCCATCTGAAGACGAATCGGCTGAATAAGACCGTCAATAAACCTCCTCGCCCGCTCTCTCTCGGTAGGAATTATAACAAGAGCATGATGAGCCAAGTCGATGAATCTGGTCTCATACTAGGTAACAGTCATAGGACCATGCTGGAGACGCTCAAACTGCGTCCGATAGGCCTCTCTCTGAGTAATAGGAGAAACTTCTCCAGAAATAGCTGTACAAACTGCTCCCAAGTCAAGGCTGGCGATCTGGCTGGTCTAGCCAAACAATAATCTCTCCACCAAGTCTTGGCGGATCCAGACAAGCGAAATGTAACAAAATCGACCCCATTGGTCTCAACTATCCCCATATTTCTGAGAACCTCATGGCAGCTGTCTAGATAATCCTGGGGATCCTCAGTAGATGCACCGCTAAAAGTAGTAGTGAAGAGCTTGGTGAACCTATCCAGCCTCCATAAAGCATTGGCAGACATAGCTGCTCCATCACCAGTCTAAGCTACCACACCTGGCTGAACTGCTCCAACTGGCTGAACCGCTGGAGTCTGAATCTGGGGAGCTACCTGCTCTGGAGTGCGAGTAGTAGGAGTCCGGGCTCCTCCTCCAACCTAAGAAACGGCTGGTGCTATAGGAAGCAAGCCTGCTCGGGTAACACTCTCCATAAGGCCCACCAGGCGGACCAGAGCATCCAAAAGAACTAGGGTAGCAATAAACCCCTCTGGGACCTGAGCTGGGCCCACCAGAACTGCTAGGGCCGGAACCTCATCATCAAAGTCAACCTGAGGCTCCGTCGTTGGTGCTGCTGCTCGGAGCTGAGCTCTACCCCTACCTCGGCCTCTAGAACGACCTTGCCCTTTGCCCTCGTGGGAGCTGCTGCTGGGGGCTCGGGCTGCTAGTCAGTGGATGAGGAAGTGCGTGTTCTCGCCATCTACGAAAGAACAGAATAGAAATTCAATTAGCATTGAGAAACCAAACCGCACGACATGAAAGAATAAATGTGAAGTTTTTCCTAACTCTATAGCCTCTGGGGGATAAATACAGATGTCTCCATACCGATCCCTCAGATTCTACTAAGCTTGTCTGTGAACTATGAGACACATGTAACCTAGAGCTCTGATACCAACTTATCATGACCCAAATTTCCCACCTCTCGGGAGTCGTGATGGCGCCTACTAATGAGAGCTAGGAAAGCCAATCCTTAACTACTTACTTAATTATCAAATTGCTTCTTTTTAACAAATATAAGTCGATACTATGAAGACAGCGGAACTTTAAATAATTAAGCGGAAGATAACAATTAAATGTCTGAAATCTGCATCTATTACAAATACTTAAGTCTTAACCACCCAAAACCTGGTGTCACAGCATCACAAACGGTCTAAGATTTACTACATACAAAGTCTGAAGAAATAATAATACATTGTTTCTAAATGTAAGGAAAATGAAACAGGAAAGTAGGGATAGAGGGAGACGACAGGGCCTGCGGACGCATGCAGGTCTACTTTGGATAACCGCGTGGATTAAAAGTAGTCTCCACACTATGGTCCAAAAGCTACTCCGGAATCTGCACATAGTGCAGAGTGTAGTATCAGCACAACCAACCCCATGTGCTGGTAAGTGCCTAGCCTAACCTCGGTGAAGTAGTGATGAGGCTAGGACCAGACTACCAAATATACCTGTGTAGTTCAAATATATACAGCGAAAAAGAAATACAAAAATAACTAGTCAATATGGGAGGGGGAGCATGCTGTGGGGAAGATAACAATTCCGAATAAAAAGACATCAAGTAATGAAAGAACATCATAACTCGGATATCAACAAAGAATCAGAAATCAACAAATGCACGACATCACCCTTCGTGGTTTTACTCTCGTTCTCACCAAAGCAATTATATAATAAAAGTGTGTACGACATCACCCTTCGTGATTATACTCTCTTTACTCACCATATAATCAATAAAATCGGCACGGAATGGTACATCGTGCGGCACGACATTACCCTTCATGCTTTACACTCTTTCCTCACAATCGTACATGGCATCACCCTTCGTGCTTTAACACTCTTTCTCACCCAAACAACAATCACAAATAATGGAGCAAGAGAATAAACAAGATTATAATAGGAATCCCGGTAAGGGAGCAACATCAATAATATCAACATCCCGACAAGGGAGATAACCAATAAAGCAACAATATCCCGGCAAGGGAATAATTTAATGACTTCTTCCTCTTATTCACTTTTACTTCACAACTCACTTTACCACTTGAGCCAATGCTCCAAAGGGTTCAATAAACTCATATACTTTCACAATTCGTAATATAACTTGAGCCAATGCTCCTCGATGTTCAAGGGTCACAATTCCTTCCACAAACATTTCACAACAAATAGAAATCATCTCTAAAGTATGGATAATACAACGAAGTCATGAAAATCACAATATAAGACTCACGGGCATGCTTGACACCAACGTATAGATACTCGTCACCATGCCTATACATTCGTACTCAACAATTATCACATAGCAAATATGACTCGACTCCTAATCCCTCAAGCTAAGGTTAGACCAAACACTTACCTCGAACTTCTACGGCCAACTCAACCTCAAACACTGCCTTTCCTTTCGAATTCGGCTCCAAATCAATTGTATATATACATAATCGACTTCATAACATCAATAAACGCTAAACAATCCAATTCCAATGCTTAATTATAGCTTTCTAATCATTCTTCCCAAAAAGTCAAAAATTGACCCCGGGCCCGCTTGGTCAAAACACGAGGTTCGGACCAAAACCCGTTTACCCATTCACCCACAATCCCGAATATATAATTTATTTTCAAATCCGACCCCAAAATGAGGCCAAATTCCCAAATAATCAAAAAGACCTAACTCTACCCAAATTCCTAATTTTCTACCCTTAATCACATGTTTTAGGCCTAGAAATCTAGTGGGTGCTGATAAAAATGGAAGAAAACAAGCTAAAGATTACTTACCTAAGAGGTTATGGTGAAGAAGTTCTTCAAAAATCGCCCAAGAGGTGTGGAGAAAATGAAGTTTGTGAAAAATAATAAAAATCCTGTAATGTGTTCTATTTTTTGAAATTAACATAAATTGGCGAAATTACTCATCGCGTTCGCGATAGGCCCATCGCATTCACGATGGATTAGGCCTGCTAGGCCTTCATGTTCGCGGAAGACGGCTCGCGTTCACGGAGAAATGACCCCTCGAGCCTTCGCGTTCGCGTCCATGTGGTCGCGTTCGCGTAGGTTTAATGCCCCACCCCCTGCCCAGGCTCTATTAGCCTTCGCGTTCATGTTACCAGGCCCGCGTTCGCAAAGGGAAGATCCCCTAACGCCTCGCGTTCGCGACCTGGATTAGGCATTCGCGTAAATGGAATTTCCTTCAGCATAATTAGCACATCGCGTTCGGAAGGGTCCTCCCGCGAACGCGAAGAAGGAAATATTAGAATACCAACAACTGAAAACCTGCAACTTTTTAAGAGTTTAAATCCTTCCGAAACACATCCGAAACTCACCCGAGCCCTCGAGGCTCCAAACCAAACATACGTACTAACTCAAAAACACCATATGGATTTATCCGTGCGATCAAATCTCCAAATTAACATCATTAACATCGAATTAAACCTCAAAATCATTGAATTATTTCAAACTTCTTAAAACATCAAATGTTGCAATTTAGGTCCGAATCATGTCAAATGACATCTGTTTCTTACCAAACTTCACAGAGTTATCTTAAATCACGTATAAGACCTGTACCGGGCGCTGGAACTAAAATATGGGCCCGATACCAACATGTTCTAATCAAAATTCATTTCAAATTCCTTTAAACAATTTCAGAAAATAATTTTCTTTAAAAATTCATTTATCAGGCTTGGGACGTCGGAATTTGATTCCGGGCATATGCCCAAGTCCCATATTTTTCTTTGGACCCTAGGGACATCACATCACGGGTCCGGGTCCGTTTACCAAAAACGTTGACCGAAGTCAAATTAACTCATTTTATAGTCAAAACTTATCAGTTTTCATAGATTTTCATATTTAGGCTTTCTGGTTACGCGCCCGGACTACGCACGTAGAGGTGATGCTAAATGAAGTTGTCAAGGCCTCAGAACACAGAATTTAATTTAAAAGCAAGTGATAACCTTTTGGGTCATCACATCCACGATTACATCTCCTCGAGCAATTCAACAACTATGAACATCCTTCAATAAAGTCATCAATTAAGATCAATGGCATACCAAACATCATTTTAAGTCAAAAGGTTCAAATTGAGCACAATCTTGTGACTTCGATTGCAACCAACAATTATTCCACATCATATGAATTGCCAACAACTTCTCATTTCAACTCTAAAGGGCTCAAACACTACATTGATCAAAGTAGCAACCAAGTCATGACACTGAAGGTTCAAAATTTGCCTCATTATCACCACAATTATTTTTGTTCATTCCTCCTAATTGGAGACTGGATTAAGTTCACAACCCAAAATTTCATGTTCCCTCACACTTAAGAAAAAATCCCAACTTATAAATTGCAATTTAAACCCAAATGGGATATCAAATGGAAAGAATTAACTCTCTTTCACACAAAGATATTCAAATGCACAAAAGTAGTGCCATAGGCTTACCCTTTATGTATTTCTCCACTAATGTAAACACACTTGGTTCAAAATCAAGTAGGACTTAAAGGATAGTAATGTAGGTTTTTGGATAATGTAGGGCACAATTTAGATAAATGTGACTCAAAACCTCCCTAAGCACTACAATTTGCAACAATTAACGCACACTTCCTTCAAAAACTTTTTCATCTTTTCTACACTTTTCACTCTACACCTAATCTTCCGCTTATTTTTCCTTCCTTTTTTCTTCTTTCTTACTCATTACTTTTTTTTTCAAAAATCAAGGAAGGTTCCACAATTTTTTTTTATTACCTTTCACATTTTAAGCAACTTCTACATCACAACTTTTCCAACCTTCACCCTCAAACTTAGGTTTTTAGCCTATGTTTATACTTTCAAAGTAATTAGGGAAGTAGGATGCCAAAAGATAGATTAATAAAGAATGAAGAGTTAAAACTTGTATCATGGTTACCAAAGAAAAAGTTTAAAGGCTCGAAAGGGGTTGACTAGGGAATATATGCAAGGGTGGGAAGTTTAAGGCACAATAACAGTGCAAGGACGCCTGACATCATTTTTCAAATCAAGTTAGTCTAGGATTTCGCCTTGAAGTACATTCCGGGCAAGTTCTAGACTATAAAAAATGCTAAAGAACTCACAACAAATCTCACCACACATGGAACATGAGAACTCGGGTGACATATAAATCCAAAATCCAATTAAAACTAATGAACCCAAAGAAAATCGCATATAGCCTAAAAGACTATTTAATGAATAAAAATTCGAAAAATAGAACCTAAAAGTTACAACAAGGATTATCACTTCAATCATTTTTTATTTTAAAGATCAAGAGTTCATATGCCAAAGTTTAAATCATGTTGGTACCAAACAAGCCACATGTTAGTTTAAGGACAAAAAGATCACACCCAATAACTAATTTATTCACTACTAGCTACTAAACTAACCAAAAAAATATTTACCTAAAAAATAAAAATAAAAAACTAGACAAGACTAATCCCTTAAGAAAGTTGTCACTCTATCCATCATAGGAAAAAGTCACTCGGTTCGCCACAAATTATTTCCTTTGAAAAGAACTACAGCATAAAAAAAATCAAGGAATTTAATTAATACTAATACAAGTAAGTAAAGTAACAAAATAAGAAAATAAAACTAATGCTTACATGCTAGAAATAAACTATGAAATATCACTAATAAATTATAACGTTAACCAATCTACACATGTTCACAAAAAATAGCAATGTTCTACATACACCAACATATAAATGAGCCACCCCAACCTAAATTGTTATACTATCCTCAAGGCAACTAAACAAAATAAGAAAAAATGAAAGAGGTGCTCCTTGAAACTGCATCACTCCGAGCTAGAGGTACTGTGAGCTCCAAGTCATCCTCATCGTCGTCATTTGATCCACACATTTCCTCAATGTTCTCATCATCTTTGTCAAGAACTTTCTTTTTTTCTTTTCATGTTCTCTCTACTTCAGTTGTCTCTGCTCAATCTTAGCTAATTTACCTTTAATGGCTTGCTGATCCTAAGCAAGATCTATCAAATTTGGAACCTTTCCTTGGCCAGCTGGACCTGCAGATGTGCTCTCTCCAGAAGGGAGACCAGCTACAAGTTGGCAGACCTGTGTCTCCATGCCATAGACCTGGCAAGAGATATAGCTGAGTGTGAGAGGTCCCTGATCATGTGGAACAATAGCAATACAAGTCCCTGTGGCATCTGCGGGAGAATCGATCATCTCAATGATGGTGTGAGGAAACTGGCCAAATGAGGGATATGCTACATCAATCTTTCTTTTCTTCTATGCATTCCCCTCTCTCTTTCTCAGTAATGGATAAATGAGCTTCTATGGCTTCTTTTCCTTCTGTGTAGGCCTCTTCTCCACCCCCGCCTCATAGAATAAATGAGTGATCTAGTATGGGAAGAATAAACTCTTAGTCCTCTCCGCAACAACCTCTGCTATCTCATCAACAATAAGCTATCCCACATTCACTGGTGTGCCCTCTATGATCGCGCAAATCACCATTTCCTTATCAAGTGTAACCTCTGTCTCATTACATGAAGGCATTACTCGAGCACATATAATGGAGAGCCAAGTCTTGGCCTCAGCAGCGAACTCGGAAGACTCGATTCTTAAGTAATTTCTTATCCAGTTTGGCGTCTTTTCGCCATGCAAATGGTCCAAAATCCACTGTGTGCCCAAGTCTTAGCTCTATCTCCGTACACCTGATTGTTAGCATTGAGAAGATTGTAATATGCATTTATCAGTTTTGGATCAAAGCGGACTTGCTTGCCCCTAATAGTAACAACCAAATCATTCTTGAAGTCAGTCTCCACAGCATTTGCATAAAATTCTCTTGTCACTTCATGATTGGCTTTTCTAGGTTCTTCCACAAAGCAAATCCATCCACTCAATACCAATCTTCCATGGAACTCGGGCCATCGAAATTCAAGGTTAGTCAAGAGAATGCCTTTTTCCTTAATCATGCTCCTATACAGTTGTTTGTCGCAGCGGTGGGAACATCTTAGTGATGATAATATGTCCCGATCAAAGTACACTTTTTCGTCATTTTGTTCGATAAATTCTTGAACAATTTTATTTGATGCTGAAGCCATTTTCAAGAACAAAGTACCTACAAAAGGAGTAAATAGGGTAAACACATGTATGGACACTTAAAGCATTATATTAGGAGGTATTTAGGCCAATGAAAGTGATCAAAAAGCCTTAGGATCATAATTGCCGAAGCTACTATTTTGCTGCTTGGGCTTCATTAAACCGCGATCGGGGAAGTGGGCATGCGATCGCAAAGAGCATTTTGATATTCAGCAGATCTAAAGCTACGCGATCACAGAGGGGAATATGCGATCGCGATAGGCAATTTTGGTTCTCAGCAGAATTAGACCTGCGCGATCTTGGAATGGGGCATCGCAATCGCGGGGGTCTTCTTCCTCCCCTAGTTATGGTTCTTTAATGATTTTCAACAAGCACATGGAGGGCATATCTTTTTCTTAGCAATTTCACAACATCTACTCACAAGTCATGCCCGGAATTTTCACATATAAAATCACTCAATCTGTTAACCAATCTCCCTCAGCAAACAAGCACACAAGATTTCCACTTTAGAACATTAACTCAAGCCCTAAAACCTCAAGAGTTTCTGTCATTTTAACATTTCACACTTAGCAATGGAGCAGAAGAAACAAAAGAATCTAAGAGAGAAGAGAGAAATCCACATACCTTGAGAGTGATGGGTGAAATTTTTTCCAATGGACTTAAAGAATGGAGAGTTAGGGATGATTTCAAGGGTTAGAGGAGTAGGAAGAGCCATTCTTAATTTTTGCAGAAATGGCTTTGTTCTTGAATTCCAGTATTTTAATTAGATGGGCACTTACCTGAGCTATGCGATCACGTTCTTTTATCGGCGTTCGCAGAGAACAAAAGCTCCCAAATTTTTGTGACCATGTTTATTTATGTGCAATCGCGTATAGGTAGGAAACATTTTGTTTTACGCGAACACAAATGTCGTTATGCAATCGCAGAGCTCATTAGTTTTCTGCAGTTTTGTTCAGCTACTGATTTGGGCTGTCCGGACCATTCTGACCTGCTCAAATCAACTCTAAAAATTCTAAAACTTGGTAGATTAGTCAAAATAAATATACTAATCTATTTTAAAAAAGAAAATTTCAAAAATGACTAAAATTTTTTAAAACGATAGGTTAAAAATGATAGGTTGCCTCCGACCAAACGTCGCATTTAACATCGTGGCATGATGCAAATAACTTTATCACTTTTCTCTCCATTTGGAAGATATGAATTGGGAACCTAACTTGAAATCAAGCGTGTGACCACGAGCGGTGGGGGGTGGTAAGTATATGATCAAGCCAAACGCCATTTGCTTCATTTTGTATTTCTTGGCTTTAATGTGAGGAATGTCATTTTGCCTTCTTGAATATTCAAATTGCAAGATGTATGGCTCTTGTCTTTCTTATTTACATTCCCACATGGATTCACATGGTTCAATTCCCATATCACCTTACAAGTCCAAATTTGAAAAGTGCTTGGAATGAGATATCAAACTCCCAACTTGCAACTTTTTTCGGATTTTAGAATCCTCTTTTTCCCCCCGAACTAGAGTCATTTTCAATCATCTTTTCAACTACATCGGTTGACTCCAATTCCATTTTTTCCTTGGCATCATCAATAAGCATGGAGTCGATTGGTAGATGTTCAATTCTTGATTCCTTAAAACAAAGCTCACTTTCTTCCTCAAAGTTGGACTCTTCTTGACCTCTTTCCACACTCTCAAATTGATAGGTATAATGAGCCTCAATCAATGATTTTATTTGATCTTCCAATGTGCGGATAGTCTCATCATTTTGATGCAGTGGTTGTTTTAATTCCTCGAGTACCAAGTTTTCTTCTCCTCATTTTCAAGAATAGCCTCCAATATGAGCATAATCCTCTCATTTTGAGCATTTGAGAGTTCTTCTTGATTTTGATCAAGTTCCAAAAAAGGATTTTTGGCTTCAACATCTAAGGAAGGTTCTTGGCTATCATTCACTTCCGAGACTTTTTGGACCTCTAAAGCTTCAAGCATTTCTCTCATTTGTAAGTTTAACCTTTCAAGCGCCAAATCATTTTGGAGACTATTTTCCAAAAGCTCCTCCAAGGCACTTTGCTCTTTGTTTCCTCCTTCAAGTAGGCATTCCACCATGAGCTTGAAATGTCCATTTTGACCATGCTCAATTTCTTCCACTTTCATATCCCTATACTTGTCATCACAAAAAGTAAAATCATCATAGCGGGGGTTTGGGTAAGGGAAGAACAAATAAATACAATTAAACTGATGACCATTTTGACCACCACATTTATCACAAATACTCCGCCCATGAGTTTGAGATTGTGCGCACAGTCCGCCCCCCCAGAGAATTTAAATAATTTTTCCATGAGTGTGGTCCTCCAAAATAAGGACAATGGTCATCAAAGTATGAACAACTACCATCCGACCAATTTTCATTACATGATGTCATTTTTCAGAATTAATAAAATAAACAAGAAAACAATTAAGACGGCAAACAAAGATAACAAAATAATCACATAAATATTCACAAGTTTGGACCAAAGCACGTACGCTTACTTCTCAAAAAACCTAAATACGCAAAATTTTCCCCGACAATAACGCCAATTTTGATGACGTCCAAATCCACTACTAAAAAGTAAATGGACACGGCCGCATGCAATATAATATACCCAACTACGAGTCAGGGTCGAATCCTACAGGGAACAATATGTAGGCAATTAGGAGTGTAAGAGAATTATTACTTATTATGCAATGCCAAACACTTAGGATGGTATTTGAAAAAATATTTATAACTAATTGCAAAAATGTAAACTAACCTATAAAGAAAGTAAAATGATCAATGGCTACAAGTATGGATACAAGAAAATTTAGACTCAAGTAACGATACAATGAATTTCACAATTTTACAAATATGAGGGAGTTTATGTTAATTAGCCTCGGATAATAATTCTACATTAGCTTCTTTCGAAGACTAACAAGACTTCCTAATTAAATTATCCCTAAAACATTAAGAGATTAAACATACCTGAATATGGGTACACGTAGTTTAATCATATCCCAAGGTAGAATCTATAAAGTGAGGGTTAAAGCCTCAAGTTCTTGTTTATTAATCCTTCTCAATCCCAAATTATCTTTCAGAAAATTAATTCAAAGTAAATGGACGAGTCCTAGGGCTAGCTAATACCTTTGGAAACATTAAAGAACAAGAATAATTAAAGAAACAATAATTCACTTCATAATAATAAAAATCGTTCAATACATAAGAACAACATGATATTTAATCCACACATTAAATATGAATATTCCCATAAACAAGATTCAAGTGTTGGAAAAAATATTACACACTTAGATATTCAATACAAAGCAAGGAAATGAAGAAATGAGCATAAATGAGCAAGAAATTCTCAACCAAAAGCTTCTGATCTTCAAGACCCAAGTGTGTGTGCAAGAACCCTAGCTCCAAAACATGTATTCTCGTGTCAAGAGGTGTCAACAATGTCCAGAGATTTGCCAAAGATGATTTATAAATGATCTAAGTCATTTATTAAATAGTTTTGGGGTAAAAAATGTGAAATGCCAAAACTGCCTAGATGTCTACCCAGATTTGTGAATCGCGTTCACGAAAATAGGACTGTGATCGCAAAAAATAATGCTGCAAAGCATTGTGATCATAAACCAGAACCTGCATTCGCATAAAGTACTTGATAGCCGTTGATCAGCTTCTTCATCGCGTTTGTAGAATTTGCCTTATTTTCCTGGCCTTCCTCGATCGCATGTCAATGTTTGCGATCACAAAGACTATTATCTGGCAGCATTCATTTTTTCTTATTTTAACACATTTTGACTTGGTTTCTTTTGTATCTTCTCTAGATCACTTGATTCCTGAAATATGCAAATAAACCTCAATAAATGCCTTAGTTACTCAACAAAATCATCCAAAAGCCTAAGTATCAAATACCAACTTATCATTTGGTCAGCCCAAATGACATCATAGGAAACTCGTAGTGACCATACTAAGTCCTGAAAGTAGTCTTTGGGATATCCGAATCCCGAATATTCAGCTGATGATACCTTGACCGCAAATCAATCTTTGAGAACACTTTGGCAACCTGTATTTTATCAAATTAGTCATCAATCTATGGCAATAGACTTGTTCAACTACTGATAATCAATACGCATGCACATATAACCATCCTTATTCTTCAGAAACAGAACTGGAGTACCTCAAGGTGACACACTAGGCCGAATGAATCCCTTATCAAGTAACTCCTGCAAATGCTCTTAATTCCTTCAACTCTAGTAAGGCCATGCAATATGGTGGAATAGAAATGTGCTGAGTTCCCAGCAATAAGTCAATACCAAAATTGATATGCCTATGGGGTGGTATGCCCGAAAGATCTGCTGGAAATACATCTGTGAAGCCTCTCACTACTGGAACTAACGCAACGGGAGGAGCATAAGAACTAACATCTCTCAAAAAGGCTAGATATGCACCACACCCCTTCTCAACTGTCTGTAGTGCCTTAAAGAAGGACACAACCCTGCTAGGAATATATTGCAATGTAACCCTCCACTCTAACCGTGGCAAACTTGGCATAGTTAGTGTCACAGTCTTGGCGTAACAATCCAGAATAGCATGATGGAGTGATAACCAGTACATGCCCAAGATAACATCAAAGTCTACCATACTGAGTAACAATAGATCTGGTCTCAACACCACCAATAACAACTAAACATGACTGATACATACTATCTACAATAACAGAATCTCCCACATGCATGGACACATATACAGGAGAACTAAAAGTTTTATGATATATATCCAAATACTGAGCAAAGTAAAATGACACATATGAGTAAGTGGTGCCTAGATCAAATAAGACTGATTCATCTCTATGACAAACTAGAACAATACCTGTGATGACTGTGTCTGATTCAACTACCTCCGTTCTACCCAAAAAAGCATAGAATCTAGCTTACCCTCCCACTCTAGGGCGACCCCTACCCGCCTGACCTCCACCCCTAGTTGGCTATGCAGGTGGAGCGGCAACTAGAGCAACAACCATAGCCTGAGAAGTCTGTGGACTCAATGGAATATGTGGAGCAGCAACCCTAGTTGGCACGGCTTCTAAAACTAGCCCTGTCCTGGTCGGCTCGACTGACCGTTGAAAGCACCCTATGCAGGAGGTGCACTAGATAGTGGTGGTGCATAATGGGAAACCTAAGACTTGGAAGTAGCCAGAGTACTACTAGAAGCTGGAAGTGCTGAATGAACCAGACGGCTCACATAGCCTCTACAATGACGAGCTGCAAATGGGGCGCGGGTACCACTATATCCGCCAGAATCTCGAGGCCTATTGGCCACTCTATCCTATCTCTCACGGCCCCGCATACCCTCCAACCTCTGTGCGATCTCTACCACCTACTGATATAGGGTATCTATCTCCAACTCTAGAGCCATGTTGAATCAACTACCATAGTTAAGCCCCTCGATGAATCAGCGAACTCGCTCTCTGATTGTGGAAACCAAGGCAGGTGCATGTCTGGAAAAATAACTGAATTGGATGGCATACTCTAACACTATCATAGTACCCTGGCATAGCTACTCAAACTCCACACGGAATGCATCCTGAAGGGTCTAAGGAACAAACTCTTTTAAGAACATCTCTGAAAACTGAGTCTATGTAAGTGAAGCTGCATCAGCTGGGCTACCCTCCTCGTAAGCCTACCACCACTAATATGCTACTCATGACAGCTGGAATGTTGTGAAAGAAACCCCGTTCGTCTCCACAATGCCCATTACAGAGGATACGATGTCACTTTTCTCGGTGAATCCTCTATAGCTAGGCCATTGAAAGTAGGAAGATGATACTTGATGAACCTCTCAAGTTTAAGCTGATCCTCCTCAAATGCCATTGCCCTAACCTCGAGCTGAGTCGGAACAATAGGTTGCAGTGGCATAACCTCTGGGACCTGATCAACATGGACCCGCTGCTCTAGTGTATGGGCCATGGGAGTCTGAGCTCCTCTTCCAGCCTGAGATGTGACTGGTGCAAAAGGAATCAGCCCTTCTGAGCTAGAGTATTGAATATGCTCAAGAACTGTGTGAGGGTCTCCTGAAGTGCAGAGGTGGCAGTAGGCATCTCGGATGCCCCGCAACTAGAGTTATTGGTGGCTCCTCTATCATAGCTTGTGCAGGTACTGTAGCTGCACCACATGCCCCTCCTCAGTCTCTACCCTAGCCCTAGCCTCTCGCGGCTCTAGCAGGAGTGCAGGTCTCTGATCATCGGATCCAGCGGTACATGTCCACCATCTGTGAGAAAATAAAAAGACAAATATTCGGAATTTTAAAGTCAACAAATTCGCACGATAAGGAATCAAAGAAGTGAAGCTTCCTTACAGTTCCGTAGCCTCTCCAAAATAAGTACAGACGTCTCCGTACTAATCCGTAAGATTCTAATAAACTTGCTTATGACTTATAAGACCTATGAACCTAGAGCTCTGATACCAACTAGTCACGACTCCAAATCCCGACCGAAGGATGTTGTAATGTCACGTAGTCTTTAAGACTAGGTAAGCCTGACATACATGGAGAAATAACTGAAATAATAATAGAACTTCAAACTTAAACCATCTAGCTATCATAAAAGAACTCAACAACACCGCTGAAAATAACTCCCAAAATCTGGTAAGACTGAGTCATAAGCTCAACACGAATATAGTGTAACTTCCCCAATACAAAACTATCTAAATAAAAAGTAAGTAGTAGAAAAATAAGGACAGAGGGTGATTTCTAGGCCTACTAATGCCAAGCAGGTATACCTTGAAGTCTCCAAGATTTATAGCCAATTCACTGTTGCCTAACCTGATACGAGGTACCTGGATCTGCACAAAAGGATGTGCATAAGCATAGTATGAGTATACAACAACGGTACCCAAAAAGTATCAGGCCTAACCCCAGTAGAGTAGTGACGAGGATAGGTCATGACACCTACTAGGATAAGAAAAACGAGGAAAATGAGGCAATAAATAAATATAACAGATGAGCTACAACTAAATTTTATGTAATGAAGGAAACAAGTAAGAAACACATAATAAGAACGTCGATAAAAAATGCGTACAAATACAAGTATGGTAAAAGAGAGATACAACAAGAATCACAACTGGGGTATCGCCTCGTAATCTCTAATCACAATCACAATCTTTCTTTATATCACTACGGGAGCCTTACATTTAGTTTTGAAAATCATTTTTCCCGAAATAGCTACCCGCATTTTAGCCCACCTTATCACGCCGCGTGGCTTCAAGTAGTTTCCCTACTAGTAACATGCATATCAAGTCCACCTTATCCCAATGCATGCGTATCAACCCCTAGCCTTATACCACTACATGCATATCAATATCACAACTCACACCTCAAGTGCCCAAATGCAAACACTTGCTAAAAGAATCAACAATATCAATGTTTCCACAACAAATAGCCCATGGTTCAACAATAATATGTATAAGAATCTCAACAATAACAAACTGAAAGTGAATAGCTCATCAAGAATAGTATTTCAACAATTAATAATTTTTCCTCAATGTGATCAGGACTATTACAACTTCAACACCAATAACTCAACAAGAAGGTATTCCATGAAAACAACAACTTTAGGTAATTAATTCAACAATTAAAGAAGTAATAAGATAATGAGGAAAGCAATAATTTCAACTAAATCATATTAGATAAAATAACAAGTAAGAGGTGGAACATGTGTTAACAATGTAAAATAAAGTATGTGACGGTAGATTAATATATGTAACGGTAGACTAACAATGAAAAATATAACATATTATGGGAATTTAATTGGAGGCAGAAAAAGAGTCCAAATAGCCTAAATCGGTCAAATACCATATACACAATCAACCCAAATCCTAAGGGGTAATTTTTTCCACACAAATTTAGACAAGATACTTATCACAAACAAGCTAACTCAATCCACTAGTAAGCCTTTTCCGCCAATATCCAACTCCGGACAGCTCAAATCTAACTAAAATAACTTTATACCATAAATACAAACTATAGAAAGTTTTTTTGTATAATAAAGTTGTAATATTTAAAGAAAATCAAAAAGTCAACTCAAAAATTCAACCCCGTGCTCACGTCTCGGAACCTAATTAAACTTACAAAATCCAAACATCCATTCAATAACAAGTCCAATCATACTAAAATTATTTCATTCCGGCCTCAAATCAACCTTTAAATCCTCAATTTATAGTTTAGGAAGTCTTCACAAATTCCCCAATGTTTCAACTCAAAATACTAATTGAATGATAAAAATAATAATGGATTCATGGGTGATAATCAAATCCAAGTCAAAAATACTTACCTTGTCAAGTGCTTGAAAATATCTTCCAAAATCGCCCAAAATTGAGTTCTCTAACTCAAATGACGAAAAATGGGACAAATCCACTTATCAAGCTCTTTTTTGCCTAGTTATTCCGTTTTTGCGGACCAACAACACTTATGTGGCTCCGCACCTGTGGAAAATCCATCACACGTGCGGATTTTCACTAAGCTGAGGCAAATTTGCTACTGTGGACAGAAACCCCTTCTGCAGACCAGTGACCGCTTTTGTGAACCCGCTTCTACAGAAGCTCGATAGCACCTGTGGTCCTTATAAAGCTAACCAATATCCACTTCTACGGAAAAAAAATCGCTTCTATGGGTGCGCACCTGCACCCAGATGTCCTCACCTGCGATGCCAACTCAATCCAGCTCCTCTTTGGACCATTTTTGAATTTATAGAACTACTGGTTTTTTGCTTCTTGTGTCTAGTGCTTCGCGAATCGCGATCGTGAAGGTGATATTTTAAGTTGGGGTTGGTTTCTCTTTGAGAACGCGAAGCAATGAGGGGCTTACCCTTTGCAAACGCAACATGTATCTCACGAACGCAAAGCTTTAGGGATGACGTAGGTGATGGCAGGGTTCTTTTTTGAAAACACTTACAAGGGGACGTGAACGCAATGGTTGGCTGGAGATTAAGCCTTCGCGAACGCCATGGCCTTTTGGCCGTTGCCCTTCTAGAACACGTCAGGTTCTTAGGAACGCGAAGAATACCTAACACCCAGCTATTTAAAAGTTGACAGTCGGGATTTGGTCACATTACTTTATTCTTGAAAGATAGAGCTCGACTTACAAATGATTTTGAAGAGATTTTCATCCCCACTTCATTTTTTTTGAAATAAAAGGATGATATTAATAAATGAAAATTACAAAGTCATTACATAGTCCCTAAGGACATTAGCATTGCCAAACTTGGCAAGTTTGTTACACACAGAAGAAACAACATACGTAGAACTAATACTAAGACCATGTTTATCCTTTGACAATTGAGGTTCACTGCTTCCTTCGCCAAGAGATGGGCCACAACATTTCCTTACCTGAAGTTATGTATTAGGGTTGGGAGCTTCAGCTGGTGCATTAACCACCTGCATTCAAAAATTAGATTAGAGAGGTTTTGGTTATTCTCATAGAGAAGTGTTATAATATCCATTGAATCTGTCTCTATTTCTATTTTTGGGAACCTCATTTCCTGAGAAATTTTTAATCCTTCATGGAGAGCCATTAATTCACATTGTATGACTGATGAAGCATAAGTTGATTTGCAGAAGCCAACGATCCAATCTACATTGTTGTTTCTAAATACACCACCAAGGCCAGCTTCTAGTGTATTTTTTGAGAAGGCACTGTCAATGTTTATCTTGATAATATCTGTTGGGAGTTTATACCATTTGATCTCAATTAAAAACCTGCTTTCTTTGAAGGGGTTCTTTTCCGTGAAGAAATTATATTCCCAGTCTTATTGTAAAACATCGGTGGATTGAACCTCTTAACTAAGGTTGTTGATGTTGTTATTATTTCTATTTTTTCAGATATTCCAAATGGAGAAAGGAAATATGGTTTTCCAGTTGCTAGCATGCTTACTATTATGAATAAAATTTTCTTTTAGACTAATCATCCAGTGTGAAGCATCATTTAAAGGGTCAGTGGGGATGCCCATATTTTTCAAAAAAAAAAAAAAAACTTTGTGCCAGGGTAGTGGAGAAAAATGTGTTGTGCATCTTTTAAATCTTCCCTACAAACTGTACAAGAGTTGGCTATATTAATGCCAATGCAGAATAAGAAAGCTCTACAAGGAATGTGGTTATACATGCATTTCCAAAAGAAGAGTTTGATTTTGTTTGGATATTATAAATCCCAAATCCAGTCAAAGGCGGATTTTGGTGTTGTGGTAGGATTTATAAGTTTATGGCACGACTTAATGGAAAAGAAACCATTAGAAGTGACACCCTAGCTCATAATATCCTTTTCAAAGACCTTGTTAAGGATAGGAGATGCGGCAATCTTGTTCAAATTGTGAATCCAATTTGAGTTCCAAATGTTGATTTTTGAATAAAAGTGAGGGTGCCACAAGATGCCTTCACTGCAAAATTTCCAACCTTTTAGGATAGATTTCCAAATAAAAGATGTGGTGTTGGTTGATTTTTTATGAAATACTTGTGCGAGATGAGTTGAGCCCATGGGGTGTTTATGTTTTGTAACAGTCTCCAAGAAAGACCTGTTAGTAAGGCAATAAGTTTTTGGTTGATGCCTTATGTATGCCAAGGCCTCCTTCCTGTTTACTACTAGTGACAGTTTTCCAGTTGACTAAGTGGAGTTTTTTGAGGTGTTGGTACTTCCCCAAATGAAATCCTTTTGTATTTTATCAATTTGATTTAGGATTTTTACTGGGAGATAAGTATATTGCATGGAATGAGTGGGGATAACATTAAGCGTGCTGGTCGCAAGGGTTGTTCTACCAGTCATATTGAGGAAAGAACATTTCCAATGCGATATTTTGTTGTGTAATTTGTCTACTATGAATTGAAAGTCTCTAGGTTTAGGACTATTATTTAAAATTGGAAAGCCTAGGTATTTCTCAAATTCATGACTAACTTTCATTCCAAACAGGCTTGGGAAGTAACTTGAAGTATCAAGAGGACAATTTTTTGGGAGGGTGATTTTAGATTTGATAAAATTGATGGATAGACCTGACTCTAGGCAGAAAAATCCATATAGGATTGAATGTAATAGCCAAATTTTTTGTTGGCCTTACCCGTTAAAGTTATATCATCCGTAAATAAAACATGGGAGAAAGAGGTACCTTTATGAGAGATTTTAATCGGTCCCAATTTAAAGTGTCTATTTGATAATTAATAAGTTTTGAGAGTAATTCTAAGCATATGATGAAATTCTAAGAGGATAGGGGGTCTCCTTGGCGGATACCCCTACTGGGACTAACGAAATCAGTAGTTGTATCATTAACAAGAATTCCTATTGAGCTGGTACACATATATGTCACACCTCCTTTTTTTCTACACCCCCGAAAGGGCGTAAAAGAGTTTTTCCAATTAAAGGACAATCAAAACGAGATTATTATTAAAAGATTCAGAGTCTCCACTTGGGAGATTTATGCTATCCCAAATCACCGGTTGAATCCCGAATCGAGGAAAGGATTGACTCTGTATTACAGTCCGCGAACCAGACATCCGAGTAAGAAATTCTGTTAACCCGGGAGAAGGTGTTAGGCATTCCCGAGTTTCGTGGTTCTGGCATGGTTGCTCAACTGTTGTATTTGGCTTATTTATCCCATTTTAGTACATGTTTTAGCCTATGTGCATTTTTTACCTTAAAACCGCTTTTATTTAAATGTTTTTAGGAAGATTCAATGTCACATAAAATGCGTCTTGAACCACGTCACATAAATGCACCCGCAATTCGCAACACATTTTATTTAACGTTGTTGAGATTTGGATTTTGGATCACATAAATGCGCACCCGAGTTTAGAAATTAAGCATCACAACTACGTCACGGAAACCGTACCCGTAGTCACGATGATACTTTATGCCAGAGCTGAAAGAGAACCTTTAATCCTTGGCCAAAATTCCATTGGATAGTAAGAACAAATAAGACTGTTTGCTAGCAAGAAAGAGGGGACGGAAATTTTCCCCGCTTGAAACTATTAAAAATGTCTTGAAGATATTGCACATGCTATATAATAGAGAGATTAAAAAAAACAATTAACGATATAGCTAGTTCACACTCAGTCCCAAAGATAAAAAAAAAAAAACAAAAAAACAAAGCGCCATCAGGCTCTATGCAAATATATTCTATCATTTTATTCATGACTCTACCTTAATTTAAATTTCTAGTTAATGTTTAACTTAAGGCAGTGGAAGGGACATCGTCGCATCGATTCAATCTTTTTACTCAATAATGCAAGACAAAAACAGTTACAACATAAAACACCAATTAATCTTTGAAAAGTTAAAAAGCAGCATACATCTAAAACCAGTAAACAAAACTAATATTTTTTTGTCAAATCAACAGTATAGAAAGGTGAAATCTTTAATAAAGGCAATAAGCTAAAAGGGGAAAATAGAAACACCAGTGCAAGTGGACATTTAATACACTTAAGGATATTCAGTGAGAGCTAAACAATTGCCAGTTTAAAGGGGTTAACACTAGTGCCTGAAGCATGCAAATAGATTTAATTTCTAATGTTCACCAGCTTGCTTAATATTAAATCAAACTGACTCTCTAAGATCGAATCATATTTAATTATCGCCTACCCCATGAAGTGATTATTAATTGACTACACTTAACAAAGTTATCAGCTAACAAACTCAAGAGAATACACCATTTTGAACAGATTATAGATTGATAGTGAGACAAGCAAAACAATGTCATAGCAACCATGATCATCCAAACCTTAAACAAGAACACACAGATGAAGCTTAAGAGGGTGATGAAGTGTGAAATGGACCTTTATGTGTAGCTTTTCAATAGTAGAATTTCTTTAAGAAACAAATTTACACTCGAAATGTAACAAACCGCGGATGAAATTCAAATCGGAAACCGGTAGGCAGTGCCTCAACGCACGACTGAAACAGACTCCTTTCACAATGACCTCCGGTGACCTCGAAAATCGCCGGAAAACTCGAACTAAACTAGAAAACGAAACCAGCAAACTCTATGACAGTAACGGGTGTTTTTTCTTGTGTGTTTTCTCGCTGGGTTTGGAGCTGGTTTTGACAGCGGCTGGCGGGGAGGTTCCGGGGTTTTGTGTTGAAGAAGAAGGGTGTTGAAGATTGAAGATGAAGCAACAGGCACGTCTATGGTGTTCTAGCGTTTTCGTTAGAGATAGGGGTCTTTTTTGTGTGTATTTTTGCTGCACAAGATAGGGTCTCCAGAAGATGAAGCTCGAAGGTTGATGCTTGCTTGTGGCTGCGGCGGCTGTTCATGGTCAAGCCATGTTAGGTTCAAGCTCCTAAGGTTTCCATGGCTGCTTCTTTGTGTGTGTAGAAGAAAACGTTGGGGGGGGGGGGAGGGGGTTCTTCTGAAAAGCTGCGCAGCTGAGTATATTCCCTCTCCTCTCTTTTGATTTTTTAAGCACTAATTTATAGGTAGAGTTTAGGTTTAGGTGTATCTCTGTGTATTTTGCCCATTAGTCCCTAGGTCTTTTGTGTTAAGTCCTTAGGGTCTTCTTTATTTATTTTTTTATTCCGAAGAAGAGTCTAGAAGGGTCCCTAGGCTTAATGGACTAATCCGAATTGGGCCAAGAATTGGGTCCTAAAACTCTTAAAATTATGATCCAACACCTTAATTGACTCATTTTAAAGTAAGATAAAAATACTACCCCATGCCAAAGGCTAACATGAAACTATTATATATTATTTATTTTCAAAATTATATAAAGATAAAAATAAGTACTATTTTTGTATATTTTTATTTAAATTTATGAAAGATACGTAAGCTAAAAATATATTTTTTCGTAATTTTTCATTTTTATGACGAAAATAAAGTAAAGAAGTTAAAAATAGTTGAAATATCTATATTAGGCCTAAATTAAAGAATCTAAGGGTTCTATAGACAAAGGACCATTCTAGTCTATCAAATATTTTTTCAAGATCGATTTTAATCAGCATATCAGGGATAGATTTTTTGTTTTTACGAAGGTTATTCATTAATTCCTGGATGATAATAGTGGTCTCACTAGCTCTCCTATTTTTAATGAAACTAGACTGGAGAGGACTAATGAGGTAGGGAAGGATAGGTTTAATCATGTTAGCAATAATTTTAGTGACTAATTTGTAAGAGGTATTACATAGACCAATCGGTCTATAATTTTTGAGGTTGTTTGCATTAGCAAATTTAGGGATAAGACATATAAAGGTTTCATTTATACCACTAGGCAGTGTTTGGGAATCAAAAATCATATAGCAGTGGGAATTTATCAAATTTTTTATGATGTGCCAGTATTTTTAATAGAAGAAAGGATGAATTCCATCAGGCCCAGGAACTTTGAAATGTTTAAAGGAGAAGATAGCCTTGATGATTTCAATATTTTATATGGGAGTATCAAGACTGCTTAAATCAATATTATTGTGGCAAGTAGGATTATTTAGGATGGCCTTTTGTATGAGAGATGGTTTTAGAGGTTGTGAAAGCATTTACAAAGAATTTGAGAGTATGGTCTAATATTGATTTAGGGTCAGTAATCCATTCACCATTGTTGTTGGTGAAGCTCATAATAGCATTACGAGCTTACAGTTAGAGGCCATTAAGTGATAGAATTAAGTATTGGCATCCCCCTCATTTAACCAAGAGATTATGGAGCGTAATTTCCAAAAGTCTTGTTCCATTTTCAGAATATTATTGTACTCTAATTTGAGTTGAGATTCTAAATTTTGTAAGAAGTAACTTCTTGGTATGAGGGAGAAGATTGAATTCCATTGAGCCTAGCTAGGAGTATTTTTTTTCTTTTTGAAGATGTCTCCAAAGGTCTCATTCTTCCAATTAAGAACAATGTCCCTAAAAGCAATTTGTGCATCAGTTAAATTATCATTTGACCAACATTGTTTAACTATATTAATGAAGTCTGGATGCCTACACTTAATAGTCTCTAATCTAAAAGATTTATTATTGAAATTAACATTTTTAGGGGATAATTGAACTAATAGAGGGCTATGGTTAGAGTGAGTTCTGGGCAGGTGAATGACCATTGCATTGGAAAAAAGGGATAGCCAACTATTATTAACAAAAATCCTATCTAATCTTTCCATAATTAATCCTCTAGATTTTTTTCTATTATTAGTCAATGCATACTTACACCCTTTATAACCTAGATCCAATAGATTACATTTGTTAATGTTATTCCAAAGTGTGTTACTCCTCCTATGGTTGATTGGGTTACCACCAAATTTGTCATTTGCACTAAAAATATCATTAAAATCACCCCTAGAAGCCAAGGCTTAGAGTTATTATTGTGGATACTTTCAATAATATTCCACAATGTACATGTTTTTTCTAAGTTAGTACTAGCATATACCTAGGGAAATAACCAAGTAGTATTAAAGGGTGTTACCTCGACAGTGGCATGGATCTCTTGGTTCCTCCTGACAAAGTCATGAACTCTTACAATACTAGCATCCCACATAATCACCATACCCCCATCTTGATCCTCCGCTGGGACCTCAATTATTTCCGTAAAAGAAAAATCATTCAGTAAGGTGATATGATTTTTCATACGAGTTTCTAGCAAGGTAACCATGCAAGGTTTGTGAGTATCGACCATTTTCGTAAAATTTATACGGAAGTTGTCATTGTTACCACCACGAATGTTCCATATGATTATGTTAGTAGGCCTATACATCATTGATACATGGTTGTTGTTTGAGCTATTCTCCATTCTTGCATGGAGCACTAGGTTCCTCCTCAGAGAGGGAACAAGTATCATTGCATGGCTCCCCACCATTGGGTCTTGTGGTGGCCTGATGTCCATTGAGCACTTGTACAAGGATGGGGGGCAACTGAGCACATACCTCTTCTCTTGCATCTCCCTGAAGAGATAGACTTTTTCTTCGTTTAGACTTAGAATTCTATTATCTCTTCCGATCCTAGTAAGTTCATTTCTTCTACATTCTCTACTGGAGGCTCTTCTTGTTCTTGCACATTGGGATTGGCTGGTTGTGGTGGTGGGATGTTTACTGGGGGAGCTACTTGAGCTTGGTTCTAATGTAAGTGTGGGGCTGCTGCCCATGGCATAAAGATTGGGTTTAGGTTTTGAATCTTCCCCCGGAGGAAAGAATGGGAGAACTAAAGACATGTTCTGTGGTTGGAGGAGATTGAAATGATATGGAAGGTTCCATTGAATCCTCATGGCCTGAGCTTGTGCATTCATAGGGGGGGCTAGTGGATGGAGTATGTTTTTTAGCCAAACATGGTTGTGGTAGTTGCTCATGGCCATATGCATTCCTTCGAAAACAAGTTGAGCTAGAAAGTGAGAATTTTGGAGAATGATCACTGTTTGCTGACCATCTAGGATCATGTCGAATGTGACTGCATGACCCATCAATGCTTGTTCTATCCATATTAGAGGTTGGTGATCTTGAGGTAGAGGTGGTTGGATGAAGAAGATTCTTTGGTTTCCTTATTGGTTGTTTAAGTTTGGAGGAGGGTTGGCAATTGTGTGAGCTCTCTGATGCCTTAGGATTTGCACAAGTCTGTACCTCCTCCTTTGTGATATGGGAATTCTTGGCATTATGGATATCAAGGGGATGGTTTATAGTGACAAGGTCATTTTGATCAGTGGAAGGTGGAGGGGTTTGGGTAGAGGGATTTTCTAGGTTGCTAATAATTTGGTCTATTTGCATGCTTTGCTTGCATTTTTTAGAAGAGATTTTAAGCGGATTTGGTATAGTAGTAGGGTTAGGCACGTGTTGGCTCTCATTGGCCAAATGTTTAATTGGTGAGGGCATATGGGATATGTGTTGTGGGGCCTGGTCTTCTTCCATGCAATTATTAAAAATATTTTCAATTTGTTTAGGGTAATTAAGGAGATGGTTATCGGCTGAAATAGTTCCTTTCCAGTAATTAGTATTGTAATTTTCTAAGTTGTTATCTTCCTTATTATCTTTAGTGGGGCAATTTAATAGCTGCATGTTGGATAATTTACTTTTCTCCATGTAAGACACATTGCCACTGGGTTTTTTTTAATGCCAAGTTTTTATTTCTTAAAAACAAATTATTTTTAGAATTATGCAAATCATAGTCCTTAGTTTTTATGGGCGGATTCTCCAAGGTGGAGAATTTGTTGCTACGGTTAACGAAATTTTTTTAAGGAGAGGTGAAATGATTAGCGGGAGCTTTATTTTTACTCATGGATTGAGTGTTTGAAGGGTTAAATCTAGTATTAGGGATTTGAGTAGAAGACTTACACGGTATTGGATGTGGGGGATTTGAGTGAATATCTGGATTTTGTATGGTTTCATAACCCCTTCCATTGGTTCATTTTTTCCTGGGACTTAACCGTCTGCCATGTTTTTCCATTTACCTTGTTGACATTGCTAACTTCGTTAGGGTGAGGATTTAAATTACCTGGAAGAGTGTTTAGGACTGCAGTGGAGCTTTTACATATTGGCACCTCATTGCCACATGACCCAGTCTCCCACATTACTTGCATAGAGTGTTCTCTCCCTCATATTGGATGATTTGTCTGTGGTAACCAATATTGATGAAGGGGATAACTAGAACCTCGAGTGGGAGCTCAATGCACAGTCTGGCATAACATCCCCTTAGCGTAGAGGAAGTGCACACATCCACTTTTAATAACTTACCAATGATATTTTCAATTTTTGCTAATATAATACCATCATAAAACTCGGTGGGTAATTGATGTAGACGAATCCAAATGGTTGTGAGTTTTTTTACTTCCGTTGCTATAAAATTTGGCTTCCATCTCTGGATTGAGAGAAAATGATCAAATATGAACTATGGGCCTTTAGAACTCTGACCATGTGTTCCTCGCATTTGAATTTTGTTATGTAATAGTCTTCTCCTAAATCAATTAGGGGAAAATTTTCCATGATTTTCCAAGCTTCTTGAATTTTCCTTTTGAGAATATGATGTTGTATTTTTTTGCCATGGAGTTTGATAATGAGAGAATATTCCCATGGTTGATATATATGCTCCTGGTCTTCCTCCGAGTGAATTTTCTGTTCTTCAACGGAATTTGAGTGTATGGGTAAAGGGTTTATTTCTTGGATTTTTGTAGTAGTACCAACATATGTAGGGGTCTCAACAATTATTAGGGAATGATGTACTCCTACAATTAGTTTTTCCTTAAAACTCTGGACTTCTTCCTTTTGAGTTTTAGTATCCATATCCGGTGGTTTAGGGGGAATATGAAAATTGTCGTTGATTGGATCCATTTCAGATGGCATTTGTTATTGAAGGGATGAAGATTTGGTTTGTTTTAGTGAGAGGCTAGAGGAAAAGTTTTAGAGAGACAAGTCCCTCCAATGAAACCTAGGCTCTAAAATCTTTTTATCCCCACTTCATTGGTTAGTGATGTTTAACTAGTTTTGATGTATTTTCATAATCACCCATTGATTTTAATCTTTAATCTATGAATTTCAAGGCAGAAATTAGGGATTTTTGGGTAAAAATTAGGGATTTTTGAAAATTAGAGATTTAGACCTCAAATTGAGGTCGGATTTCGAAACAAATCACATAACTGAGTTTGGGGGTTAATGGGTAATCAGACTTTGGTACAAATCTCGGGTTTTGACCAAGCAAGCCTGGGGGTTGACTTTTGTTGACTTTTTTTAATTTCATTAAAGATCGAATTTTTTTACTCATGGGTGGATTTCGAAGCTTATTTTGAATTATTTGAACTATATTTGGCTTGATTTGATTTGTTTGGAGGATAATTCTAAAGGATAAGCCGTGGTTGAGTATTGATTGGGTTGCGGAAACACTATTAAGAAAACTGGACTTAGCTAGGAACTTCATCGGTAATTAGTCGCTAAATTGCTTGTAGCTAAAGAAATTCTTGATAATTTGTCTCTAATTCGTCTCTAAATATGATTGGCGACAATTTTTTTTTGATTTAGTTACGGAATTTGTCCGTTGCTAAATCTTATTTTCTTAGTAGTGAAAGAGGTAAGTGCCGATGATTAACCTTGAATTGAGGGAATTAGGACTTGAATGAACTATTTGCAGATTGATTTATGTATGGGGAGGGTGTATATGCAAGGTGACGAGTGTATATACGTAGTCACTAGTTAAGCATGCGGGTTGGGACATTTATTTATTGTTCTTTAATTATCTCATGCTTTGATTTGATCCATGTTATTACTTGTTAAAGTGCTTTAATTTGTGCTTGCCTTTACGTGTTAATTTCACGCCTTTATCTCTTACCTGCCTTAATTGCTAATTGTTTCCATGTTTCCGTGTATTTATATGTTGATTGTCTTTATTATCCTTTTTACCTCGTGTGTTATTAGATAGCTAGTTTTATATGCCTTATGTGTTTAATTATGTAATTCTTCAATTGTGTTTTAACAAAGTTATGTCGTAGTTGGTTGTAGATGTTCATTAACATTGTTATTGTGTGGTATCAAATTGCACGGCGCAACGGTTATAAGTATTATTGTGTGGGATCGGGTTGCACGTCGCAACGGTTATTGGTATTATTGTGTGGGATCTGGATCCATGCCGCAATGGTTATTGGTATTATTGTGTAGGATCGGGTTGGATGCCGCAATGGTATTTGTATATTTATATTTTGGATCAGGTTGCGCGTTGGAACAAAAAGACATGTTATTTATATATTTATGGATCGGGTTGTGTGCCGCATCATAAAAGTTATTATTTATTTATATTTGTAGATTGAGTTGTGCGCGGCAACAAAGAAGACATTATTTATTTATATTTGTGGATCGGGTTGCGCCACCGTAATGGAGAAGACATATATAACTATTTTGAGCTGTTATTTTCCGTATCCGTGTTGTATTGAGGAGGTTGAGCTTTGATGTTATTACAGGGCCTCTGTTATGTGATTTATGTTCAAGTTTCCACGTTGTACTTGTTTTCTCAGTTTTGTTGTTATTTCAGTATATTCGTATGGATTTTTGGTGAGTGCCTTGTTAAAGCCTCGTCACTACCTCGTCGAGTTAGGCTCGGCACTTACAGAGTTCATGGGGTCGGTTGTACGTATTTACCCTAAAATTCGAGTAACAATTAAACTTATATTGTGGTTTTAAGGATATGTGATTTAATCCAATACCAATCTATATTGGATTTAATCCAATACCAATCTATATAAATTAAAGAATAAAATAAGTCAAACCAGTGTGCAAGCCAAATCTCGACCTCGAGCTATGACAGTCTCGAGGTGGAATAGTGGGAATAGCAAGTTACAAAACAACTCTGATGAACAATAAGTAAAATAGCTAAAGATTAAAGTGCATGTATTTTCTTATCAACCAAAAAACATGTCTTACAAATGAATGTGCTCCCCTTTATATAATAGGGGAGTACTAAATAAGGTACCCTTATAATTACAGTAGGAAATCATATTTGACAGCTGGCAAACCGCCAAGGGTCAATCCATTCCGCAATTTACGCTGTGATCTTCGGGCCGTTGCGGGTATCTCGCTCTTTCTGTTTGTTACCCCCCCCCCCCCATGTTTTTGAAAGTGAAAGTATGTCATAAATAAATTAATGAAAGCTATCAAATGAGATGTTACATCCCGCATTTTCGTACGTTAATGTTTCGTCGTCAGTTAACCAACGTATGTTGGAATGAGATTATTTTGAGATTATAAGCATTATGCTATTTCAAATAAGTGATGAGTAAATTCGTGAAGGAGAGAGAGTAAGCAAATCAAAGAAAATGAGTTTCGTCCAAGTTTGGCATTTTGGGAATGAAATATGGCCCAAACTATAATACCCGGTATTTATGGACTAGTGCCATATAAGGTACCACATGACCACGATAGTAAGGTGTATAAGGTGAATTAAATGTGAGTTGTATTTTAAGTAATTTGAGATAATTCTTAATTATATGGGTAATTGGTTGGTTATTGGTTAATATGAGGTTAATTAGTTTAATAGTGAATTAGTGAATAATTAAGATTTTGGATAAGTTTAAGAAGGCATTTAACGTGGCAGCAAGGACTTAAGACATTATGACTCATTGGTCTTGATAAATGGGTGGCATGTGTAAGGAAAGTTTTGGATTAAATAAACCTCAAAAGTGGAGCCCACAAGTCTTTAAGGTAAGGGATTTTCTTATAGTTTGTAATTAAGCACTTGTGCTGCTAAGAAACCGGAAAAGTCTCAAACAATATTTCATGCAAATCTTTTACAATGTGAGATAGATCTACGTGATTTTGCTTTAGCAAATTGTTTTATCCGAAATTATACTGCGTAATAGCAACAGAATTTTGCAATCTAAGGGGAGTACGGTACAATCTTTATCAAGAATATCATAGGAATTTTCTCCTATGTCGATTCGATGTGACGGGTTGTCATAATTGACGTGTGTTATAGAGATTGTGAAGATAATTGGCTCAAATATATTAAGGCTATTTCTTCTTTCTTTTGGCATGATCTATACGATACAAACGAAACGAGAAAATGCACAACTTCCATAAATGACTCTATTCATAGAAGTATTAGAGGTGCATATGTTCTTGAATTTCTATCTGTCCTACTATTTTATCATCTGTTCATGGGTCTCAGAAAAATACGTAAGTTGAAAAGTTTACTTCATGATATTACTCAAAGGCATAATGCTCTTATAACATTCCAAAAGATTTTATTGACGTACTTTTCATGCATTGCATTCATTTATACATATACATTGATTCATGACTAGATGGCATTATATACGCGTATATATGTATATTATATGTATATGGGATATGGAAAAAGGTTACGGCGTTATATATGCACCACCACCTGATCAGCTGGTATACGTTGATGATGTTGCCCACAGTGGCCGAGATGATATGATAGGATGCCCTCAGAGGCTTGATGATGTTATGAACACAAGTACCTATGCACGACATAACATTCATACGCATATCCATGACACTATAAGTATTTCATGATTTACAGAATTATCTAGACTTACAGGTTGAGTTATTTACTCTATACTTCTTACATGTCTATTATTTATTGATTTTCATTCCATACATACTCGGTACATTATTTGTACTGACGTCCCTTTTGCCTGGGGATGTTGCGTTTCATGCTCGTAGGTCCCGATAGACAGGTCGAGAGTCCTCCAAGTAGGCTATTAGCTCAGCAGAAGATGTTGGTGCACACCATTTGCTCCGGAGTTGCTTATTTGGTCAGTATAATTAGGATATGTATTGATTGGTATGGCGGGGCTCAGTCCCGCCCTTTATGATACTTATGTAGTCTTAGAGGCTTGTAGACAGATGTCATGTATACGGATACTTGTATGGCCTTGTCGGCCTATGTTTAGATTACAAATGATCATGTTGGCCTTATAGGCCCGTATGTCACATGTATAAGTTTTTATATCAGGTCAGGTCATCCTATATTGAGTATTCCCTTATGTTTATTCTGGCTAGCCCATGATGGCCCGTTTGGCCCATTTGCCAATGAGAGTATGATAAGAAAGATATGTATATTGGTACTCTATTGAGTAAGGCATCGGGTCCCCGTTGCAGCCTATATGTTTGGGTTGTGACACTGTTACTGAATCATAACAATATTATCTCGAGGTATGCCTTCTTCCGACCTCGGCAAACGATTTCGACCTCGACCTCGACCTCGATATTAGGAAGGAGGCTCGACCCCGAACTCAGCATCCTGGCCTCTCGACGTGGTATCACCTTTTCCATCGGAGAATGAAATCGGGTAGCCCCCATTTCTACCACATACAGATAGTCCCCTCGTTTCTTAGAATAAAATGATAAGAAACGACTTGAACCTCGATTTTTCGGAGGCCCTGATGATCATGTCCTCCTCATGATGTAAGCTCTTGAGGTGACCGAAACATCCCATCGGTTCGTTTCCCCAAAACATTAAATGCTTGCCAGTGGCGGTAGGCCACTAGCGCTGCCGAACCGCCACCTTATGCCTAAAAATACAGGGCTTCTATTTGAATCAAAAACTTTGCGTCCACCTTCAAACATTCTTGAACTCTTCCTCTATTCATCTTTCTTTTTCATTACCTGTTGATCCACCCCTTTTAGCACCAAAAGATATAAAACTCCACCTCTTTCCGCTTCCTCCAACCTGAATCAATGGCGAAAACCTCCAAAACCGTTCCTCTTAAGGAGAAAGATTCCTCCTCTTCTTCTCGGTCGACCAGTGATAAAGCGCCGGCTCTTCATGAGATTTTTCTTGGTCCCTGTGTCACAAAGAACGACTTCAAAGTCGAAAATCACCCATTAATCCCTTGCCGATATGAGCACGTATCAAGATATATTTGCTCGATAACGGAGAAACACCTCGAGGCCATGAAGAGAGATTATGGTTGGGGGGACCAGGTCGTGGTACAGATCCCTTCCCCTGAGGATAGTATCACCACTCATGTAAAGGGGTTCCTAAGTGTCTACACTTACCCCTTAACACTGGATCCCATAGATCCAGTCGTCATCAATCACCCTCGACTAGATCCACCCTTCTTTCTAGCGCATAGTTATCATGATCTGTTTCTTCTCCAGCAAGGCCGAAGGGCTAGAGTTCACCCTCAACCATCTCATTCGATTATATCGACCTTAACTTTTCCGAGGGTTGATCAAGCTCCAACTTCGGGCGACCAAAACCTTTTTTGCTAGCAACGACGAGGATAAATATCGGGGTTGGATGAGCCGATTCGTGCGAGTGAGGACCTGCGACATCATCCCAGAGGAGAAAATGCCATTCCCAGAGAAGTGGAACCCCGAACGTAAGTGAATTTTTTACCTATTAGCCTTCGTGCTCCTTTTTTGCATTATGTGATGCATTCATCTATTTTGCAGCGGTTGCTTGGATGTCCCATGCGGTCAATGACCTCGAAGACTGGGTCCGAAGACTAGCCTCAACCTCCTCTTATAACGAGCGCCGCTAGCGTGACTTGGCGAGGGGTAGATGGAAAGCCAAACATCAAGGTAAGTTTATCTTGTAAGCTTTTGATGTTTTCCTCTTTATCGGAGATGTCTCTTTACTCATACTTAATTCACATTCATGCAGGCATTGAAGATATTTCTGAAATGAGGCCAGCCCTGCCTGGGGAAGAGACCGAGTCCCCGATTCCGAAATCGGTGAAAGATAATAAAAGGAAAAGGGTTTCGAAGCCCGAAGACCCCAAAGATAAAAGGGGTCCAGCTCGAAGACGCAAAAAGAATCTCATTCCCGTGGATATAGAATCGGTCCACCAGATGAATGAAGAAGAGGAAGACGAGGGTGAAGACTCAACACTAGTGGTTTGAGCCAGGAAGCCGGTTGAAGCTGCCAAGCCCTCCGAGCCGGAGACCCTGCCTCGTGATGAGGATGCTTCGAAGATAGATGCGAGCACAACCCCTGAATCTACCGAGGTCAAGATTGTTCCCTAGCCATCAACAAGCACACTATAAAGGGTAGGTTTTGAGATCCCCAAGGCTGAACAGAGCACCCCGAGTGATTTGCTCGGGGCCATGACAATAGGTCACTCTCCCTCTCTACCGACTTATTCTGAGGAGGCCATAAGGAAGGCTCGGGCTCTGTAAACGCCTGACGTAGGTGGAGTCCCAAGTGAAGAGGATCCTTTCCAGGATTACTTTACTGGGGTCGGTGACGCTGCCGATCTCAATGACGCATCTACCCTTTTCAAAGAGGCTCAACGCCTTTTATCCCGAGTAAGCATTAATTCCTAACGTTGTAATTTTCTTTTCCTTCTTCTCCCTTTACCCTAACTTGTATCTTTCTTTCTGTGTAGGTTTTCACCAAGTTTAGGGTCGACCTAAGCCAATGCGAGGTCGAGCTCCATAAGACCTTGGATGAAAGGAACGCTTTGAAATCTCCTTTGCAGTCAAAAAGAGGAGGAGCTTAGGGACCATCGGGCAGACTTGGCCAAGGCTCGTAAGGATGAGGCCGAGCTAGACAAGCAGGTAACTGTCATTTTGAAAGAGTATAGCCTACTCGACCCAACTGTGGAGGCTAATACTTCAGTGTCTCAGCTGCAGCAAAAACTTGTCACGACCTGGATTTCCCACCCTCGGGAGTCGTGATGGCACCTACTAGTGAAAGCTAGGCAAGCCAACCAATTGAACTATCTACCTTATTTCCATTTTTAATCCGATAACGGTTAAGAGACAACAATTAGATAACAATAGAATTGAATAAGCCGAAGGCTACATTGTAAAGATTTAATAATACTGCTAATACCAATCCATAACAAATCTACCCAAGACTGGTGTCACAACTTCACAGACTGTCTAAAAGTACTACAAATAAAGGTGTGAAAGAAATAAATACAACACTGTCTTTGAAAGTACATGAAAGAAACAGGAATAGTAGATAGAAGGAGACACCAAGGCCTGCGGACGCCCGGATCGCCTGATGAACAAGAAACAGCAATCTCACTGCGGTCCGAAGTCTACCGCACTGGGATCTGTACACAAAAATGTACAAAAGTGTAGTATCAACATAACCGACCCCATGTGCTGGTAAGTGCCTAGCCTAACCTCGGCGAAGTAGTGACGAGGCTAGGACCAGACTTCCTAATAAACCTGTGCAAGATAGCGTACAAAAATAATAGGAAGCAGATAGCAATGGTGGCAACAATGATCAACCAGGGATATAAATAGCAGGCGACAAGAACACCATAAATGCTTCTCAAAAAATAATAAATACAAGTGCAATCAATTAATCAAGTCCTTCAAATATAAATCTTTCGCCTATAAATCCTTCAAGTAATAATCTCTAAGATTATATATTTTTCAATAAATATATTTCGAATATATTTCCTTCAAATAAATATCTTTCAAATAAGCATCTTTCGAATATAATTCTTTCGAGTAAAGGTCACCTTGTGACACCTCATTTCATAGTCATAAATAATATAGGTCTCAGCCCATTTTCATATTTTCATGGCACCTAGTGCCCATATTTATGTCACAACCGCGCGGACAACTCACGTGCCATTAAATAAAACCATAATATTTCCCCCAGCACCTTGTGCCCACATATTTCTGTCTCACATTGCACAACAATATTCTCATGTTACTCAGCTCATAGGTTCCATAACCCAATACAATTAAGAATGTTCAAGGAGCCTCCTTCACTTAACATAAAGTAGAGTACAACTTCCAACCCAATTAGGAAATCAACAAGAAAAGATGAAGTTATTTTTAGAAATCATTTGATAAAGAAAATACAATTTTCAATAAAGTACAATATCGAATGAATCATTACCTTTAATACGAGAAATTAATAAATCAAAACATAGTAGAAATTTCTTTTTAAGTAAAGTACAACCTCAAATGGTTTAAGAAAACTTTAGTTGAGAAATCAATTGAGTTAAAAATGTAACAATTCTTGAAATTTGAAGTATTGGACATATTAAAAAAATAAGGCGAGGTATTGTAAACACTATGGATTCCAACACAAAGGATCACAACCGTAAAGGGATCTAAACAGTTAATACACTTGAACTGTTAATAACAAGTAAACACAACAAACAGAAAGTGCACGGCATCACCCTTCGTGCTTTAACACTCTCTCATCAAAACAATACACGGCATCACCCTTCATGCTTTACACTCTTCCTCACCCAAGCAACAAACACAAGGCAAATTGGGTTAGTGAATCTATAACATCGAAATAAAATCAAGTAATAATGGAAAATCAGTAAATAAACGTACATGACAACATAACTCAGTTAGAATCAGGAAAAATCATGGACAAGTGCATGGCATCACTCTTCGTACTTTTACTCTCGTCCTCACCATAAGAATCAATATAAACTGCACGGTATCACCCTTCATGTTCATTCCTCCTCACCATAAAATCAATATAACCGGCACGGAATTGTACATCGTGCGGCACGACATCACCCTTCGTGCTTTACACTCTTCCTCACAAAATCATACACGGCATCACCCTTCGTGCTTTAACACTCTTCCTCACCCAAACAACAATCACAAGAAATAAGGGCAAGGAAATAAATGAAATCACAATAAAATCCCGGTAAGGGAACAATAGTACAACAATCAAATCCCGGCAAGGGAAACAACATCAAAACAATAACATCCCGGCAAGGGAAACAATATCAAAACAATAATACTTCCACAAGTCATATTTCTCAATAGAAATTATCATATAGAGCATATACACTACGAAACAGAGTCAGATTAATCAAAGTATAAGACTCACGGGCATGCTTGACACCAACGTATAGATACTCGTCACCATGCCTATACGTCGTACTCAACAAACAACACATAACAGATCTAGTCCCTCAAGCTAAGGTTAGACCAAACACTTACCTCACTTTGTAACCAATTCAAAATTCCAACAAGCCTTTACCTCGCGAATTCGTGCCCGAAATTCTCAAATCTAGTCATAAATAATTCGATTCAGTCAATAAAAATTATAGGAATTAATTCCATATGAAATTCTACATTTTCCATTAAAAATTCGAAATTGCACTAAAACTTTTCCCGTGGGGCCCACGTCTCGGAACCTGACAAAAATTACAGAATATGAAACCTCATCCAACCACGAGTCTAACCATACCAAAATTACTAAATTTCGATAACATTTCGACCCTCAAATCCTCAAATCTATCCGAGAGAGTTTTCAAACTCTTCCAACTAAATTCATAGATTTAATACCAAAACTAGTAATAGATTTGGGTAATCTAACCAAAATTAAGTTAAGAACACTTACCCCGTTGTTTTCTCTGAAAATCTCGTGAAAATCACCTCTTCCCGAGCTCCAATTTGACAAAAATGTAAAATGGGACAAAGTCCCGTTTTTAGAAATAAACATTCTGTCCAGAATTCGGGGGTTACTGTTCATGCATTTTTACTGTTCACGGGGTACTGTACACGGTACTGTTCATGGGGTGCTGTACATAGTACTGGTTATATGCTGTAAAAAAAAATTCAGCAGCCTTTTTATATCCGTTAACCTTCCGAAATCCACCCGAGGCCATTGGGACCTCAACAAAATACACCAACAAGTCCTAAAACATAATACAGACTTATTCGAAATCTCAAATCGCATCAAATAATGCTAAAATCGTGAATCACACCCCCATTCAAGCCTAATGAAACTAAGAACATTCAACTTCTATATTCGATGCAAAAACCTATCAAATCAAGTCCGATTGACTTCAAATTTTTCACACAAGTCATAAATGACATAACAAAGCTAGGAAAATTTTTAGAACTAGATTCCTACCCCGATATCAAAAAGTCAACTCTCCGGTCAAACCTAAGAAATCTTTAACCTTAGATTTCTAGATTCCGTTAAATGGCAATAATTTATTCTAGGGACCTCCAAATTCGATTCGGGCATATGACCAAGTCCCAAATCACGATATGGAACTACCGGAATGGTCAAAGCTTTTTTCCAGGTTCGTTTGCTCAAAATGTTGACCGAAGTTAGCTTAGTTTAGTTTTAAAGCTCTAGTTCACAATTTAATCCATTTTTCACATAAAAACCTTCCGAAAAATTATACGAACTGCGCACGCAAGTCGAGGAATTATTGATACCACTTTTCAAGATCTTAAAAATACCGAGATGATTATTTAATTTAAAGATGACATTTTGGGTCAGCACAAGACTGGAGAGGATCGAGCTGCTTCAAGGGGAGTTCGATCAGATCAAGGCTGACTACGATCGGTAGAAGGAGAACATGGACCGACTTGCTACGGAGAAAGAGGTTGCCTTGGCCAAATAGGAATTGGCTAAGGCCCAACATTAGGGAGCTAAAGAGAAAAGTTTGCCCCATGCCAAAAGGATCGACGAGCTCGAGGTCAAGCTTGCTGAGGCCAAGGCAGAGGTCGGGGAGACAAAGATTGCAGTTGACAAAACCATTGTTATATACTTGGCCGGTGCTAAGGCTGATCAAACTCAGCTAAGGGAAGCCTCCGACCGAGAGCGACAGAGCAATGATTTTTCTAAGTGCCAATCTCGGAGGGAGACCCTCGAGGAAATCCACACTCGAGGTTACAACCTCTCTGAATAGATAGCTCAAGTAAAGACGCTTGAAACTGATGCCAGATTTCTCGTCTCCTCTAACGATGATGATGATGATGAAGGCAGCCAAGGCGAGTTTGAAAATGACGAGGGGCCCGAAGGAGAACTGCTCCCGAGGGAGAAACCAGCCTCATGCATAGTTAGGATTTTTTCTTTTTATTTTTGTAAGACTTTTATTGATCTCTTGTACATATCTCTTTTCAAATATATAAAAGAAAATTTCTCTTGAATGTCTTCTCGATCTTTATAAAAAATGTTTTTGCAAGGTGTATTCAAGACTTTGTCTTGGGTGTCTTCCTTGAAGTTACCATGGTCAAATTCGAATAATGTTAGAACTTTGAGGCATAGAACCTAAAGGGTTTGTGTCGGATAATGGTGAGTCCCCGAGCCATAATCAAGTTATTGTTTATTAGGGCTCGGGATGATCGAACCCTTGGGTTCGGATTGAATGAGAACAAGATCTCGAACCCTAAGTGTATTGGCCCTTACGCTCTTTTAGATCGGGCTGTTATGGCCTCTAAAAGATGGCTATTATTCCCCTCTTTTGGATTAAAATACTAAGTGAAAAATTCTTTATGCCTTAGCATGTATTTTTTACCCATTTGGTTTTTTGATGGTTCGATGTTGATTGAAAAGAAGCCTTAGATACTATTGAATTTTCCTTAGGTAGCACATAATTGTTGCCTCGTTAAAAACGTCATCGGGAAAATCCATTCGGGATAAAAACCGATCCGAGGGAAAAAGAGTACAACGCGTGCTTTAAAACCTAAGATCTTCGTGTTGAAGAGTTTTCTCGTCGCCTCGATTGAACACTTGCAATAAGTTAGTATCAAATACAAATGGTAAAGGGAGAAAGGCATACCTCAGCAATAATATTGTTTGAGTAGTGATACATTCCAATTGTTTGGCAATTGTTCGCCCTCTGTCCTGCCAAATTTGTAAGATCCCTTTTCGATGACACTGATGACTCGATATGGTCCCTCCCAATTCAGGCCTAGTTTCCCTTCGTTTGGGTCTCGAGTATTGAGGGTGACTTTCCTTAGAACTATGTCCCCGATTCCGAAGTGGCGAAGGTGGATCTTCTATTATAATATCTCTCAATTCTTTACTTCTGCACAACAATCTGAAGAAGCGTAGCTTCTAGTTATTCATACAAAAGTTCGAGGCTAGTATTCATAATCACGTGATTTGATTCTTCCATTGGATGTCAAAATCTGACGCTAGGTTCCCCGAACTCGACTGGAATTAAGGCCTCGGAGCCATATACTAAGGAGAATGGGGTTTCCCCATGCTGGACTTTGATATCGTTTGATACGCCCTAAGAACATTGGGTAGAACTTCTCTCTATTTCCCCTTAGCGTCGCTCAACCTTTTCTTTAAGTTTTGAATGATAGTCATGTTCGTCGATTCGGCCTGTCCGTTTCCTCTTGGGTGATACGGCGTCGATAAGATCCTTTTTGTTTTGTGTTCTTCGAGGAACTCCGTTAACTTGTTACCGATGAACTACTTTTCATTGTCGCATAAGATTTCAACAGGTATGCCAAATCGACACATGATGTGGTCCCATATGAAGTCTATAACTTCTTTTTCTCTGACCTTCTCGAAGGACTATGCTTCCGCCCATTTAGAAAAGTAGTTAGTCATAAACAAAATGAATTTAGCTTTACCTGTGGCCGTTGGAAGAGGGCTGATGATATCCGTCCCCTATTTTATGAATGGCCATGGAGATAGGACTGAATGAACTTGCTCTCCGGGCTGATGGATCATCGATGCAAACCTTTGATATTTATCATATTTTCGAACAAACTCCTTAGTGACTTTCTCCATGCTATCCCAGTAGTACCATGCTTTAATGATTTTGCGAATCAAAGATTTGGCACCGGAGTGGTTCCCACAAATGCCTTCATGGACCTCTCGTAAAACATAATATGTGTCCCCCGGCCCTAAACATACCGCCAATGTTCCATCGAACATCTTTCTGTATAATGTTCCATCTTCATACAATGTGAATCAGGTAGCTTTGGTTCGTAGGGACCTTGACTCAATAAGGTCCAATGGGAGCTTTCCGTTCTTTACATATTCAATATATTTATTCCTCCAATCACAGGTCAAGCTTGTAGAGTTTATCTCGGCACGACCCTCCTCGATCATTGATATAGATAATTGGACGACAGTCCCCAAGATAATATCGTCTTCCTCGACTGATGATCCCAAATTTGCAAGTACATCAGCCTCACTATTTTGTTCTCGTGGAACATAATCTAGAGTCCACTCCTTGAAGCGGTGCAAAGTTACCTATAGCTTGTCCAAATACCTTTGCATTTTATCGTCTCAAACTTTGAAGCTTTTGTTTACTTGGTTCACAACCAATAAAGAGTCACACTTCGCTTCAATGACTTCTGCCCTAAGATTTTAGCTAGCTCAAGACCTACAATCATGGCCTCGTATTCGGCCTCATTGTTAGTCACCTAGAAGTTTTGATAGACTACCTAATAGTGCTACCTGTGGGCGGTTTCAAAATGATGCCTAGATGGGACCCCTTCACATTAGAGGCGCTATCTTGAAAAGGGTCCATACCCCCAATGATGTGCCCGATTTTAACAAGAGTTCCTTTTCAACTTCGGGTACGAGGGTTGGCATGAAATTGGCCACGAAGTCCACTAAATTTTAGACTTGATGGTCGTTTGAGGTCGATACTCGATATCGTACCCACTAAGTTAGGCAGCCCATTTGGCCAATCGACCGAAAGTTTGGATTTGTGCTGTCACGACCCGAGCCTGGGTTGAGACCTCCACCCAATGCCTCATCTATCCTTGTGTACCAACTTGCAACTAAAGGACTCTGGACATATAGTGTTATACTCTCTTTGTTCCAGTTTATGTGAACCTATTTTCTTTTTTGGTCCGTTCCAAAAAGAATGATCCATTTCTAAATTTTGTAACAATTTAGCTTAAACATACAATTTTACTCTTAATGAGAAGCTTTTATAGCCACACAAATACTCTAGGCCTCTTTTTGACTTGTTTAGGACCACAAATTCAAAAATTCTTCATTTTTTCTTAAACTCTGTACCCAGTCAAACAGGTTCACATAAATTGGAACAGTGGGAGTACTTTGGCCAGGGGACACATTGCAAGACTATTTGAAAAGAAAAATATAAAACTGAATGAAAACTAACGCTAAATAAATGTCAATATAAAGCTGGGCCGGCAAGGCCGTCATAACTACTATAGCTGACAAGCCAACAAAATATACATATAGGGCCTACAAGCCCAACATACTACACTAACTGACGGGATATGTCTTCGAGGCTCTACTGATGGATGTACTGTGATTGGAACAGGGCCCCAACCTACCCATTGCCTATATGTGCTAAACTACCCTGGATTGTAGAGAATGTTAACATCATAATCTTTCAATAACTCAAGTCATCGCCTTTGTTGCAAATTCAACTCTTTTTACTTGAAGATATATTGCAGGCTCTTATGATCTATGAATATGTCAACATGAACACCATATAAATAATGCCATCATATCTTAAGTGCATGGACAACTGTAGCTAACTCGAGGTCGTGGGTCGGATAATTCCGCTCGTGCTTCCTTAACTACCTTGAAGCATACGCAATTACTTTACCATGTTGCATCAGGACACATCCTAAGACGACACATGAGGCATCACAATACATGGCATAACCATCTGGACCCTCTAGAAGTGCTAGAGCTGGCGCTGAGGTCAACCTGTTCTTAAGCTCCTAAAAACTCTGCTCGCAAGCCTCTGTCCACTGAAACTTAGTTGCTTTCTACATCAATTTCGTTAATGGTGGTGAAAGGGAAGAAAAACCCTCTACGAACCTCCGGTAGTATCCTGCTCAGCCTAGGTCTAAGCCAGGATTTCACAGCCTCAATCTTCTGAGTGTCTACCTTTATACCTCCATCGGATACAATGTGCCCCAAGAATGCTACAGACTTCAACCAGAACTCACATTTAGAAAACTTAACATACAATTTACTATCAAAGAGGGTTTGGAGTACCGCTCACAGGTGGTCTGCATGCTCATCCTCTGAACGTGAATAAACCAGAATATCATCACTAAAGACTATCACGAAAAGATCTAAAAAAATGGCCGGAATAGGCTATTCATCAAGTCCATAAATATGGCAGGTGCATTCGTCAACCCAAAGGACATGACAAGGAACTCGAAGTGTCCATATCGGGTTCTGAAGGCTGTCCTTGGAATACCTTTCTCCCGAACTCTGACCTGGTGGTACCCCGACCTCAAATCTATCTTTGAAAAGCATCTAGATCCCTGCAACTGATCAAAAAAGTCATCTATCCTTGGAAGTGGATACTTATTCTAAATAGTTACCTTGCTCAGTTGCCTATAATCGATACACATCCTTAGCGAGCCGTCTTTATTCCGTACAAACAGTACCGGTGCACCCCAAGGTGAGGTACTGGGCCTGATGAAACCTTTCTCCACCAAATCTTTTAACTGCTCCTTCAACTCCTTCAATTCGCCAGCTACCATTCTATACGGAGGGATGAATATTGGTTGAGTTCCCGGAATTAAATCGATGCCAAAATCAATCTCTCGCTCTGGAGTAATACCTGGAAGTTCATCTGGGAATACATCTACGTACTCTTTGACTACTGAAATAGTCTGAAGTGTAGGTATCTCAGCATCTGCATCTCTAAGTTGTACAATATGATAAATGCACCCTTTGGCAATCATCTTCCTCGCCTTCAGATAGGAAATAAACCTACCTCTGGGTGTCGCTGTATTACCTCCCATCTAAGGACTGGTTCACACCGAAAAATGAAATCTAGCTATCTTTGCTCGACAATCAACTATGGCATAGCAAACTGCCAACCAGTCCATGCCCATGATAGCATCAAAATTCAACATCTCTAGCTCAGCTAGGTCGGTTGAGGTTTGACGACCACAAACTGACATCGTACAACCTTAGTAAACCCGTATAGCAATAATTGATTCTCCGACCGGTGTAGATACCGCAAAAGGATCACTTAGTATTTCAGGCACTATACCAAACTTCCCCACGACAAATGGGGTAATACACGATAAAGTAGATCCTGGGTCTATCAATGCATAAGCATCGTGAGAGCAAAGAGTCAACATACCTGTCACAAATTCTGGTGAGGACTCCTGGTCTTGTTGACCCGCTAAAACATAGCTACAATTCTAGTTACAACCAGAACTGGAACGTCTACCTCTACCTTGACCTATACCAGCCGAAGACTGAGACTCGCGCCCTGAAGGATGCACATACATAGATGATCCTGTTGCTGAATTCGCTGCCATACCACCAGAATCTCTATTTGGGAGATCTAGCATCATAGGCCCTAGATGTCCACATGTATAACAACCATCAGAACTGGCTCGACATTGGCCTAAGTGTCCTCTACCACAGATGTCACACCGCGGCAAAAATGGCTGTGTCTACCCCGAACCTCGGTGTCGCTGCAAACTCAACGCCCGGGAGCTTTCACCCGATCTTGACTGAGTATAGAGGTCATACCTGTAACCCTGTAGCTAAGGTGGAAGAGGCCTAGGTGGTCGTTTGAAATATTGGGGACTATAACTTCCCTGAGACTGATCTTAAGACCTGGCAAATCTCATCCTCTTACGATGTCCTGACTCAATCCTTTCTGTACCCTGCGATTGACGCCTACCCCTTTCTATATTCTGGGCAAATGACTGAATCTATGAGATATCCATACTATCTTGCAATGTAGCGGTGGCACATGCCTCAGTCAACTCTGGGGCCAGCCCTACTATAAACCTATGAATTGTGTCCCGCATAGTAGCAACTATGGATGGTACATATCTGGCCAATGAGTCAAAATGAAGACTATACCCTCGAACACTCATATTGCCCTGCTTGAGGGCTAGAAACTGACTGAATCGAGCCTATCAGATCTCTCACGGTAAGTACTGGTCAAAGAAGGCATCTAAAAAATTCTCCCAAATAGCTGGAGGTGCATCACGTCCCTTGGACATCCCCCATCCCTCGTACCAAAGGATTGCTATATCTCGGAGTCGAAAAGTTGCTAACTCAACTGTCTCTTTAACTCAAAAGATCCTGTGAAGCTGATCTATGAAATCCTGCGGGTCCTCCCTCTAATCTGTCCCCATGAACTCTGGGGGACTCACAGAAATAAAATTTCAGACCCTTGAACTCCTAGACCCCTCAAAAGATCCTGCACTAGCGGATGCCCTAGTCTGTTGCTGGGTAGCTACCAACTGTGTTAACAAGTGTACCGCACTTCTCAAGTCCTGATCTGATGAAAGAGGAGGGGGAACTGGATGTGCGGTGTCCCTAGGAATCTCCTCAGGTGGTGGAGGAGCCAGTAATGGCTGAGTAGGGGTCTCTCCCTGGGCCTCAGATTGGGCCCCATCTTCTAGGGGTACCCTACTAGTCTCCTCACCTACTGTTGCATCTCTCCTCTGGCTAGCCGTAGTCTTCCTAGTCACCGTCATCTATGCATGCGAACACTAACATGTAAGTTTAACTCAAATTTACTATAACTCAATTCTACATCATGATTTAGATTTGGAAGAAGGGTAATCAACTCCTAAATACCCTGTAGTCCCGTACTTATATAATGTGGTGCACCACACATCTATAAACAAGACCCTACTAAATACAGCTTATAAACTCCCTAGGACAGAACTGCTCTGATACTACTTTTGTCATGCCCCGAGCCTGGGGGCGAGACCAGCACCCGATGCCTCATCTATCCTTGTGTACCAACTTGCCACTAATGGACTCTGGACATATAATGTCATACTTTGGCCAGGGGCCACATTGCAAGACAATTTGTGAAGCAAAATATAAAACTGAATGGAAACAAACACTAACTAAATTTCAATATAAAGCTGGGCCGGCAAGGCCGCCATAATTACTACAGCTGACAATCCAACAAAATATACATATAGGGCCTAAAAGTCCAACATACTACACTAACTGACAGGATATGTCTACAAGCCTCTACTGATGGATGTACTATGATCGAAATAGGGCCCCGACCTACCCATAGCCTATATACACAAGATGTACACAAAACTTCTAAACCCGGCAACTCCGAAGGACGTGGAGCTTACCGATAAAGCTAAACTCGGGCAATACCTACTGAGGAGGTCTACCTATCTATCTATTTGAACCTGCATGCATGAAATGCAGCATCCCTCGGTATTATCATTTCTTGAGAAGGATTATACCGTACTCCCTTAAAATTGCAAAATCTCATGTTGTTTAAGATACTATGAAATCTTTGTTTGAATTATATAAGATCCGTACCCTTCTATGTTAGCTTCAGATTGCCTTCTATGTTAGCTTCAGATTGCCTTCTACGCTAGCTTCAGATTGCCCATATGTAGAGCCTTTTCTATTCTTTTAAATGTTGAAAGATATGTATCTTTTAATTGCTAAAGATATGTAGCTTCTTTGAATTACAAGGCTTATGTTTGAATTGGTTGCCACATAACCCAACATGACTAAGAGTCATATGTTTTGGTGGTGATAGTGTCTTGCTGCCACGTGGGGGTGGGGGTTTAATCTTATCCCATAACTCATTAGTTAATTAGGTAATATCATGTTACTCGATAATTAACTAATTACCCACATAATTAAAAATTATCTCAAATTACCTAAAATACTACTCATTTTAATACACTTTATACATCATACTATCATGATCATATGGTACCTTGTATGGAACTAGTCCATAAATATGAGGTATTATAGCTTGGACCGTATTTTATCCCAAATTGCCAAACTTTGACGAAACTCATTTTCTTCTATTTGCTTACCTTCTCTCCTTCACGAATTTACTCGTGACGTGTTTGAAATAGCATAATGCTTATAATCTCAAGAAAATCTCATCCCTGAGTCTACGTCAATTAACTGAAGACAAAACTTTAACGTACGAAAAATGCGAGATGTAACATGTGCAAAATATTACGAAGTGGGTATGTGGTTAAAACACATATGGCGTGACATTGAAAGTATGGTTTTAACCTTTTAGAAGCGCTTATTAGTGCAAGTGTTGATTTCTCTAAGTGTAGATATCTAGTTTCTACTTCCCCTAAGGTTCAACTTATATAGTAAGCGACAAATTACATACCTTGGTCTTCTCGAACTAGGACACCACTCTCCGCGATTTCCGACGCCGCGAAGTATAAGTAAAGTTTCTCATCTACCTTCGGGGTGTGAAGCAATGATGGGCTCGATAGGTATCTCTTTAATTCCCCTAATTCTTGTTGACACTCCAGGGTCCAAGTGAAATCATTCTTCTTCTTGAGTAAAGAGAAAAATCGGTGGCTTTGATCTGATGACCTCGAGATAAATCGGCGTAAAGCAGCTATCCGCCCGGTTAGCCTCTGCATGGCTTTTATGTTGTCCACGATGGTGATGTCTTCGATTGCCTTGATTTTATTGGGGTTGATCTCGATCCCTCGATTTGACACCATGAAGCCTAGGAACTTGCCCGAGCTGACCCCGAAAGCACATTTCTTGGGGTTGAGTTTCATGTTGTATTTTCTCAAAATCTCGAACGTTGCCTACAGATGAACCAAATGGTCCTCTGTGCGCAAGGATTGAACTAGCATGTCATCAATATAATTCCATTGACTTACCTATTTGTTCTTCGAACATCTTATTTACTAGGCGTTGGTAAGTAGCTCCTACATTTTTAGCCCGAAGGGCATTACATTGTAACAATATGTTCCATACTTGGTGATAAATAAGGTCCTCTCTTGGTCTTCTGGGTTCATCTGAATTTGATTGTACCCGGCATTGGTGTCGAGAAAGGTAAGGATCTCGTGGTCAGCCGTGGCATCGATCATGCGATCGATGTTAGGCAGTGGAAAAGAGTCTTTAGGGCATGCCTTGTTCAAATCCTTATAATCTACACACATTCTAAGTTTGTTCCCTTTTTTAGGGACTACGACTACATTGGCTAACCATTCGGGGTATTTTACCTCTCGAATGGATCCTATTTTGAGAAGTTTAGTTACCTCGTCCTTTATGAATGCATGCTTTACCTCAGACTGGGCCCTTCTCTTTTGTTTCACCGGTTTGAACTTGGGGTCAAGGCTTAGCCGATGTGTTGTTATCTCTGGTGGGATCCCTGTCATGTATAAATGGGACCAAGCAAAACAATCCATGTTATTGATAAGGAATTGAATAAGCTTTTTTTTTGAGTTCGAGGGTTAACCCCGTTCCTAAGTATACCTTTCGCTCGGGCAGGTACTCGATCAATATAACCTATTCCAGCTCCTCGACAGTTGATTTGGTAGCGTCAGAATCTTCGGGAACAATAAAGGGTCGAGGGGTTAGAAAATCCTCCTCTTCTTCTTTTATCTCCTGCTTTCCCGATTCGGTCGAGGATGGCAGCTGTGATTACTATTTGGTTTCCTGTTTACCTTTGATGCCCGACCTTTCCGTCGATACTGGTACTACCTCATCGACTGCAAACATTTCTGTATGCGGTTAAAATTGGACGCTCCGATTTTATGATCGACATGGCATTCCGTGGCTCGAAATACTCGAGCCCCAGCTCTAGCCCGATCCCGATGGTTCCCTATGCTCGACCTCGGGGTGGCACAAATCGATGGCTATCATGGACAAGCGGGAAATCCCCGAGGCACGTGATCAAAGTTTACAATGCCTGCACGAATAGTATAAGTATGTACGAGACCTTTAAGTAGTTGCACCATCTACTTTTCCTTGTAATAATGATACATGTACCATGTTGGGATTTCCTCTCTTATATAAGGGGGACCCTTGCTATTTCTTGCGCACATGATATTCAATACAAGAACAATCTTTGTTCTATAACTCAAACATTCTCCTTTGTCTTCCCTTTGATTTATTGCTTACATTTATTGTGTTTATTTGATTGTTCTTCATTTATTATTCATCATTGATCATAAAGAGCCCTCATCAAGGCTCTTAAGGCTGTTAGTCCCCATCCATCAGCCCTAGTTAAGCGTTTAGCTCGACTTCGAGGCCCAGCGCAGGCAGGCTCGAGGCCCCGATTCTCGGCCACTCGATTTGCATAACTTGCTATATTCAAGTTCTTATCTTATTTTTCTATCCTCGCACTTAGCATTTAATACCTAAAAACTAGCATAAAAATAAATCACATATTTTTAGAACTACAAAATCAAAACTAATTGTAATTACCATTTTCAAGGTAAACAGTTTGGCGCCCACCGTGGGGCTAAAAATAATAGTGATTGTTTTCGTGTTGGTTTACTAAAAACACAAATCATTCGTTACACTTTTTCTTGCCCAAGAATCTTTTTGATTTCAGGTCAAAATATCTAACTCAATGAATTCACATGAAAACAACGGTCTAGAAGACCATGGAAAGAATGGTGTAGTTGTTCCAGGCATCGGTGTACCACCGCAAAACCCTGAGGATGCACCAGAGCCAATCCTCGTGGATGTGGTCTCATGCAATGCCCATCATGTCGTTATAAGCTCCCACACTAACGGAAGTATACGCCAGGAAAACCAACAGGAAGCTCGGAAAAGAAAACCAACAAGAAGCTCGGAAAACCCCAGCCCGGAAGGAAAGAGAGGAAGACAGGAGGAACGGAGCGAGAAAACCTCAGCACATCATTCCTATGATCATTGGGGGGACCGACGTTCCTCAAGGACCCGTGATCAAATGGACAAAAGTTTTTGTTGCAACGGAAGGGAAAATTTGGGGCCGCATGCCCGGGGACATCTTAGCATTCAGTGAAGAAGACTCTGAGACACTGTTTCATCCACACAATGATGCGTTGGTAGTTTCATTTCTCTTAAATAACGTTCAAATTAAACGTGTTCTCATGGATCCAGGTAGCTCGGCAAACATGATCAGGTCGAAGGGTAGAACAACTCGGACTGCTCGATTAAATCATACCTACCTCCCGAGTTCTCAACGACTTCAACATGGCCGGTGAAAAAATGAAGGGAGAAATCACCCTCTCGGTGAACATGTCCGGTATAGTTCGAAATACCAAATTGCATGCCATCGAAGGCAACATGAGGTACAATGCATTGCTCGGAAGGCCATGGATACACAACATGAGAGCAGTTCCATTAACTCTTCATCAGATGATGAAGTTTCCAACAAAAGATGGAGAAAAACGATATACAAAGAACAACATGCGGCGAAGGAGATGTTCACGATTCACGGGGAGGTACCAATTTCCATACCCTCCTCCTCGGAGGATCCAGAGGGCAAATAGATCCCCGAGGACGATGAAGAAGACTTCCTCGCTCCCCAAATCTTTGTTTCCCCCGAAGAAATGGATGCAACAAAATCGACGATTGAAGAACTGGAGCAAGTTGTTTTGATCAAGCATCTCCCAGATCTGAAGGTATACTTGGGAACGGGATTAACCCCCAAACTCAGGAAAAAACTCATTCAATTTCTTATTAATAACATTGATTGCTTTGCTTGGTAGCATTTAGACATGACAGGGATCCCGTCGGACATAACTACCCATCGACTTAGTGTCGACCCCAGGTTCAAACCGGTGAAGCAAGAAAGGAGACTTCAGTCCGAGGTAAAACACATGTTCATCAAGGACGAGGTAACAAAACTCCTCAGAATAAGGTCTATTAGGGAGGTAAAATATTATGAATGGTTGGCCAATGTGGTGGTAGTTCCCAAAAAGGGGAACAAGTTAAGAATGTGCGTAGATTATAAAGACTTGAATAAAGCATGCCCTAAAGATTCATTCTCATTGCCCAACATCAACCGTATGATCGATGCCACGGCCGGCCACAAGATCCTCACCTTTCTCGACGCCTACTCGAGGTATAATCAAATCCAGATGAACCCCGAGGACAGGAAGAAGACTTCGTTCATCACGAAGTACGGTACATACTGCTACAATGTGATGCCCTTCGGGCTGAAAAACGTGGGAACACGTACCAATGTCTAGTTAATAAAATGTTCGAGCATCAAATAGGCAAATCCATAGAAGTTTACATTGATGATATGCTTGTTAAGTCCTTGCGTAGAGGACCATTTAATTCATTTGCAGGAAACATTTGACATCCTCTGAAGCTACAACATGAAACTCAACCCCGAGAAGTGTGCCTTAGGAGTGGGTTCGCGCAAATTTTTAGGCTTCATGGTGTCAAATAGGGGGATTGAGATCAACCCCGACAAAATCAAAGCCATCGAACAAATCACGGTGGTAAACATTGTGAAGGCCGTGCAACGGCTGACCGAGCGGATAACAGCCCTGGGACGATTCATATTAAGGTCATCAGATAGAAATCATCATTTCTTCTCCTTTCTCAAAAATAAAAATAGCTTCGAATGGACTCCGGAATGCCAACGCGCCCTAGAGGAGTTGAAGCAATATCTGACGAGCCCACCTTTACTCCACACCCTAAAGGAAGGTGAAATGCTATATTTGTACCTGGCCGTATCCAAGGTAGCAGTAAGTGGTGTACTAGTTCGAGAAGAACAAGGTACGCAATTCCCTTTTTATTATGTAAGTCGGACCCTGGAGATATCAAAACTAGGTATCCATACCTGGAAAAATTAGCTTTTGCATTGATATGCGCATTTCGAAAATTAAAACCTTATTTTCAATGCCATCACATTTGTGTTTTAACAACGTATCCTCTTCGAAGGATATTGCATAAGCCCGAGTTATCTGGCCGATTAGCCAAATGGGCCATCGAACTCGGGGGCTACGATATCGAGTATCAACCCTGGACGGCTATCAAGTCCCAAATTCTGGCAGATTTTGTGGCCAACTTTACGCTCTCCCCCGTGCTCATGGTACAGAGACAACTTCTGCTGAAAACGAGCACATCTTCGGGGTATGAACCCTATTCACTGACGGTGCCTCGAACGTGAAAGGGTCCGGACTTGGCATAGTTCCGAAGCCACCCATAGGAAGCATGATTAGGCAATCTATAAAAATCGCAAGGTTGACTAACAACGAAGACGAGTATGAGGCTATGACAGCAGGTCTGGAATTGGCCAAAGGCCTTGGAGCAGAAGTAATAGATGAAAAATGTGATTCCCTTCTGGTGTTAAATCAGGTAAATGGGAGCTTCGAGGTTCGGGAAGACAGGATGCAAAGATACTTAGACAAAATTCAAGTCACATTGCATCGCTTCAAAGAATGGACATGGTCCACATACCTCGAGAGCAGAATAGCGAGGTCGATGCCCTCGCAAACCTGGGATTATCAATCGAGGAGGATGACATACTCCCCGGGGTTGTTGTTTAACTATCCAAATCAGTGATCGAAGAAGGCCATGTCGAGATCAACTCCACTAGCCTGACAAAGGATAGGTGAAATAAATATATTGACTATTTGGAAAGTGGGAAGCTACCGCGAACCCAAAAGAGTCGAGGGCCCTGCGAACCAAAGCAGCCCGGTTCTCGCTCGACGAAAATAGAACTCTATACAGAAGAACTTTTAATGGGCCCCTAGCAGTATGCCTGGGACCAGGGGACACAGATTACGTGCTCCGAGAAATCCACGAAGGAACCTGCGAAAATCATTCTGGTACTGAGTCCTTAGTCTGAAAGGTCATCAGAGCAAGCTACTACTGGGATAACATGGAGAAGGACACCAAAAAATTCATCCGAAAATGCGACAAATGCCAGAGATTTGCACCAATGATTCACCAACCCGGTGAATAGCTGCACTCAGTCTTGTCACCATGGTCGTTCATGAAGTGGGGGATGGACATTGTCGGACCCCTGCCAATTGCACCAGGTAAAGCTAGATTTATCTTATTTATGACTGACTACTTCTCAGAATGGGTGGAAGCGCAGCCTTCGAGAAGATACGGGAAAAAGAAGTCATTAACTTCATCTTGGATCATATCATGTTTCGATTTGGAATTCCCTCCGAGATAGCATGTAATAACGGGAAACAGTTCATCGGGACCAAAGTAACAAAGTTTTTCGAGGATCATAAAATAAAAAGGATCCTGTCAATACCCTACCACCCATGTGCAAACGGTCAGGCCTAGTCCACAAACAAGACCATAATTCAAAACTTGAAAAAGAAGTTAGCAAAAGGAAAATGGAGAGAACTGTTGCCCGAAGTGCTACGAGCATATCGAACAACCCCAAAATCGAGCATATGAGAGATGCCTTTCTCTCTGGTATACGGCTCCGAGGCTTTAATACCGGTCGATGTCGGAGAGCCAAACGCTAGATTTCGACATGCCACCGAGAGCTCAAACAACGAGGCTATGACTGCAGCCCTTAAACTATTAGATGAAAAGCGAGAAGCTTCACTGGTGCGAATGGCCGCCCAAAATCAAAGGATCGAAAGGTACTATAGCAGGAGAACAAATCTCCGACATTTCGGGGTCGGGGACTTAGTCCTAAGTGTTGATACCCAATTTTTCCTCATATATTTTTAATACACACACACACACACACACACATATATATATATATATATATGTGTGTGTGTGTGTGTGTGTGTGTGTGTGTGTGTGTGTATATATATATATATATATATATATATATATATATATATATATATATATATATATATATATATATATGTAGTTATAAGCATGCATATGCATTTCTATAATTTTTTTATAATTTTAAAAAGCTCCAAATCAATTTATTTCTTCTCTTTTTTATTTATAAAATATTCAATAATTATCCTTCATATCCTTTTATTGTGATTTAGCCATTTAAATTCATTATTTATGCTAACATAGTGTTTAAATATTTTTGTGTGTTTTTCGTAATCATATCTGCATTTTTTAAGCTAAATTGCACGTCTTTGGCAAAATAGCCCTTACTAATGTATAATTATATTATTTATGCATAAAATAGTCTTTTATATTTTTAAAATGTTAAATAGATATTTTAATAATTTTAGTACACAAAAAATGTTTTGGTATTCATTTATTATTTTTTATAAATTATTTAGTTATCAAAAGTGGCTATTTAAAATCTGGCCCTATTGTATTTTAATTTTGGTCTTAATTTAACCCAATACCCAGCCCAATACCCATTTGCCCCAAGCCAATACACGGGTAAATCCTAGCCATTGATCATTGTGATCAACGGTCCAGATTGACCCTTGCCTAATATAAACCAAACGACCCCCCAAAACCCTCTCATTTCATCACCGTCCGCCGCCCCTGAAATCCCTCTCCTCTCTCAAATTTTCTCAAGCCTAACTCTAAGCGAACCTCGCCGTCACTCATATATGGCTATCTATGGTGCTTCCTCACCACCCCCAGGCCTCTAGTAGCCTCTCTTGTATTGGTATCACTATCTTTAAGGTCCTCAAGGGACCATGGTTAGTTTGCTTGCATCTATGGCCATTTCTCGCCTGTTTCAGGCTATCCTAGTTCTATTCCGAGTGAGATATTCCTATATCTATGGGTTTCTAGGTTCGATTCTTCATCTCTGTGATTGTTCTTCTCGAAACCCTAATTTCTTTCCTCTAAACTTCTTAGATTTGTATAGATCTGAGATGGTTTAGACCTATTTCATATGAGTTTTACAAGAGCCTTTTGGTTTTTACAAGAATCGTGTGATTTTTGAATGATTTTTTATTTTTTCTAAACTAGGGTTTTCGGAAATTTCTTTTCCAAAATGTTTGATGATTTTTGAATGTTTGATCTTATGCTTCTTATGTGTTTTGACTGATTTCGTAAGTTTGCTACAACCTTAACTCGTTTATACTAAAAACCCTAATTTTTGACATTCTTTGTTTGGTTTATGAGTACTGGTGTATTGATTGTGTTCTTGCCTTGGTTCTTGTGATTCCTCTTTAGCCATTTGAATGTCTTGTGGTTTTCTTATCTTAATATGCCTCTATTTAGTTTCTTAGTTCAACTCTTTTACTGATTATATATGTTTGTCTTCATTTTGACTATTCATGTCAAGACCTATATCTTTCTCCTTAAATCAGTGTTGTTTTCTTGATTTACCAATTTGTTTCATGTCGAATCCTAACTATTCATTTCTTACTTTATTTTGTCTACGAAACTTGCCGACTCTTTACGTGATTTTCTCTTTGATTGAACCCTTGACTATTCTGAAGTTCTTATTTCTCGGTTGATTTGAACTCTTTTTCATAAACGAAACTTTTGATTCTTACCTCTCTACTCAGTTTGATTGAATTTCTTGGCTTAATTAATTTTTCCCTTACCTTATTTATTATCTGCTGATTCTTATTGATTGTTTCCTTAATTTAAACGTCTATTCATTTAACCCTATACCCAAACCTTACTCGATTCTTTTCCATAAATATCTAGCATGCTTTTACCGTTGATTTGATTATCCCTTGATTAAGGGGAAACTTGTTGATTTACATGTGTGATTGATTCAATGAATTCCCATGATTGCTACTTAATTGATCCCTTACCCTATTTTGTTTAACTCTTGATTACTATATAAACTCCCTCCTATTTTAACTTCTAAACAACGAATAATAGTTCAAAACTACTACTCTTTACACTCTAAAAAGCTCACTCTCTCTGCTCTCTCTCTCTGCTCTCTTTGCTACATTTAATCCCTGACATTCTAGCCGGCTGCAAGACAAGACTGGGAGTTGCACACTACCTTTCTCACATCTTGTGTTTTCACTCTTTAACTAGGTATGCTTCTAATGAATTTTTAAGAATTAAACCTATGTGTTTACTTACTGCTTTAGTTCATATGGCCTACGTCTATTCATGTTCTTGTTTACTTCTTATCCAAGCATGTCTAATACTACCTATTCAAACCTATGATTAGTATGTTTCCTCTTTACTTGCCTATTTGTTGTCTTGTTTAGCATGTCTACATATGTAACTTAAGCTTGTTTGGATAAACTACTGTTTCTCCCAAACTCTCCTTCTATATAATTGGTATGCCTTCATTGTTAATATTTGCCTAGCATTTAAGTCCTTGCATGTTCTGTTTCACTCCTACTAAGTCAGACAATCTCCTTAAAGTGATTCTAGTTTTGTGGTTTAGATGTCTTCAACATGTTTCTGCTGTGGTCTTTGCTGCATCTGTAGAACCCCATCAAAACTCTCTATATCCTGTTATTGTATGCTTCATTAAGGTGTACCCTCTATGTTCCCGACCCCTATCCCCTTGTGTGAAAGTTGTTCCTAAAACTTGTTCTATGACTTGTGTTCTGACTGCAAATTGTTTTCTTTACACTTTCCCACAAACTGTTTTATCACTAATGGTTTTCAAAAGTTCTTTTTCAGTCCTAAAACCTTTCTATTAAACTCTTTCAAACTATCATGCACTTCCACTTACTCTTAGAATACTAGCTCCTTCCCCTCTGATATGTGTACAGCCTTGAGACCCTTGAGATCTCTCTGAACTCTGGCATGTCAGGGCTGGCATTTCCACACTTTACCTAAATCAGTTATTATTTGAGAAAGGTCTAGGTGTGAGCACTGCCCGGGATCCTTGAGGTCCTTAGGGAACTCTGACACACCTAGACATAGAATTGGCTATGAACTTTGGGCATTTGAGACTACCGGAGGCTTGGAAGTCATTTGTGCCTACTTCAGGCTCCCTATATATTGATTTCTATTTTATTCATGTAATTTTTATTCAATTCATTGGTCTGTAATAATATTTGTAAACAAACAATTTGGTGATTAGTGAAAAAGAGAGGGTAGTTATATATTATCGGTAAAATTGGGTAGATACCATTCCTATATGGTCCATGTTGGTTCAAATGTGTTTGTTATATTTGTTTTACTTCCACAAAGTTAGATACCATGCCTGTAGGATATAAATCAGCTTTTAATAACTAGATACCATGCCTATAGGAGTTAAAATCAGCTTTAATAGAAATCATGCCTATAGGGGTTTCATTTTGATTAAATGAATGTTGTTTGTTTCACCTTATGCTCAATTAGATATCATGACTATATGACTTAAAACCAGTTTAGTTAGAAAAACAGTTTAATTCACGTGTGTTCATTCTGAATTGGTTTAGTTAAATAGTTTGTCCATTTCTTTAACAAGTTTCCAACGCTGCTTTAAGTAACATTGTTAAAAATCATGCCTACAGGATCCAAATCGCCATTTAAAATCGTTTTACTATTTTACTGTATTCCTAATCAATATAGATATTATGCTCATAGGACATCATTGTTATGCGCCTAGGCAAGCCTGTAGGGCGATTAAAATTCTGCAAACTATAAAACTGTGCTATGTTATATGTGACTGCTCATATTCAACTATCCAAAAATCAGTAGGTAAATAAATAGGTTTTTGACACTCTGGTTCTAATTCAATCCTATATAATCTCTGCTTACCTAGATGTCATGTTCTAAGGTTTTGAAATTGTTGTTTGAGACGTGCACTTATTTGTTATGTTTGTGAAGGTAAATGTGAGCCCTTAATTGTTCCATCTTTAAATGCAGTCCTAACTATTTTGATTGACGCCTAGACTTTTATCCTTTAAAAACCTTAGGATTGTCTAGAACTACCTAAATTAGAGGCCCTAAATACCTCCAAGGCCACGAGGAAGGGACGGGTAGTGCACGCATAGGATATCTTTAAAGATTCCTAGAACGCTTTAGGTTATGACAAAGGGGATAGAATCGGGTAGTAAGGATATGATGAATACGCGCTAATGTCACGTGTAGCCCCTCGTTGAGGAGTGTTTACCGGGCATTGTGTGGGTATGATCCTATAGGCTAACGAACCTAGGACCCCTCTTTTCCATCTCCCGTTGTTTAAATAAATTACTTTTCTTTATATATGTGCAACATGTTCGAACCTTTTCCCTTATTTGAATCATACATGTGCTTATAATCCCTTTACTTGCAAGTACGTGTTAAAACTGTTTATATGACTAATTCACATGGTTTAAGCTCGGCCGGGATCCACCGTTGTGAACCGCGAGGGGTGCCTAATACCTTCCCCTCAAGGTTATTTCGAGCCCTTACCCTAATCTCTGGTAATGCAAAGTAGTCCATTGCTCTAGGTGCCTTAACGCACCATAATCTGTTAGGTGGCGACTCATCAAACATCCAATTCCCAAAAGGAAACGAGTTATCTTCCCCCATGAATGTCGAAACTCGGACTTCCCTATCAAAAAGGGAAAAAAGGGGGTGCGATACTAAGGAAAGTCACCCTAACCACTCGAAACCCTAATGAAGGGAAGCTAGGTCTAGGCTCGGAAGGACTGTACCGCATCCTCGGAGATATCGGTAAAGGGTCATATAAGCTCAGTACCATGGAAGGTGAACAGCTTCCAATCAACTGGAACATATCAATGCTCAAACGCTATTATTGCTGAGGTGTCCGATGGAAGACACCGAAACATCCTATGACTCCGACATTGATCCCTTCAACATCGAAGGAGTCAAAAAGGTAAGCAAATAATGAAGTAGCAATCGCAAGCCACACTCTCGGCTACACCTGAGTGAATGAGGAAAGGACTGTACCGTGTCACTGGAGCAAGCAGTTGAAGAATATTAAGGCTTGGAGCGCCATAACTGCTAAGGTATAATTGTCTCCTTTTATTTATGCCTTACACTAACCTATACGCAGATGTCCGGTTAGAAAAATTGAAGCACCTTCCAGCTTGAGGACCTTAGGTTTTAAAGCATGCGTTGCACTCTTTTCCTTCGATCGGATTTTATCCTGAGAAGGGTTTTACCGGCAAGGTTTTTAACGAGGCAACATCTATATGTTATCAAAGAAGAACTTAAAAAGTATTCAAGGCTTCTCTTTGACCAACCTCGAATACTGGGGGGCATCCCCCCCGGGAGGTCATCTCCCCGGAATAATCAAGACAAGCCAAAGAGTGTCTCAATAGAAAAATGATGTATCGGGCCAAGCGGTCGAAAGAACCATGTCTGCATAGGATAATCGAACCCTCAACGGTGAAGACTATGTAATACTTGTGCCAAGAAATCAAGGAATACATTTTGACTTTTACCATCAGAACGTTTTGCGCTCCGAGCAAAGATTGTTATTTTTACAAGCAATGGCCCTAGGGCAAGAAAATTCCCAAACTCTCGGGGACTGACATCAAAAGTTCGAAGCCATAAGACCTCCGGGCTGAAAAATTAGAGCTTATAAGCCCTCAATGAGGCAACATCAAAAAACAGCTTGAGAGCGAAGAACTCCCGATATCTTGGGGACTGCCGCCCCATCAAACTATCGAAAACTCGAGGCCATAAGACCCCACGTGGGAAACCTCGAGCTCGAAAGCCCTCCATGTGGAGATGCCCAAAAATGTAAGACCTCCATGAGGCATTATCAACAATATAAGACCTCCATGAGACGTTAGCAACAAAATAAGACCTTCGGGCATGCCCAAATCTGTAGGACCTCAAGCCAGGCATGATTTATACTTGTACCAAGTAACCTATCTGTAAGACCTCAAGCAAGGCATGATCAAATTTATAAGACCTTACAAAAGGAATAATCCCGATCTTAAAGTCAAGGCTATATATTCGAACTTGGAAGACTCCTAAAAAGGCATACCCTCGATATAGACGCCGAAGCTACTCCACTCGGGGAATAAAAGGCTATGGCCAAACACAATGACTCCGGTCACAAGGCTCCAGCCAAACTAACGCGACTCGGGAATGCCCAACCGTCGCCATAAAATCACACGCCTTCAATTACTTCGAAATACTTCAAAAAGAACCGGTTAACTAGGCTACCCTCGGCATAAGCAATACAGCTTCGATCATATCAGCTCCATACAACAAAAAGGCTTCGAAACAATTCAGCCATCAAGAGAAACCTCCCCAGGTGCTCATCTATCATCATATAACGACTCGCAACTGAAATTCTTATCGAACCGTCGAAGAGTCGGACGAACACAAATACTTCAACGAGGGAAAAATAAAGCCTATACTAGAGGTCATACCGACCCTATGCGTAAGAGCCACTATCGCCAGCTTAACTTAAGGGTCGTACCGACCCAATGCATAAGATCCACTGCTGTCAGCTTAAGTTAAAAGTCGTACCGACCCAATGCGTAAGAGCCACCATCACCAGCTTAAGTTAAAAGTCATACCGACCCAATGCGTGAGAGCCACTACCGCCAGCTTAAAGTAAATCGTACCGACCCAATTCGTAAGAGCCATTGTCGCAAGCTTTAAAAAGCCTTAAGGCCGATTAGAAGTGACACCGACCCAACGGCCGGCCCGAGTAATCTTAGGGCCGATTTCTAGACCTATAGGTTAATAAACTCGAGTTAGGAAGCTGACTCGGGGACTAAGTTCCAAATGGCCAACCTTCGACTGTCACAAATCACCCAGCAGTGGCAAGAACTCAAGGGGTTAATCTAAGGTCCAGAGTTTTTGGACCAATTGTCGAAGCAAAGGAAACACGAGAAATGATGAGAAACAAAAGGCTATTTACATATATTGCTCACAAGGGTACGTTTACAAGGCCTATAAAGCCCTTACAAGGGAGAGAACAAATGAAACCCTAATCTACCACCGGGTTTATACCTTCGACGACTCCCTCAGAGGTTGTGTTCCCAACGGCCCCGGCCGCGGTCCCAGGGTCTTCAACGGCCTCTTCCCTTTTGGGATTTTGCCTTCATCCTTATCATCTCCTGAGCCACTGATCAACTCATTTTCAGAAGCAAGCAGGGCCGCAACCTTCTCCTCTAGGGTCTTCACCCTCTCGAGCTCACCCCCTGCATGTATATCCTCGAGAGTCCGCCTCCGAGATTCTAACCGAGCATGTTCCATGGCTTGAGTCAATTGCAGGTCGGCCCTTTCGCAAACTCTCCTGGCCTGAGAATTTGCAGCAACAACACCCTCTTTGTGCGAGGATACGAGCGCCCCAGCTTCAGCTTCGATCCTAGATAGCGCAGCAACTAACTCAGTATGAAGATCTTTATACTTATTACCCTCCGCCCTCGCATCATGAAGTTGATGCCCGACTAAGACCACCTTCCTCTCGAGAATTTCAAAGTCTCTAGCTCGGAGCATCTCCCTTATAAGGACATCCTTCTTCTTGAGCTGCGTAGATCAGCCCAAAGGTGTTAAAACGCTAAAATCAGGTAAACACTTAGACAAAAGCAAACGGAAACTACATAACCTGCTCAGTAAGGCGAGTCTTCTCACGGGACTCCGCCTACAAACAATCCTGAAGGCCACAGAGTTCCTCCTCCTTCCTGGCACTACCAGAAAATTGATCTATGGCAATGCACCAAAAACCATTGCAATAGATAGGAATACCATTGCAATAGGCCTACTGCAACGGTTGAGGGACCGTCACATCAGGTTGTGTGCCAATAGAATAGATCTATCGCAACGGTTGGTTTGATAATCATTGCCATAGGCCTCTGTTGCAACGGTTATACAACCGAGGTCATAGGCCTATCTATCACAACGGTTATCCAGTCAAATGGAACGCTTCAAACCCGTTGCATTATCATTTCTAAGGAACGGTAGTTGAGGCTATTGCAACGCTTGTTTATGCTATAATAACGGTTTGGCTTACTATTGCAATTATTATTAGGGCTATTGCAACAGTTTAGTGGTCGATTTTTTGGTCTATTGCAACGGTTATAGAACCTATTTCAATGGTGCAACAAAAGAAACTGCATTGTTACCTAAATAATAAAATACTGTACATTGGAAATTGTATAAATCACGAGAGCATATCGTTTCACATATAAAAGTAAAATATAGAATATTATTTTGTAAGTCAAGAATTAGTGTACATAAGTTGCAAAGGTTCTACAATACAAGATTCCTAGAATATGTGAAAATCTAGCTGCGAGAAACCAATATTAAGTAGGGTCTTCACAATTTCCATCTTGCGTTGTTCTTGTGTCTTACCTACAAAAGAGTGCAAATAAATAATTCAGTAACTCTTTTGACATACAATACCTTTTAACAATTCAAAAGTTAGCATACACAAGTCCACAAAATGTTCAATATATCTCAATATATTTAAACTGCTTCTAGTGCAGTTAATCTTTGTTTCTCTATGTGCATGTACAAAGTTGTTAAGTAATGTGTTTGATTTTTCTACAATCAGAGAGATTTACTTGCCGGTGCAGACAAGAAATCAAGATGCCATTAACTTTTGGTATATGAAATTAGCTTTAAGGTTAGTTGTAACAAGGCATCCCGGGTTTATACTGAATTGGGGAAAGGGCCGCATCCCAAGGGGTGTGATGTGGATAGCCTATCACTCAAAGGTACTTATAATAATTATTTATAAATAGAACTTCAGAGATAAAATTACTTAGAAATATTATTCATAAACATAAATTATTCATGAGACAAAAAATATGATCATTTGGGAAGGCTAAGTAAACCTCAGCCAATAGTAAATTAACCTACAACAGTAAAATTACTTTAGATCCCAAGTTCCCCTTTTTAGTTCTTCTTGTGAACACGCCATAATGAAAATAATAAAATCAATTGTGGACAATCATAAAGAGAGAATTCAAGTAAATATGGAATTCAAATATCTTTTTTGGCCTCAATCATGGATTATTCAATACCAAAAGATCAGAATAAAAGTTCTCAAGTTCACCTATTCTGGGCAAAAAATAAAAATAAATAGCACATATCATAACTAGCACTGCTATTGTAGCCAGTGTCCTAACAATAACAAAAATATTCCACAAACAAGGTTTCGTTAGGTGGTTATTCTTTGTGGAAGGATATAACAATAATGAGTACCTGTCAAAAATGACACAGGTAGCCTGAAAGCTCTTAGCTCTTCTTGTAGTAATCTCTTTGAGTATTCTGCCTCAACTGACAAATCGTATCCAATCTGAAAGGCATGGCTAATGGATACTACATTAATTCCTTCTAGTCTATATACTAGTACTTATACAATTCACTCTACTTCAGTATATAGATGGCTAGATTTCTACTAATTAAACAATCTTATCTAAGAACGATATTTTATACAAATAGTCAGCAAAATTTACTGTTCATTTTTTCTGGCCGATATACATCAATTATATACTTATTATACAAGGTTATACACACATAATACATATTTTATATATACATATTATATATTTATATATATATATATATATATATATATATACACACACACATTATGTAAGTTAACAAAACTTAGCCCAAAAGAACATCAAAAAGTGATGGAAGAAATAAGAATATAATAATTCTTTTAGCTCATCATTGTTCCCATACTCTGCTAAGAAATTGTGATATGCCTATCAAACCAAAGGTTAAAGAATTACTAAGATGAATCCGTGAAAGTAATTTAATGATTTAGACTTTAGAATCTATACATTATTTTGAATATTCCAATAACAATGGTGTTAGTTTGACATCAAGCAACAACAAATAACAATTACTTTTTACCATATACAATTCCTCTCAACTCCTACTTTAATCTGTGCAACCTGTCATTAGTCATAACATAAGTCTCGAATAATTTAGCAATTACACTATTATCCAACTCTTTTCTCTGGTCAATTACCTATAACTCAGAGTATCATGAATCTTCGCTATAATACATCAGTTTTTGATCTTATATAAATGTATGGTTTACTCTCCCTAAGATCCTCCAAATAATTCTTACTTCTAATTATTTATAGCTTGGAACTAAATGTACAAGAAAAATTGAAGGATAGAGAAGATGGTTTGGGGGGTGGGGGTGGGGGGTCGCAAGTACTCATTTGAAGTCATAGGTGCACTTCATCAACCAATTCAACTAGCACAGCTATGCAAAAGAATTTAAGAGACGTCATACATGGTAGTTGTATTTAATTTTTTTGGATGACGAAATGCATCAATAAGCAGTGGAATATTTAGGAGTATAATATTAACAACTTGACACCAAAACTTAAATTAAATAAATCCTTGCTGCAACTTTGAAGCTACAATAGAAGACTTGACTTCAAGAAATTGTTCCAACAAAGTTTATCTATAATTTAAGGAATGCAAAATTCCTCACACAAATGAGAAATCAAAACAACGGGTCCAAGTATAAAGATTTGCAAAGGCAAAAACGAGGCAGCAAAAATAATGTAGAAGATTAGAGAAAGAGACCTTTATACCCTAGGTCCTAGTAACGAGGGTATTCAGACAATCTAAGAAGCATTGCTACCTCAGGGGTCTTCTTTATTTATTGGAGATGCTGACCAGATTCTACAAGTATGCAAAAGGAGGATGACCTCGAGGTGTTGGGCAAGTCCATGGCTCGGCACCTTCTTTGTTTGCCGGAGGGGTGAAATCTATTACGGTTCTAGCAAAGAGAAACGAGAGGAAGCCTTGGGAAGGTTACACCTTACCAGATATGTAGCCTCGTCGGAGGGATGCCTTCAATAGAGGTACTGGAACTGATTTCGTCGGAGCTATGGTTCGATGTATTCGAGGCAAGAATGGTTTTGAGAAATTTAAAGGAGGTCTTTTTTTACTTTTTCCTTTTTATTTCGGATGGATATAAGCTAAGTTTGGGAAAATTAAAGGTAGGAGGGAGAATAGGGTGGAACTGAAAAGCGTCGCTATAAATTATTTTTCATAGAACCGTTACCAAAGAACACTCTATAGAAACGGCTACAGTGACCGTAGCAATAGAGACATCTATGGCAACAGTTATTTGACTATTGCAACAGTTTTACCTTAGAAGTGTCCCAATAGGAAGGAGAGTCTATTGGAATAGGTAAAAATGTTGCAATAGATACTCTATAGCAGCGGTTCTATGACCGTTGCCAAAAAAAGTTGCCATAGGTCTGTTTTCTAGTAGTGTGATAAAAAGAGCTCTAAGCTCATCGGCTTTCAAGGTGAGCTTCCTGCACTCTCCCTCGTAGCAAATCAACTCATCTTGAAACAGAGCACAAGTCTGATTATAAAGCACCTTATCCTGGAACCGTGAAAGAAACAAAGTTAGAAAGGCAAAGAGCGGGACGTCAAGCAGAATATGCAAAAGGTTACCTACTCACAAAACCTATTAATCTCACTGAAAATAAGTGATGTGTCGAGCTCAAGATTTTTCTCAGGTGCAGCCAAAGGCTCTTCAAATGCATCTTTATCTCCGATGAGCACCCCCATATCTGAAGGTTCTTTATTCTAAGCATCCTGCATCTTCTTGGGAGGTAGAGTCGGTATCAGAGGGAATTGCTCACTTCAATAGCCCCGATTGGATCAATCAGGGTCATTTCTTGTTTCTAAAGAACTTCGGAACTAGACCCCCCCGGACCGCCTGTCAAATGCACCTCAGCTCGAAGAATATTTTGGCTGTCAACTAGCTCGAGGACATTACCCTATGTGGGGCGATCAGGTTTTTCCCCCCTCGGATGCTACCGAAGAATCATATTTTTCCTCACATTCAGCTCGAGGACTCTTCGCTAGTCCTGGGGTTAAGGCTGCTGAACCAGCCTTAGGTTCTTCCATTTTAGCTTTCCTGGATTTTGTAGGCTCAGTCAGAGATTCCCTTCGTCTTTTCTTCTCTCTGTCAGGTTTCGGAGCATCCGCTTCCCCAAGCAGTGCTTCTCTCATCAAGGAGGCCTCTCCTAGACCTACGCAGATACAAAATATAAACACAGGGAATGAGAGCGCAATCAGTGATAGCTCATCTGAGAAAATCAACTACAACAGAAGTAAGGGCTCACCATGGTCCTTGGCCTTCCATCGAGCCCTGGACAGGTCGTGCCACACACGCTCGACATATGGGCAAGTCGAATCCAGCCTGAGAGATCCCTAACTGTGCCAAGGTACACCACATCAGTTGTATCAGCGGAGAAAGTCAGTTCATGGGGGAATTGATCCTAAAGGAAAAGAAAATATTTAATTAGCGTATCCACTTACGTTTCGCGTTCCACCTTTCAGGGAACAACATCTTCTCTACTGAGATCAGGTCCGAGGTCCTGACTCGGACGAAATGGCTCATCCACCCTTCGTTCCTAACCTCTAGTACAAGCAAAAAAGGCTTTTGATGCCCAACATCAGAGCTTAATCAGGCCCCCTCGGAGGAGTCGAGGACTATACATTCTAGCCAAGTGGTCGAGGGTGAAAGGCATCTCCTTAATCATACTGACAAAATATCTGGTCATATAAACAATACGCCAAAATGACGGATGAATTTGGCCGAGAGTCACTCGGTATCATTCACAGAAGCCGAGGATCACGGGGTCTATTGAAGGCGAAGACGGCTCCACCCGGCCAAGAGTAAATAGATAGGTATACACACAAAGAAAGTAGGCCTTGTATGTCGTTATGTCCTCTCCCCAAGAAGGAATCTCCACCAACACTGCATCCCCCCCAGCGGTAGTTAGTCTTCACCTTCTCAGCATCTGATATTAAAATAATAAATCGGGACACGGGTTCACACCGTCCCAGTTTCGGAGAAGGCTTCTCGACATTGAAATCAGAGATCATTTCGCAGGATCCTAGGATGAATTCCTCAAGGTTAGGTGGTACTATTGCCTTACCCTTAGATGAGCATGGAGAAGAGGGAGGCACATCCTCCTGAGGGATAGAGATGGAAGCCTTCGTCATTTTTGTCAAAAGGTTTCAGAGGAAAAGAAGAGATCGTAATGAGAGAAATAACACATAAGAGAAGTAAGAAGAGTTCTTTTTACAGTGGAAAATAGGGTGCGAAAGAAGAAGTATTTATATAGAGGCCAAACATGTACGTTAGAGCAGGCCAAACGGTAGCCAACCGCCATAGTTAATTCAAAGGCTCTTCGAAGGTTGTATGGATGCAACTCTTGGTCATCCATTTTTTGTCACATCAATCGCTTGATATGACGCAACTGACGTCACGGTGGGTGTATCGAAGAGGCAAGAATTCAAGGCCGATTCTTATCATTTCCACTCTAAGAAATGCGGGAACTATCTGTATACGGCTAATATCAGATGCTTCAATTTTATGATCGATATGGTATTCTGTGGCTCGAAAGACTTGAGCCCTTGCTCCAATCTAATCCGGAGGGTTCCATATGCTCGACCTCGGGGTGGCACAGATCGACGGCTATCATGGACAAGCGGGAAATTCTCGAGGCATGTGATCAAAACTGACAACACCTGCAAGAATAGTACAAGTCTATACCAGACCTTTAAGTAGTTGTACCAGCTACTTTTCCTTGTAATAATGATACATGTACCATGTTGGGATTTCCTCTCTTATATAAGGGGGACTCTTGCTATTTCTTGCACACGTAATATTCAATACAAGAACATTCTCTGCTCTCTAACTCAAACATTCTCCTTTGTCTTCTCTTTGATTTATTGCTTACATTTATTGCGTTTCATTGATTGTTCTTCATTTATTATTCATAATTGATCATAAAGAGCCCTCATCAAGGCTCTAAAGCCTGTTAGTCCCCATCAATCGGCCCCAGTTAAGCGTTTAGCTCGACTTCGAGGCCCAGCGTAGGTTGGCTCGAGCCCCTGATTCTCGGCCACTCGGTTTGCATAACTTACTATCTTCAGGTTCTTATCTTATTTTTTCTAGCGTCACACTTAGAATCTACTGCCTAAAAACTAGCATAAAAATAAATCACATATTTTTGGAACCACAAAATTAAATCTAATTGTAATTACCATTTTTGAGGTAAACAATTTCCTTTGCACCATGCTACTCCCCGTACACCGTTTTTACACCATACAACGTCAGGAATTTCATCATTTTGAGGAGAATCGAAGGGACTGCTCTTATATTATGAATATAGGGCCTTCCGAGTAGGGCATTGTATCTGATGTCGCCCTCGATCACGTGGAACTTGGTATCTTGAATGGTTCCAGCCACATTCACTGGTAGATTAATCCCCCCCTTTGGTTATTTCACTGGCCATATTGAAGCCGTTTAAGACCTGAGCTGCTGGCACGATTTGATTTTGTAGGCCGAGTTTCTCCACGACCCTCGATCGGATGATAATCGCCGAACTACCTGGATCCACTAAAACACGCTTAACTTGAACTTTATTTAATAAGATAAAAATTACTAGAACATCATTGTGTGGTTGATAAATGCCTTCTGCTTCTTCATCATTGAATGATAAGAAGCCCTCGAGCACATAATCCTGAGCCCGCTTCTCCCTAGTGATTGATACCTTAGTGCATGTGAATACGGGCCATTGTGGAATATCGATCCCGCCGACGATCATATGAATGACATGTTGTGGTTCCTTCTATTCATTTTTCCTGTTGGCATCTCTATCTCTGAAATGATTCTTTGCTCGATCGCAAAGGAACTATCGAAGGTGGCCCTCGTTGAATAGACGAGCTACCTCCTTCCTTAATTGCCTGCAATCTTCGGTTTTGTGACCATGCGTGCCATGATACTTGCACATCAAATTTGGGTTTCTTTGGGAAGGATCAGTTTGGATGGGTCTGGGCCACCTAGCATCTTTGATCCTTCCAATTGTCGAGACAATTCCTGATGCATCAACGCTAAAGTTATATTCTGACAACCGAGGTACCTCTACGGGATCGGCATGCTTATCAAAATCACTTTTGCTCATAATTCCCTGAGAATTTTTTCCTTGATCGTTTCTTCGATCATTCCGAGATGGATTGCGCCCCGAGTCACTCTTTCTTCGATCTGCGGTATATGGTTGATATCGTTCTCTATTCTACCTTGTCTCCCTATCAATGTCCCTTGGGGTTTTAACTGCCAACCTATTTGGATGTACTGAACTTGAAGGGTCTCCTTATTGGTCGTCCTCGACCCTAATCTTCGATTGATATCGATTGTGCACATCTGCCCAAGTTACAGCTGGATACTCGACCAAATTTTGCTTCAACTGTCGTGATGCAATCAAACTTCGCTCGTTCAACCCCTGGGTGAAATCTTGAATGGTCTAATCATCTGTGGCCGGTGGTAACTCCATGCATTCCATTTGAAGTCGAGATACAAACTCCCTCAGCATTTCGTTATCCCTTTGTCTTATCTTGAAAACGTCTGATTTTCTTGTTGCGACCTTTATGGCCCTGGCGTGTGCCTTCACAAAAGAATTTGCTAACATGGCAAATGAGTCGATGGAATTTGGTGGCAAGTTGTGATACCAAATTATTGCTCCCTTCGATAGAGTTTTCCCAAATTTTTTCAACAAAGCAGACTCGATCTCATCATTTTCTAAGTCATTTCCCTTTATCCTGCATCTTTACGAAGTGATATGTTCATTAGGATCGGTGGTCCCATTGTATTTCGATATACTCGGCATACGAAACTTCTTAGGAATGGGCTACGGTACCGCACTCTAAGGAAAAGGCTTCTGCACGAACTTTTTTAAATCCAGACCCTTTAAAATCGAGGGTGCCCTCAGCATCTGATCAACTAAGGAGTTGTATGTTTCCACTTTTTTGTCATTATTTTTGATTTTCTTTTTTCCTGACTCAATTCTTTTGGTGAGCTCCTCGAGTATTTTCATAGTTGTAGGATCAGTCCCTGATCTGTTACCATTCGACCTTTCCGGCACTGGCTTGGTACGACGAGTGATTTCCGGCTCGACCATACTCGGAGTTCTATGTTGACTCTAAAGCTGAGAAATAGCGGCATGCTGAGCCTGTAGCATCTCGAATATTACCTGGAGACTAATTCCCTTGTATCCTACGCCATGTGTTCCTTGGCCCCCAGATCGGCCTTCCCTGAGAACACTCCCTTCGGCGTCCTCGTCTAAATCTGCATTCAAAGCAATATGCAAACTGATATCGACGACCGGTACTCCCTCGAGATTAGCCGGTGACACCCTGACTCCTGGATGAATCATGTTATCATTTTCCCTATGAAATCCAAGACCATCATCACCATGTACGGGTGTGTTTTGTGAGTTTGACATGTTTCAACCCGAGAACAAAATTTCTTGACAAGAACAAGTGTGAAAATAACGTGTGTTATCGGAATTAGCACTGAAACAATCACTACTATCCTTAGTCTCACGGTGGGCGCCAAACTGTTTACCCTAAATTCGAGTAACAATTAAACGTATATTGTGGTTTTAAGGATATGTGATTTGATCAAATACCAGTTGATAAACAAGGAATCAAATATATAAATTGAAGAATAAAATAAGTCAAACCAGTGTGCAAGCCAAATCTCGACCTCGAGCTATGACAGTCTTGAGGTGGAATAGTGGGAATAGCAAGTTACAAAGCAACTCTGATGAACAGTAAGTAAAATAGCTAGAGAATAAAGTGCATGTATTTTCTTATCAGTCAAAAAACATATCTTACAAATGAATGGGCTCCCCTTGATATAATAGGGGAGTCCTAAATAAGGTACCCTTCTAATTACAGTAGAAAATCATATTTGACAGCTATCTAACCGCCAAGAGTCAATCCATTCCGCAATTTACGCCGTGATCTTCGAGTCGTTGCGGGTATCTCGCTCTTTCTGTTACTGAATCATAACAGTATTATCTCGAGGTATGCCTTCTTCCATCCTCGGAAAATGATTTCGACCTTGACCTCGATATTAGGAAGGAGCCTCGACCCCGAGCTCAGCGTCCTGGCCTCTCGACGTGGTATCACCTTTTCCAATCGAAGAACGAAATCGTATAGCCCTGATTTCCACCATATACACTACTCATGCTACACTTCTACACTAATTGTGCAGATTCTGGTATTGGTCCCAGCAGTAGTTAGTGGAGGTTTGCTCGGATTAGCTGATCACGGAGACTTAAAGTATAGTTGCACGGCGTCCGCAGACCTGAAGTCTCCTTTCCTTTCTAGTTCTACTTATTTTTATTTCAAACGGTTGTACTTTCATTCGGACCTTTGTAGCACTATTAGAATACTCATGTACTTGTGACACCAGATTTCGGGATTTGATTAGTTAGCGTTTGGAGTTATTATATCTGCTTTTAAAACTCTACAACTTTATTTATCATTAAATTGCTTTCAAATTTAGTTTTAAAAGATTAAATGTATACTAATATTGATTTGCCGAGCCAGTGGACGTTAAGTGCCATCACGATCCCGCAGTGGGGATTTCAGGTTGTGACAGTTCTAATGAACTTGGATCGTCCATCTTTTCATTTTTGTTTTTGTACTTGGTTGGGCCCATGCCCATGCTCAACACGAACTATCGTGTAACTAGTTAGTCCAGATAATGAAGGTGAAGCAAATAGAAATTCCTATGAAAATATAGAAACATCAGGCAGAATTAAACCTATCTCAAGTAGAAGGATTCTTTTTTGTAATGGACAGATCACCACAAGATATTGACAAAGTTAATTACTTTTATAATGCATTGGAGATACTGGGTCATTGGACGCTCTCCATTTGAGGACACGCCTTGAGAATGTATTTGAGGAAGATTGGCATTTGGTTTATTTTCTTTTTGATCTGTGTGTAAGGTACAACAGAAAACGCGTAAAACATTTCATGTAAATATTATGTCGAGGAACAGGCAAATTCGAAAATAAAGAAAATAAAGAACATCAAATTTTAACATGGAAAATCCTTTAAATCGAAGGTAAAAGCCACGGGATCAGAAAGATCCAAAAAACTTCACTATAACAATAAGAGGGTTACAAAATTTCTCCAAATTAGCTACACAATAAGTGTCAAACATGGAGCAACAATAGCAACAAGAGCAACGACAAATCAATTGAAGAAGAAGAAGTCAGAAAACTAGAGCTGTAGTTCAGGGCTCGAAATCAGATGTTACGGGCATTAAAATCCGATCTCCACCGTGGAAATCAAAGGCCAAGATGTTACGAACACTTAGTAAAAATATTAGCCCGATCAAACGATTAACGAATCAGAAAACTTGATTTGAAGTTGGCTGGTCGGAATAAAATCTGCAGCAAAACAAATACTTTTCTTCTCTCTTCTCTCTTAATGAAAGCTCTTTCAAAAATCACTCTTATGTGCTTAAGTCTTTCAAAGACTTGATCAATGAGCATGGAATGATTCTCCAAGGTTGTCCTATTTATAGATCATGAGTGGTGCTTTCTCTTAAAGCCAAAACCAACTCTAAATAGGAATAAATACCGAATCCAATTCCCAATAGGAATGGAAACCAAAAGAGAATAGGATTAGGCCATTGGGCCTTTGGCTGGACAACATGGGCGTGTGCCAACAAACTCCCCCTCCAGCCAAGGGGCCAAATATGTCTTCAAGTAGAGGAACTATTAACAGGCTTCATGCATGCCAATTTTTTGCAAAATTCATGTTTATCTACAACTACCGCCTTTGTCAGCATATCTGAAGGATTTTCATCAGTGTGTATCTTCTCGACCTCAAATAATTTCTCTTCCACGGCCATTCTTATTCAATGATTCTTTCTATTTATATAGTCTTAGAATGAAAAGTGGAGTGTTTGGTGAGAAAGATAACACTCTGATTATCACAAAATAAGATGTACCTTGGCTGCTCAAAGCCAAGATCATTTGTAAACTCTTTCATTAATAATAGTTCTTTGGCACCTTCTGTGACAGCAATATATTCAGCTTCTATTGTGGATAGAGCTATGCACTTTTGTAGTCTAGATTGCCAAGAAACAACTCCCTCTGTAAAAGTGATCAAATAACCGGAAGTGGATCTTGAATTATCAAGATTGCCTCCTAAATCAGAGTCTGTGTATCAAATAAGTTCAGGCTTGCCATTGCCAAAGCACAACTTCAAATCTACAGTACCTTTCAAACACCTTAATATCCATTTTACTTCATCCCAATGTTCTTTTCTAGGATTAGAAAAGAATCTACTAATAGTACCAACGACATGTGCAATATCTGGTCTAGTGCAAACCATAACATACATCAAGCTACCAACAGTAGAAAAGTAAGGAATACGAGACATCTCCTTCTTCCCTTCATCAGTAGATGGACTATGACTAATACTCAATTTGAAGTGTTTAGCAAGAGGAGTACTAACAATTTTTGTATCTGTCATATTGAACCTCTTGAGTACCTTCTCAATGTATTGCTTTTGAGACAAAAATAACTCTTTTCTATCTCTGTGTCGGTGGATTTCAATGCCTAAGATTTTCTTTGCTGGCCCCAAGTCCTTCACCGCAAACGATTTGCTCAACTACTTCTTAAGGACTGCAATTCTGGATTTATTCTTGCCAACAATAAGCATATCATCCACATAAATCAATAAGATAATAAAATCATTATCAAAGAACTTCTGGAAGAATACATAGTGGTCTGAAGAAGTTTTCTTGTACCCATATTCTTCTATGACAGATTCAAACTTCAAATACCATTGCCTTGGAGCTTGTTTCAATCCATACATGCTCTTTTTCAATTTGCAGACATAATTTTCTTTTTCCTTAGTTATAAAACCCTCAGGTTGCTCCATATAAATATCCTCATATAAATCACTATGAAGAAAATCAGTCTTGATATCCATCTGCTCAACCTCTAAAGCTAGACTTGCGGCTAATCCTAGAACCACACGAATAGAAGACATCTTCACAACAGGGGAGAAAATTTCATCAAAGTCAACTCCCTTCTTCTAGCCAAAACCTTTAACAACTAACCTCGCCTTGTATCTGGGCGCAAAGGTATGGTTACCTTGCTTTACTTTGAATATCCATTTGTGTGATAAAGCTTTCATACCTTTCAGCAATTTCACTAACTCATATGCGTCATTCTCATGGAGTGACTTCATCTCATCTTCCATGGCTTCTATCTACTGAACTTTGTGAGTATCTTTCATGAATTCTTCATAGCTCTCAGGTTCTCCCAAGTCAATCAAAAGTACATACTCATCAGGAGGATAGCACATGAATTTTTGCTTCTCCCTTGTAGATCCTCTTAGAGAGGTTTCAGGAGCATTCGAAGTAGTTACCTGAGTGGGAATTGGTTGCTGATCAACCATAACTTCATCAACTAGAGCATACATAATATCTACAACATGATGATCGTTTTGATCTCGATCGCTATCTTCACCATTGTCTTGGGTTCCTTCATGATCAATAAGTGCCTTAGTAATAGAAACTGGATCAATATCAACTAAGCTCTCATTACTCTGAGAATCTATCTTCTCGGCTTTGTCAATATCTTCAATTGTCTGGTCTTCAAAGAATATTGCATCACGACTTCAAATAAGTTTATTGTCAACTGGATTATAAAATCGATACCCAAACTCAACTTGACCTCAACCGATAAATATGCACTGCTTAGTTTTGACATCTAGTTTTGATCTCTCATCTTTAGGGACATGCACACAAGTTTTACATCCAAAAACTCTCAAGTAGTCATAAGAAACATCTTTTGCAAACCAAACTCTGTCTGGAAGGAGACAAATTGATAACATAGGCAATAGTGTTAAGTGCTTCCGCCCAAAATGTATTTGGAAGTTTAGCTTCTGACAGCAAGCACCTAACTCTCTCAACTAGAGTTCTATTCATCCTTTTGCCAAACCATTCAATTGAGGCGTCTTGGGCAGATGATGACGAATTTCTTGTTCCTTGCAATAGTTATCAAAGGGACACAATATTCACTACCATTATCAGTGCGAATATATTTTAATTTCTTCCCCGTCTGTCTCTCAGCAAAGGCCTAAAAATCCTTAAACACGCCAAGTGTTTGATCTTTAGATTTCAAAGGATAAACCTAGAGCTTATGAGAATGATCATCAATGAAGGTCACAAAGTAAAGTACACCACCTTTTGACTTAACTTTAAAAGGACCACACAAATTAGAGTGTACTAGATCCAATAAATCGGACTTTCTTGAAGGAGGATGGCTATGAAAGGAAACCCTTTTTTGCTTGTTTCACTCCAGAAAGAAAACTTTTCTTAGCCAAACACGTAATCCCCTCTCGATCACATGACTCAATCTTCTGTGCCATAATTTTGATAAAGTGCCACTTTCCACCGGATTTATGGAGTCATTAAAAATAGAGCCCTATGTCACATATAAGTGACCAGACTTGACTCATCGATCCACTTCAAACGAGTCTTTGCTGAGCTTCCATTGGCCATTAAAGAAGGCATTATCGTAACCTTCATCATCTAATCTTCCTGCGTATATCAAATTGAAAGGAAATTCTGGAGCATACTTGACATCTTGAAGAACTAACATTGAACCATTATTAGTTTTCAAACAAACTGTGCCAACACCAAACACCTTAACTTCACTTGCATTCCCCATCTATAACACTCCATAATCAACAAAAGTATAAGATAAGAAAGAGTCTTTTCTTGGTGTGACATGTGAGGCAGCTACAAAATCTACTATCCAGCTCGTCTCATGGGATACAAAATTGATGACATTTTCATCATAAGCAAAAAGAAGATCATCTCGAACAATAGAAGTAATATTGTTCTCGTTATTTTTAACTTTCTTTCCTTCTCTAATGTCTTGCAACCCCTTGTGGCAAAACCTTTTGATGTGTCCTTTCTTGCCACAGTGGTTGCATATAATATTATGGTATTTGGATCTTGACTCACTTATACTTTTACTTCTATTCCTCAAGCATCTTGTTCTATCTCTCTCCTGGTCTTGTGTAACCAAGATATCTGCTTGCAAGGACGAACCTTGAGATTTTCTCTTTACTTCCTCATTCAACACACCACTCTTGGCGTATTCCATGGTTACCTTACCTCCAAGAGTTGAATTTGTCAACGAAACACGAAGAGTTTCCCAAGAGTCTGGTAAAGTATTAAGAAGCCAAAGTCCTTGTATCTCATTATCCAAATTAACTCCCATTCTAGACAACTGATCAATGATGCCCTGAAAATCATTTATGTGATCAAGGATAGGCTGCCTTCCTTGTATTTAAAGGTCATCAATTTCCTTAGCAGGAACAACTTTTTATTCCAAGTTTTTGAAGCATAAAGAGTCTCTAGCTTTTCCCACAATGATCTCGCATGTGTCTCATTCAAAATATGATTGCGAACATTATCTTCGACCCATTGTCGTATATATCCATATACTTGTTGGTGCTCGACATCCCAATCTTCATCAAATATACTCTCAGGTTTATGAACTGCAAAAATGGGTAGATGCAATTTCTTCACGAACAACAAATCTTTCATCTTGCTTCTCCAAACATTATAATTTCTCCCATTTAAGCATATCATCTTGCTCATATTCACCTTCATTTCGCAACAAACAAAATAAATAACCAAGGATCTGATACCACTGTTATGTCGAGGAAGAGGCAAACCCGGAAATAAAAACGGTAAAGAACACCAAATTTCACTACAAGAAAAAGGGTTATTAGGGACCAAAAATTAGCGAAAAGTAAAAAATCTGGTCCCTAAAAGTGTACATATAGGGACTATTTTATTTTCTGGTCCCAAAATTTCATTTATTTCTCCTAAATAAACGGAGGGATTTAATCTGGTTTAAAAAATACAAATACGCGGTCTCTAATAATTACATTTCAGCGGGAGAAGAGGCGCGCATCAAATAAGTAATAAACTTTTTACTTTTAGGCACTTCCTAAAATATTTTCCCCCCTCTCTATCAACCACTAAAATTCCAAGACACCTAAAACGCTCTCAATAGCTCTTTCTTCTTCCGCTAAATAAATTCGTTAATCACTGGGCATAGCTACCTCAAGACTAAGTTAATTTCTTCAATTTCTCATGTGATTCGTTTTTCTATAATGAAAATCAGAAACTTTTTTCTTCCGTTACATTCTCTTTTTCTTTCTTTCTTTTTGACCTATGGTTCTTTGATTGTGTTTCTTTATTTGTTAGAATACTAATTTTTGTTGTTTGAGAACTAGAAGTGAGAGTATTGGGTTGAAGTTGGAGCTTGGAGGGAAAGAGCCATCTTAACGTTTTGTGTTTGACTTTTTTTATCTATTTGAAAATTAATTGTTGTTGTGTGAGAGTTAAAGTAAAGTATTTGAGGATTAATTGAGGAACTTTGTTTATTAGGGCTGTATTAAACAAGTCTTTTGGGCACTTGATTGAAAGTCGTGGGTATATTGTGTGATATTGTTTGTTGTGGTTTTTTTTATGTGGTGATGAATTGGTTGAACTTTTTACATATTATGTGCTCTAATTTAGTTTCTTTATTCTAAAATTTTTATGGGCTTTTTGAATTGTATAACCAATTTATTGATCTTGGTAAATCCAATATGATATTTAGGAAAAACTTTAGACGAGGAAGAAATGTTGGTATGGATTGTCTTTGTTAAAGTATCTCCCTCCATCGTCTTTGTTGCTCTTTTAAACTTGCGTGTTTTAATGTTGACATCATTTTGGATTATCTGATCCCTGCAATCCCTGTTGTTTGTGTTAAGAAAGATGAATATGGATGTGTAAGTTTTAATTGGGGACGATTTTTGAAAACAAATGAGCCTTTTGTATTAGCGGACCAGGCATCTCAAGTATTTTATGCTAATGATAATCAAATAAAGGTTGGCTTGTAGTGAGAAAGATTCAACCTCGTGATTCCTGTGATGTTGTGCAACAAATGGATGATAGTATTGTAGATTTAGAAAATCACGCACAAAATAAACGAAAAAGAATGAATGAGGTGAAGTCGTAATTGTCACACCTCCTTTTTCATCCGCGCACGCAGGGGCGCAGAGGAGTTTTTCCAATTAAAGGACAATCGAAATGGGATTTATTATTAAAGGATCAGAGTCGCCACTTGGGAGATTTGTGGTGTCCCAAGTCACCGATTTAATCCCGAATCGAGGAAAAGAATGACTTTGTATTACAGTCTGCGAACCAGAAATTCGGATAAGGAATTCTGTTAACCCGGGAGAAGGTATTAGGCATTCCCGAGTTTCGTGGTTCTAGCACGGTCGCTCAACTGATATATCTGGCTTAAATTATCTGATTTTAACAATTATGAACCTGTGCGCAAATTTCAACTTTTAACCGCTTTTATTATTTATTATTCTAAAAGAGAATTGCAAAGTCGTGAAAATGCATCTCGAACTGCGACACATAAATGTACCTGCAGTTTTTGACACGTTCTAAATTCGTTGAGATTTGGATTTGAGTCACATAAATGTGCACCCGAGTTTAGGGAGATATTATTAAAAAACCCGCCTAAAGGTGCTAACACATTATTATTTTGAGAAGGCCGTGAAATTCGCTAAACAGCCTGTCTCAAAATTTAAGCAATTAAAATAACCATCTATTGAGGGCCCCGCAATTTGCATTTTTATTTGGCGAGACTCGTCTCGTCCATTTTAAGGATATCCTAAAGCGACTATGATTCTCTATTTATTTTTGTCTCTAAAGATAAAGAAAAGTCATAATTAATTACATGCGTATAATGGCTTAGCTTTTATTATTTGCTCCAATAACTTAGCAATTTTAGCTGTTATACCAAACGAGAAGATACTGTTCAATTGAATTCCATTCAAGTAGTTCAATTCTACTAAATGCAAACTTAGGCGTGTATGGTAAACTGAAGTAAACTGCAGTAAATTGAAGTTGATTCGGATTGATATACATGAGAAATTAAGTTGACAACTAACAACTCAAGCTCTAACATTCATCAGATATTTCCAGTACTCTAAATCTACTTCCCTATTCTACTTCAATTATGTTTTTCAAAAAATAAACTATGTCAGTTGAGATTATACTATAGCATGGCTAAAGGGCAAATATCCAATTAATAGTTCACTGTTTCCATCGCGCACATGAATATAAATACACTAACACTCAACTAACAACCACGTGAACAACCTAGGCGTAGGGTTTATCAGTTCAATTTTCAGGCAATAGTTTACATTAACTGAAGATAATTCTAACTAAATAAATCTCTATCCAATACAACTCAAAACCATCAGAAATAACGACTAGGCAGTAGCTATCAACAATCAGGCAGCACAGAGACTCGTATCATACTTTATTTCATTCCAATAGCCAAGGATATACAAACGTGTACCTAATATTGACAATACAAGAAAAGGAAGAAGAGGATAAGCTGCAGTAGTAGCAATACAATACAACAGAACAACAAACAACAACTACAAATACCAAACAGCAGGTACCAACAGCTATCACTGAAACAGTAACATAAACAAATACTGATTTTTCAACAGTAAAGGGAAGCAAATTTCTTTAGTTCTTTTACTCTCAAAATACTGAACTCCTCCTCTCTTTGCCCCCCCCCCTCAAGGACTGATTTATAGCTCTTTTAATAGGCATCTCATTAGTGCTCAACCCACTAACATCTTATCTTTTCAATTCTTTAATTACTCCCATTACCCTAGTGCTTTTACTTTAATCATTAATGCCTATTTCAGTCCCTAAAATTAGCAAGTGCATTCCCATTATTATATGTTCCTTGCCATTATCTAATTCAATTGGTATGGGCATACTATATTTAAATCAATTTCCCTTGACCCATGTTACTTCTGACTTAATCTAAACCATCATTCCCCTTTTCCATCAGCCAATTTGAATTAGTTTAATGGTATATTGGTACCCACTGACAAACCACTAAACCTTTTCAAGTTTTGGATCCTAAATTAACCCTGATGCCCTGTGATTAATGTCCTACCTTAACCTCGTTTAATTTGTACTACATCTTTCAGCTATAACCAATTCAACTCATCAAATTCAATCAGCAGTTCGAGCTAGAACTCGGATCGGATCAAACAACATAAAAATAAAGACCAATGAATCCGAACAAAACCATATTGAACTACCAAGGTCAAATTTCAGACCATGATTGACACCGATATGCGGGAATGACTAACTACATTCTCAATTTTAAATTAAACTTAGACCAAAATGAACGATCACTGTAAACGCACTGAATCGACAAACAAACTGAACTCATATGCAAAAATGATGAACAACAAGAAAAAGGTCTGATGGAGAAGAGAGAAAATAACGGACCTAATTTAGGCAAACGAAGAATTGATTGAACTACTCAAACAAACATTAGAATATTTAATCTAACTAGAATCAGAAAAAGAAGTAGAATATATACTGGATTAACTTAAACTGAAAACCTAAAGAAGCGACTAATTACACAGACAAACAAACACATAGAAAAAAGGAAAAGAAGAAGCTAAGAAGAACTCACTGTTCTTTTCTCGGATCTCACCAATATACCCTTTCGAACTTGAGTTCCATTTAGTATTATACGTCTATTTCATCAGAAATAGGCTTATAATACTAACCAGAACCCGTTCGACCCTGACAGCTTCGAAACAGTCTCGAACTGTCGAACCCTAGATCTGCCATTCAACGAGTTTTACTCGGATTCGAGCCAATCTGGTTAGGGATTAGCGACGAGGATGTCAAGGGGATTATTGGGTGTGATTTTGGGGTTAAGTGGAAAAGCTAGGGTTTGGGACGGGGGTCTTTGATCGAAGATTCGAGAAGTTGTAGTATGATTCGAGGTTAATGGAGTATGGAATCGTGTTGAGGGTGGTTAGGAGGTTCAGGGGTGTTATTTTCATGGCCATCGGAGCCGGCGCCGCCGGGTTTACGGTGAAGGGATGGGGTGGCGGCTATTAGGGTTCCTCGTCTCTAAAAGAGACGAGGCTTGGGAGAGAATGAGAGGGGGGCTTGGTTTAGGGGGGCGGGGTATAGTTTAGGAATATATAGTGGGGGTGGGGATTTGATCCAAGCCGTTCGATCAAGTGAGATCAATGGCTTGGATAAATCCCCCCATAGGAAACAGTGTCGTTTGGTTTCGTTGGGGGACTGGTTGATCCGGGGGCAAATGGGTCGGGTTGTGGGGATTGTTCTGAGGCGTTGGATCAAATAAAATGAATGGCTTGGATCTATTGGCTATATACGACGTCGTTTGGATATATCTGGAGATGGACTGGACCATTCGATCGAGTGAGATCAACGACCCAAATTCTTCATGCCCGAACGACGTCGTTCCACCCGTCTCCAAGACTGGTTGGATTGGACCGGGTAAAAGGGTATTTGGACTGGTCCTGAACATTCTTTTAAAATTGGCCCAGTCCGATTTTCTTCTCTTGTTTCTTCTTTTTCTTCTATTTTCTTTTTAATTCCAAATTACCAAAAATTTGTCAAATAAATTGTAAAGCCAAAATTAACTCAAAAATACTAATTAACCCTTAATAACAATTATCACACAAGATTAAATACAAAGATAATCACCCACTTTGACATTAAACACTTAAAATGTGAAGCACGTTATTTTTCGATTTTTTCATTTTTCGTAAAATGAATATTGTTTAATCAATTCCTAATTGTGAAATTGAACCCTAACTACACATGCAACACATATTTTATATTTTTTCTTAATTAAAGTAAAAACAAACGTGCACAGGCAATTACAAATAAATCACCAACAACACAAAACTATTTTATTTTGAATTTCTGGGAGTAGTTCTCGTAGGGAAAAAATCACGTGCTCACAGCTGCCCCTCTTTGTCCGGAAACACGACGAGTTTTCGTGCAAAGATAAAGTGAGCGGATATGAGCGATTTTTTGCCCGTTTGGCTACTCCGTGTGAAGCATTTTTGAAAGATTTGACCGAACCTCTGCTTCAAAGGTTTCCTACATATCCTTGGCTAAAAAGGAATCAGGTCAATGTAGTTCGGAAGGTTTTGGTAGATGAGACTACCATGGGACTGCATTTTTGCTGTTACTGCTACTGCATGTTGTTGCTACTGCTTTTCGATCTCCTTATTACACCGTGCCAAAAGAAAACAAGAAGCTAGACTTAAACTAGGAATTACAAAATCTTATCTCTCTCCGACTTGCTCCTGTAGTCTTTTTTCTGATTTCTGAAATGGGATACATGCTGGGGATATTTTTGTTGTAACCCTCCGCATTACTGACTTCTGGCTTGATCTTGAAATGTATTCCTCTATTCTGCAAGCGGGCTCCTGACTTCAACTTTAATGTGTACTCCTTTGTTCTACAGGCGGGCTCCTGACTTCATCAACTTCAAATATAACAAACTCCGTTCTACAGGCGGGCTCCTGACTTCTTCAGCAATTTGAAATTTAACGACCTCCATTCTACAGGCGGGCTCCTGACTTCTTCGACTTAAAATTATAACAACCTCCGTTCTACAAGCGGGCTCCTGACTTCGACTTGAAATTGTAACAACCTTCGTTCCACAGGCGGGCTCCTGACTCCAACAACAACTTTGAAAGTAAATCAGCCTCCATTCTCCAGGCGGGCTCCTGACTCCAACAACAAAATAATTCAACCTCCATTCTCCAGGCGGGCTCCTGACTCCAACAACAACTCAAAAATAATTTAGCCTCCATTCTCCAGGCGAGCTCCTGACTTCATCAACAACTTTGAAAATAAATCAGCCTCCATTCTCCAGGCGGGCTCCTGACTCCAACAACAACTTAATTCAGCCTCCATTCTCCAGGCGGGCTCCTGACTCCAACAACAACAACTCAAAAATAATTCAGCCTCCATTCTCCAGGCAAGCTCCTGACTTCATCAACAACTTTGAAAATAAATCAGCCTCCACTCTTCAGGCGGGCTCCTGACTTCATCAGCAACTTTGAAAATAAATAAGCCTCCATTCTGCAGGCGGGATTCTGACTCCAACAACAACTTAATTCAGCCTCCATTCTCCAGGCGGGCTCCTGACTCCAAAAACAACTCAAAAATAATTCAGCCTCCATTCTCCAAGCGGGCTCCTGACTTCATCAACAACTTTGAAAATAAATCAGCCTCCATTCTCCAGGCGGGCTCCTGACACCAACAATAACTTAAAAATAATTCAGCCTCCATTCTCCAAGCGGGCTCCTGACTTCATCAGCAATTTTGAAAGTAAATCAGCCTCCATTCTCCAGGCGGGCTCCTTACTCCAACTTGAAATTAAACAACCTCCATTCTCCAGGCGGGCTCCTGACTCCAACAATAATTAAAAATAATTCAGCCTCCATTCTCCAGGCGGGCTCCTGACTTCTTCAGCAATTACTTCCCTCAAACTGGTGTTTTCACTTCTCTGAAACCTGCCGGGGATAACACTATTGGGGAATTATCTTCCTTCTTTAAGACTAGTTACTTTCCTCCTTTTAACAATGGTGGGCTGATTCAAAGACCACTACCCTTAAAACTTGGGTTATCTTGCTTCTTCCAAGATTGCTTTCTTTAAAACTTGTATTGCCTTCTCCCGTAAACTGCTGGGGATTCCACTTCCTTCAAAACTTGTGTTATCTTCCATCTTCCCCAAGTGGCTATCTGATTTCAAGAAAAATTTTGCAATGAGAGAAAATTTTCTGCCCCAGTTTGATAATCTTCTTTGTGGACATGTCTTCCCGCTGTCAATAATATTTCCTTTACCTGCTTCAAATCAAAGAAAATTTTGTTAGTTAAAACGTGGTGAGTGGTCGTGTCACTCCTGCTGGGGATAGTTTTTCCCTTTTTCCTTTCCCTGCTTTGCGTTTTATTACAAAATTTGCTGGGGATGATATTCCTGCCGGGAATGATTTTTCTTTTCTCCTTCTTCCCCGCTCTGTGTTGTCCGACCATCACGGAACTTGGTAGATAATCTGTCGGAGTTATTCCTGCACCTCACAAATCTGCTGGGGATCCTCTTGGAATTTGATTCATAACTTTTCAACTGTTGTTTTTTCTGTTTTTCTCCAACTTTCCCTGGAAATTTGGTCATCTTGGAATCTAGACCCATTCATCATTTGGTCTTGCGACAAACTTCTTTTCGCTTTGTCGCCTTATCTTTGGCCCGTCCTATCCACATTGTGTTTTTGTACCATCTTGGCAACTGGTAGTAAGCTCTGAAAATCCTTTTCAAAAACAAACTGCTGGGGAGATAAAGTCTTTAGACCAAGAAATGAAAAAGTGATGGTTTCAAAAGATAGAAAAAGAAGAAGTCTTTCTGAACAAATACTGGGAAAAAAGAAAGAAAGAACTTATCTGAATGATATAACCGATCTCAACGATCATGTCGTGCATTCCGGATTAATCAACCCAGTCTATTTGTATCAATCAATCTTTCGGACGGCCTCATCTTGCTGGGGATAAACAGGCACTCAACTCTTTGCCAAATGTGGATCCTTTCCGCCAATCTTGTCTTATCGCCTCATAGTGCCCTTCGAAGGGGTTTTCACTAATAAGACTCTCTCATTTCTCTCAACTCCCGTCTCCTTATGGTGCCTGTGAAGGTTTTCACCGATAAGACTCTCTCGTTTTATTTCTCTCAACTTACGTCGCCTTATGGTGCATGTGGAGGTTTTCACCGATAAGACTCTCTCATTTTATTTATCTCGACTTTCGTCGCCTTATGGTGCCTGTGGAGGTTTTCACCGATAAGACTCTCTCATTTTATTTCTCTCGACTTCCGTCGCCTTATGGTGCCTGTGGAGGTTTTCACCGATAAGTCTCTCTCTTGTTTTATTTTATTTTTCAGCTGGGGATTGGAGTGTTACCGATATGACTCTCTCTGCCGGGGGTTCTTTCGGCTATCAATTCATTTCCAGCTTATGATCCTCTTCTCTGCTGGGGATCAGAGTGTTATTCCCGACTCCGTTTGCATGACTAGGCACTTCTCGGATACTGATCGGGGGGTCTTTTTTGGACATTAATATGGGTTTTGTGTATGGATAAAAGGAAAGGGTAAAAGGTTCAAAATAATTTTGATGGGTAAAATATTACAACTCTTGGAATCAACTTTCTTTCCCAAAATTATAAACACAACTTCTGCCCCAGTTTTTCTTGCTTGAGGATTTTTTCGTTTTTTGTTACACTATGACCGAGCCGTGAGGCGCCTACGTATCCTTCTTTGAGGAATCAGGTCAAATGTAGTTCCCAATGGGTTGAGAGATTTGCCTCCGTCATTTCATTCTCCGATAAATGCCAAGTACAAATAAACAACAATTACAATCAAAAGAAATCATACATAATATCTCTTAACTGCGTCCGAATTGATAGCCATGTCGACGCATTTCCCCTCGATATCTGTTAAACGTAAAGCGCCATTGGACAACACTCTGGTTACAATGAATTACCATTGCCAATTCGGGGCAAACTTGCCTTTTGCTCCGGCCTGATGTGGGAGGATGCGTTTCAGCACTTGCTGACCCACTTCAAACTTCCGGGGACACACCTTTTTGTTGTATGCTCTTGCCATCCTCTTTTGATACAACTGGCCATGACATACTGCTGCCAATCTCTTTTCATCAATCAGGCTCAACTGCTCCAATCGGGCTTTGACCCATTCATCGTCATCAATCCCAGCCTCCGCAATAATCCGAAGGCATGGAATTTCAACTTCTGCCAGTATCACTACTTCAGTTCCGTATACCAACAAATAAGGAGTTGCACCTACTAAAGTACAAACAGTAGTGCGATAACCCAACAATGCAAATGGTAATTTCTCATGCCATTATCTGGATCTTTCTATCATCTTCCTCAGTATCTTCTTTATGTTCTTGTTGGCCGCCTCGACCGCTCCATTCGCCTTGGGACAATATGGTGTGGAATTACTGTGTGTAATCTTGAACTGTTGACACACTTCTTTCATCAAACTCCTGTTAAGATTAGCACCATTGTCCGTGATGATCACTTTTGGGATCCCAAATCTACAGATGATATGGGAATGAACAAAATCAACCACTGCCTTCTTGGTTACCGACTTGAAAGTTTTAGCTTCAACCCACTTAGTGAAATAATCGATGGTCACTAGAATGAACCTATGACCATTGGTAGCTGCCGGCTCAATAGGTCTAATGACATCCATGCCCCAGGCGACAAATGGCCATGGTGCTAACATTGTATGCAATTCTGTCGGCGGAGAATGAATCAGATCTCCGTGTATCTGACACTGATGGCATTTCCGCACAAAACTGATACAATCGTGCTCCATAGTGAGCCAATAGTACCCTGCTCGAAGAATCTTCTTTGCCAATACATATCCGCTCATATGTGTCCCACAAACTCCAGCATGTAACTCTGTCATAACTATCGTGGCTTGACTAACAACTATACATATCAGCAATCCCAAATCTGGTGTTCTTTTGTACAACACTCCTCCACTGAGGAAAAATCCATTTGCCAGTCGCCGAATAGCTCTCTTTTGATCTCTAGTGGCCTGCTCCGGGTATATCCCCATCCTGAGGTATTCCTTGACATCATAAAACCATGGCTCGCCATCCATTTCTTCCTCTATCACGTTGCAATAAGCATGCTGATCACCAACCTGGATATGCAATGTGTCAACATGAATTTTGTCTGGGTGGTGCAACATCGATGCTAAAGTGGCCAAAGCATCGGCGACCTCATTATGAACTCTTGGGATGTGTCTGAACTCCATTGATCAAAATCGTTTACTCAGATCAAGCAAGCATTGTTGATATGGCATGAGCTTCAAATCCCTTGTTTCCCATTCACCCTGAATCTGATGCACCAGGAGGTCCGAGTCTCCCAAGACCAAGACATCCTGGACATCCAAGTCTGCAGCTAGCCGTAGACCCAAAATGCATGCCTCATACTCATCCATGTTGTTGTTACAATAGAAACGTAGCTGAGCCGTAATAGGATAATGATGTCCTGTTTCATAAATAAGTATCGCTCCTATTCCAACTTCCTTCGCATTTGCGGCTCCATAAAAAAAAAGCTTCCATCCTGGTTCCTTGGTCATTTCCAACTCATCTATATGCATCACTTCTTCATCAGGAAAATACGTCCTCAAGGGCTCGTATTCTTCATCAACAGGATTCTCGACCAAGTGATCAGCCAATGCTTGGGCCTTCATGGCCGTCCTCGTCACATAGACGATGTCGAATTCTGTGAGTAATATCTGCCATTTCGCCAATCTCCCTATGGGCATAGGCTTCTGGAAAATATACTTCAGTGGATCCAAGCGTGACATGAGATAAGTAGTATATGATGACAGATAATGCTTCAATTTCTGAGCCACCCAAGTTAGGGCGCAACATGTTTTATCGAGTTGAGTGTACTTAACCTCATAGCCTGTAAACTTCTTGCTAAGATAATAGACGGCTTGCTCCTTCCTTCCTGTAATGTCGTGTTGCCCCAGTACGCAGCCAAATGAATTCTCCAGGACCGTTAGATAAAGAATTAATGGTCTTCCCGGCTCAGGTGGAACCAACACAGGTGGGTTTGATAAATATCCTTTGATATGGTCAAATGTTTCCTGACATTCTGCCGTCCATTCTACTGCAATATCTTTCCTCAGTAGCCGAAAAATGGGTTCACAAGTTGTTGTGAGTTGCGCAATAAACCTGCTGATATAATTCAACCTCCCTAACAGACTCATTACTTATGTCTTGTTCTTCGGCGGCGACAAATCTTGGATGAATTTGATCTTTGATGGGTCCAACTCAATGCCTCGTCGACTGACGATGAATCCCAATAGCTTTCCAGATGGAACACCAAATGCACATTTGGCCGGGTTGAGCTTAATATCGTACCTTTAAAGTCTTTGAAAAAACTTCCTTAGGTCGGCTACGTGGTCTTCCTGATGCTTGGATTTTATGATCACATCGTCCACGTATACCTCAATCTCTTTGTGTATCATGTCATGAAACACAGTAGTCATTGCTCTCATGTACGTTGCCCCAGCATTCTTCAAACCAAATGGCATTACCCGGTAGCAATAAGTCCCCCACGGCGTAATGAAAGCCGTCTTTTCCGCATCTTCTTCATCCATCAGAATCTGATGATACCCCGCATAGCAATCCACAAAATACCCGATCTCACGTCCGACACAATTATCGATCATGCTATGGATGTTGGGTAAAGGAAAGTTATCCTTTGGGCTTGCCCTATTCAGATTGCGGTAATCAACACACACCCTGATCTTCCCATCTTTCTTCGGCACTAGTACCACATTAGCCAACCAATCAGGATATCGAGTGACCCGAATAACCTTTGCTTGCAGCTGGTTGGTTACTTCCTCTTTAATCTTCACAATCATATCTATTTTGAACTTCCTCAATTTCTGCTTAACGGGAGGGCATACCGAGTTAATGGGCAATTTGTGAACCACTAAATTCGTGCTTAACCCCGGCATTTCATCATACGACCATGCAAAAACGTCTTTGAACTCAATAAGTGCTTTGATTAGTTCTTCCTTGATATTCGTTGCAATGTGGATGCTTATTTTAGTTTCCCTGATATCATCTGCATCCCCTAAATTGATGGCTTTTGTGTCATTTAAGTTGGGCTTTGATTTCTCTTCAAACTAGCTTAACTCTCTGTTTATCTCTTCGAAGGATTCGTCCTCATCGTCTTCCGATTCATCATCATAATCGACTTCTCGTACAATTAGTTCGGAATCAGATTGATTTTTAGACTGGGTTGAAGATCCTTTGTGCATGTCATGTCATTAGAACCAAATAAAGAGAACTGTTCAGAAAGAGAAAAGAAGAAAACAAAATTAGAACAAAAGAAGAATAAAAAAGCTTTCACTTTTATAAAATACGGGATAACAGAGTTTCACACTTTGCCGAATACAAAACAAAACTGGATTACAACCCTGGAATAATCCAAAAAGACAAGAAAGAAAAATCCAGAGCTACTACCAAGACTCCCTCCGGGTAGGAAGAGGAGTAGCGGTCTAATTGTTGATATTGACCCTAGGCCCCACAAACTGTATATCTGCCTTACTAGAACTTTCTCCAGCTTCTATCATGTTGACATCGGCGAACAGCCTTTCAAAGCCCTCATTCAAATCTCCATTTGGCCCAATCAGTGGTCCAAGAACTTTCAGGACTGACAACTTTCTGATACCTGCTCTGACAAATGATCTGGATAGGCGCGGGATTGGCTTAGGAAGGACCCAGACTCTTTTCTTCAACTTGCGAGCCCTTCCGCCGCTGTAGGCTTGAACCCCAACCCAAAGGTGTCCAAATTTTTGGACAAAGAAACCGGCTGAACAATACCTTGAAGATCAGCCCCTAAACCTTTGCTTGGCACAAACCCGTTCTTCAACATCTCCGAGGCTACCATGACAGTCGCAGCTGCGATCCTGGGAAGTGGAAGGCTTTCACCTTCGGGAACTTTGTCCACTAAAACCGTATCGAAAACCTGGTAAACCCACGGTCCCTTATCATCATCAGTCTCTATGAAGGGTACGATGGCATCACTTACGGCGCTTGCATTGTCTTCCCCATGTACTACGATCTCTTGCCTATCCCACTCGAATTTGACCATCTGATGTAATGTAGAAGGCACTGCTTTGGCGGCGTGGATCCAGGGTCGCCCCAACAGAAGATTATATGACACTGCCACATCTAACACTTGAAACTCCATGGTGAACTCGACTGGACCAATTGTTAATTCAAGTATGATGTCACCCACTGTGTCTGTACCACCACCATCAAACCCTCGAACATAGATGTTTTTCTTGTGAATCCTATCTCCATCGACCTTCAGTTTGTTCAATGTGGCCAAAGGACAGATATTGGCACTGGACCCATTATCAATCAGTACTCGAGTGACTACCGAGTGTTCACACTTCGCAGTCAAATAAAGGGCTCTATTATGTTCTGTACCCTCCACGGGCAACTCATCGTCTGAAAAAGTGACCCTGTTGACCTCAAAAATCTTGTTTGCTATTTTATCCAGATGGTTCACAGAGATCTTATCCGGAACATGGGCTTCGTTCAGAATTTTCATCAATACCTGGCGATGCTCATCTGAATGGATCAACAACGATAACAATGAGATCTGTGCCGTGGTCTTCCTCAACTGCTCCACAATGGAGTAATCTTGTGCCTTCATTTTCTTTAAAAATTCTTCTGCCTCTTCCTCGGTAACTGGATTCTTTGTCGCTACTTGATTGGCCCTTCTTAACTCTGTGGGAGCAAAACACCTTCCCGAACGAGTTAACCCCTGTGCCTCGCATATTTCTTCCACAAATTCCTTCCCCTTATGCATTACCATTACCTAACTGTATCTCCATGGCACAGCTTTCTCGCTGATTATCGGCAACTGCATTACTGGCCTGATAACAACTGGTCATATGCATGCCCCTTCACGACTACTGGCTTGCTTGATATCCCTTGCTCCATTACTTTGACCGGCTCTAGATTCTTGGCAACATCATACAAACCCTTCCCTATCACCACCACTGGCTTGCCTTCTACCCTTTCCGACTGTACTACCGCTTTTCCACTGATCAACTTTTCTTTCAGACTGGCACAGATCATCATTACCGTTTGTGAAGGCTTCTTGAGCTTCCCTCCTTCGTGCACTAGTTCGATCATGTGGGCTTCATGGTGTGCCGGCAATGGGTTCTGATTGATGTTAGATGCCTCTGGCTTCTGGACCTCGATCCTATTTGTGTCAATGAGATCTTGTACGACAGTCTTCAACTTCCAACACTTCTCAGTATCATGCCCGGGAGCCCCCGAACAATATTCACAGCTTACCGAGTGGTCCAATTTTTGGGAAGGGGATTTGGCAATTTGGGATCCACAGGACTCAATAGGCCTAACTGCCTTAATTTGTGGAACAGAGTAGTATAAGTTTCTCCCAGCGGAGTGAATGTTCTCTGCCTCTGCACCCTTTCATTCCTGAAGGTCTGATTCCCACGGAATCCTGGTCCCGAAGGATTCCTGTAGGCCCTTGGTGGTGGATATGTGTTTTGTGGAGGTGGATATGTGTTTTGTGGGGGTGGATATGTATTTTGTGGAGGTGGATATGTATTCTGGAGAGCCAGCGCATGCCATTGCGGTCGAGCCGGAGGCTGGGTGTAAGTTTGGGCGTGATGGACAGAGAAGTGTGGCACTTGTGGCGGGTAGTAGGGCTGTGGAGGGCCGTATGGAATGTGTGGGTAATTTGAGTGATGAGGTCTAGGTTGGTAGTGAGGGGGGACCTCTGGATCTGTACCAAGTACCTGCCTCGACTGTTGCGACATCTTCCCTTTTCTTCTTTCCGAGCGCACCTCCCGTGCCGCTCTAGATGGCCTGAGTGGTTGCTTTAATCGCCGAATAGCTCAAGATTTTGTTGGACTTAAGTCCCTCTTCAATCATATCGCCCATTTTTACTACTTCGTTGAAAGATTTGCCAACTGAGGTCACCAAGTGACCAAAGTAAGTTGGCTCTAGAGTCTGTAGAAAGTAGTCCACCATTTCCCCCTCTCTCATCGGAGGATCAACTCTTACTGCCTGTTCTCTCCACCGGAACCCAAAATCTCTAAAGCTCTCTCCCGGCTTCTTCTCAAGTTTCAGCAATGTGAGACGGTCAGGGACGATCTCAAGGTTGTATTGGAAGTGACCTGCGAATGCTTGTGCTAGATCGTCCCAGGTGTACCACCTACTCGGATCATGTCTTGTGTACCATTCCAGTGTAGACCCACTTAGACTTTGACCAAAGTAAGCTATTAGCAGCTCATCTTTACCACCTGCTCCTCTCATCTTACTGCAAAACCCTCGCAGATGTGCCATTGGATCACCGTGCCCCGCATATAGATCAAACTTTGGCATCTTGAACCCTGCCGGCAATTGAATGTCGGGGAATGGGCACATATCTTTATAGGCCACACTGACTTGGTTGCCTAACCCATGGATATTCCTGAAGGATTGCTCCAGGCTTTTAAACTTTCGAAGCACTTCGTCTTGCTCTAGGCTCTTAGCCGGCTTTTCAGTCTCTACCGGTATCTCGAAGTGAGTATTATAAGTACGAGGCTCGGGTGCTTTGAAGGTTGGTTCAGGGGGTAATATTGGTTATCGTGAGCCTGAAACAACGGCTCGCTGGATGATCTTTGCAGCGTGGCTGGTGGGGGTGCCACAAAAACAGGAACATTTGGTGGAGGAGGGTTCTGATTGGGTTGTGAATCTTGGGGATCATAGGCATTTCTTCCTTGATAGTATTGGTGACTGGGGAAGCTTGTCGAAGGGCCGGGGGGAAGGTATTCCGGCGTGTGTCCTGGTGGGAGAGTGGGAATAACGGGAGGGTTAGGCACTTTTTGTACCCTAGCTAAGGTCAGCTGCATTTCTTTCATCTCCTGTCTCATTTTATCCATTTCCTCCTTCAGCATTTGATTCTCTGTCCTTTCATCCTCGACACTTTGGTCTGAACTAGTCATGCTTTTTAGTATGGGCCCTTTGGATCTTGTTTGGTAATGGTAATCTGCCAGAACGTTCTAACAAACTAACTGGTTCGAAATCTCTGGAAGGGCAACAAACTTGTTAGCGTTAGAGTTTAACACATATTGCAATTTCACGTTGGGGAATGCAATGTTCCTAGGAAGTTTAACCATTTCTAACATGTCTTTGCTTCGACCGCATGCGTCATTCTGGCTTGCCTTTTTTAAGTGTTTCCGAAACTTTCTTTATCTCTCTTTTTATTTCTTTCTTTTCCTTTCTTTTATTCACTTTGCCTTTTTTTTTGTGGTGGTCGAATCTTATGTGGATTGCCTACGTATCATGTACCCGCATGAATCAGATCGGGCATAGTTCTGCCACAAGTGCGGAGAATAAAGACACCATTTTTGGATTTTTCAACTTTTACTAGCAAAACGTTTTATTACAAGGCAAAACATTTTTGAAAGGAAATTTGACAGACTTGATACAGACTACAGACTTTATGCCAAGAAGGGAAATACAAACTCCGACAGGCAACAAACTCTGAAGACAAGGAAAATACAGACTCAAACTATGAATGTTTCAGAGTTTTCAATTTTGACGCCCGTGGGGCGTCGTTCGGCCTCGCCGCGGGTTTAGGTGTAAGGTTCCTTTCCAGCTGTTCCAATTCATACATGATGTGCTTCACAAATATCATCAACGCCGAGAAGAAGGTAGTATGGGTCATGTTTTCACACTCCCGACATTTCCTGGTAATAGCACGAGCAATAGTCAGAATCTTGTTCCTGATTCGGTCTTTCCCTAGGAGTAGGCATTCTATCTGATCCCCTCTAGCCTTCAAAACCCGAGAATCATGCAGATGTTATTTCCGTAACTGTTGTATTTCATCTTCCATCGAGGCCATTAGATTATAGCAGTGTTTACTCTCGGTTTCAAAAGCCTTGGCTTGTTTAGCCGCCTTGCTCTCTAGGGTGGTCACCTTCCTTTTTAGACTGACAATGGTCTTTTCATGATCTTTCCTTGCCTGCTGTAAGTACTGTGTGCGCTATTTTGTTCTCTTTTCTCATTGTGCCTGGAGTTGTGCTATGGTATCCTTAGATTTCTTCAAATTATCCCGGCACTTACCGATTTCCTTTTTTAACCCTTTTATTAACCGCTCATCCGCCCGACTCCTTTGTTGTTTGTCAGCATCTCTCCTCATCTGTCAGATTTGGGCTTTCAGCGCCTCATTTTCTTGGGCCAATTTGCTATTTTCTCCCCGATCGGCATCAACTTGCAGACTATTTTGAAATTCCAGGTCTCTAATGTGTTGCCTCAGCTCGCCTATTTCTTCCCTGTAACTCTCTTCTTTAGCCAACCAATCCCACTATTCTTGCGACGCCTGGACGAACTCCTAGAGATAGGGTCTTTTAGCCGGCCTCTCGTGCTCAAGTTCTCTCATGTACCAAGCAAGGTATCCTGGCGCCACTTCGCCTTTGGCCTGATCCTGCACGCAAGTATCTGCTTTTAAACCTTGGCATTCACTCCAGATCTGACGGACTCTTACTTCAGGGAACTGTTCGTCAGGGCTAATCTCAATTACTTGAGCACTAAGATCTTCCTCCTGTGGCACTGTTTGGCATCTCCCGAGTTATCTCAAAACCCGATATGGCGCGTAAGGCTGAATGCTCTTGAGCCCCATCAATAGAAAGTGGGTCCTAGCTGTCGGCATATGGATGACCTCGTCAACGGGCAACCATCCTAGTGTCCACTGTATTTGGCTGGCGGTGAGGGTCTGAAAGAATGATGTCCATGCCGTAACTCCCTCGGGTAGACTGACCCCCTTGATTCTTGTGTAGAACTCTTCTATGCAAGTTTTCTTCGAGGAGCCATAACTCAAGATCAGGGAACGGTGGCAGAGATGCTCAGTCATCCATATTTGTAGCAACAAGTTACACCCCTCGAAAAAGTTCCCTTTGGCTTTGCAGGCTGTGAGAGCTCGGAAGATATCAGATACTATCATAGGCGCAAGAGTGCTTTTACCTTGAATGAGCAAGGTACTAACGACCCCGGCTATTTTCAGATCAATGTTTCCGTCTTTCCTTGGAAATACCAAAAGGCCCAAAAAGGTTATCATAAAAGCCACTCGTCTATGCTCGTCCCATTTCTGACGGTTACTTTTGCTGCATAACTTGTTACCCGGGTTGTTGAATCCTCCGACATGACCGTATATGTCGTATATGAAGCGTGGATTACAAAAACCTGTGGCCAAATCCAGGTTATGGACCGTCCTGGGTATCTTCAACGAATCTAAAAACCGATGCACAGTGACAGCTCTTGGAGCAACCAGGTATTTTTGCCTCAACGGAACTTCAGCATTTCCGATGTACCCGACTATTTCCTCCAAAGTCGGGGTGAGTTCAAAATCGGGGAAGTGGAAGACATTGTGTGCCGGGTCCCAGCAGGTGACCAAAACTCTTATGATATCCCCCCGAGGCTGGATTTCCAATAAACCCGTAAGACATTTTAGATATTTCTTGACCTCATCTTGCCCTTCACCACCTAAACCATCCCACCATAGCCGCAACTTGAAAGGGATTTTAGTCATTATTGAAAAAGGTTCATTTTGCATCGTGCTCATCCTACACGTTTATTAAGGTGATTAAGAAATAAAATTTATTTGACTCAACAAATTGACTATTTTTAATTTTTCACAGATTAAAAGGAAGATCCGGCTCCGCACACGGCTTTTCAGCACTTCGGGAACGGAGATTTTAAAGCTGGGTGAGCCAACCGGTCAAAAATCCAAAAATGACTAAAAGTGGCCGTTTATGCAAAGTCAGCCTTCTGGCGTCCCTTTCGGGAACATTCGACTATTCTTGCCAAAACGGCATCACCCGACTTATTTATGTTGACAATTAAAATTTGACATTTTTGGCTATTTTTGTAAAAGGGGAGGTTGGACCCGATGAGCGTTAACTACGTATCCCGCGCCCTGTGAGAATCAAACCGGCGTAGTTCGGGTAGATAAAACAAACTTCTTTTGAAAACAAGACTCTTTTCAATGGAAAATAAAACCATTTTTCATAAACAAAACCCCCTTTCTTTTTTCTTTTTTTTTCATTTCCTCAAAAATTCGATAGAGTTTCGACGCTATTTGGACATTGATTTTTCAAAACAGGCGATTAAATACCTCTATCTCTCTTTCCTCAAAGTATTCAAAAGCCGGCCAGCATGCAAGTCCGAAGCAAACAAATGCACAGGTAGCAAGTTGGATGCATCAGGATGGTCTTTTGTCGTTTTGGTACACCTGTCCTAGACAGACCCAACCCCTGTGTTGAGCCTCCAAAGTCAAATGCACATGATGCAAACAAACGTTCCTACTAGGGATCCGGCATGAAGCTGAGTTATTCTAGGTTCGTAACCTTGGTATTTGTTCTAGATTGTGTACCCGAGCGGACAACTCGAGTCGAGGAGGGGGCTACGTACCGGGGACCCGCGAGATCATCCGGCTTTGTAACTTGTCCGGTCTCTTTCTTATTCCAAGGTATGACACTAACAGAATAGGGAGACTCGACCAGCAAGCACATCCCCGGAGGTAAGAAGAGAAGGGTTTCGGCACAGTTTATATACAGTTCAGATAATACCAAAGCAATAAAAGTAGCATTTAGCACATTAGGCCCAAACATGTAAAAATCAGATAATAAACAAAGCCAATTATAACAATTATTCCAAGCTCAAATTCTCGAACCCTGAACCAGAAGTTCGGGGTTTTTATGTCCCCAGCAGAGTCGCCAGAGCTGTCACGCCTCCTTTTTCATCCGTGCACGCAGGGGCGCAGAGGAGTTTTTCCAATTAAAGGACAATCGAAATGGGATTTATTATTAAAGGATTATAGTCGCCACTTGGGAGATTTGTTGTGTCCCAAGTCACCGATTTAATCCCGAATCGAGGAAAAGAATGACTCTGTATTACAGTCTGCGATCCAGAAATCCGGATAAGGAATTCTGTTAACCTGGGAGAAGGTGTTAGGCATTCCCGAGTTCCGTGGTTCTAGCACGGTTGCTCAACTACTATATCTGGCTTAAATTATCTGATTTTAACAATTATGACCCTGTGCGCAAATTTCAACTTTTAACCGCTTTTATTATTTATTATTCTAAAAGAGAATTGCAACGTCGTGAAAATGCATCTCGAACTGCGTCACATAAATGTACCCGCAGTTTTTGACACGTTCTAACTTCGTTGAGATTTGGATTTGAGTCACATAAATGTGCACCCGAGTTTAGGGAGATATTATTAAAAAAACCCGCCTAAAGATGCTAACGCATTATTATTTTGAGAAGGCCGTAAAATTCGCTAAACGGTCTGTCTCGAAATTTAAGCAATTAAAATAACCATCTATTGAAGGCCCCGCAATTTGCGTTTTTATTTGGCGAGGCTCGTCTCGTCCATTTTAAGGATATCCTAAAACGACTATGATTCTCTATTTATTTTTGTCTCTAAAGATAAAGAAAAGTCATAATTAATTACATGCGTATAATGGCCCAGCTTTTATTATTTGCTCCAACAACTTAGCAATTTCAGCGGTTATACCAAACGAGAAGATACTGTTCAATTGAATTCCATTCAAGTTGTTCAATTCTACTAAATGCAAACTTAGGCGTGTATGGTAGACTGAAGTAAACTGCAGTAAATTGAAGTTGATTCGGATTGATATACATGAGAAATTAAGTTGACAACTAACAACTCAAGCTCTAACATTCATCAGATATTTCCAGTACTCTAAATCTACTTCCCTATTCTACTTCAATTCTGTTTTTCAAAAAATAAACTATGTCAATTGAGATTATACTATAGCATGGCTAAAGGGAAAATATCCAACTAATAGTTCACTGTTTCCATCGCGCACATGAATATAAATACACTAACACTCAACTAACAACCACGTGAACAACCTAGGCGTAGGGTTTATCAGTTCAATTTTTAGGCAACAGTTTACATTAACTGAAGATAATTCTAACTAAACAAATCCCTATCCATTACAACTCAAAACCATCAGAAATAATGACTAGGCAGTAGCTATCAACAATCAGGCAGCACAGAGACTCTTATCATGCTTTATTTAATTCTAATAGCCAAGGATATACAAATGTGTACCTGGTATTGACAATACAAGAAAAGGAAGAAGAGGATCAGCATCAGCAGTAGCAATACAATACAGCAGAACAACAAACAACCACTGCAAATACCAAATAGTAGGGACCAACAGCTATCACTGAAACAGTAATAGAAACAAATACTGATTTTTCAACAGTAAAGGGAAGCAAATTTCTTTAGTTCTTTTACTCTCAAAATACTGAACTCCTCCTCTCCCCCCCCCCCTCAAGGACTGATTTATAGCTCTTTTAATAGGCATCCCATTAGTGCTCAACCCACTAACATTTTATCTTTTCAATTCTTTAATTACCCCCATTACCCTAGTGCTTTTACTTTAATCATTAATGCCTATTTCAGTCCCTAAAATCAGCAAGTGCATTCCCCACTATTATATGTTCCTTGCCATTATCTAATTCAATTGGTATGGGCATACTATATTTAAATCAATTTCCCTTGACCCATGTTACTTCTGACTTAATCTAAACCATCATTCCCCTTTTCCATCATCCAATTTGAATTAGTTTAATGGTATATTGGTACCCACTGACAAACCACTAAACCTTTTCAAGTTTTGGATCCTAAATTAACCCTGGTGCCCTGTGATTAATGTCCTACCTTAACCTCCTTTAATCTGTACTACATCTTTCAGCTATAACCAATTCAACTCATCAAATTCAATCAGCAGTTCGAGCTAGAACTCGGATCGGATCAAACAGCATTAAAATAAAGACCAATGAATCCGGAAAAAACCATATTGAACTTCCAATGTCAAATTTCAGACCATGATTGACACCGATACGCGGGAATGACTAACTACATTCTCAATTTTAAATTAAATTTAGACCAAAATGAACAATCACTGTAAACGCACTGAATCGACAAATAAACTGAACTCATATGCAAAAATGATGAACAACAAGAAAAAGGTCTTATGGAGAAGAGAGAAAATAACGGACCTAATTTAGGCAAACGAAGAATTAATTGAACTACTCAAACAAACATTGGAATATTTAATCTAACCAGAATCAGAAAAAGAAGCAGAATATATACTGGATTAACTTAAACTGAAAACCTAAAGAAGCGACTAATTACACAGACAAACAAACACATAAAAAAAAGGAAAAGAAGAAGCTAAGAAGAACTCACTATTCTTTTCTTGGATCTCACCAATATGCCCTTTCGAACTTGAGTTCCAGTTAGTATTATACATCTATTTCATCAGAAATAGGCTTATAATACTAACCAGAACCCGTTCGACCCTGACAGCTTCGAAACAGTCTCGAACTGTCGAACCCTAGATCCGCCATTCGATGAGTTTTACTCAGATTCGAGCCAATCTGGTTAGGGATTAGCGACGAGGAGGTCAAGGGGATTATTGGGTGTGATTTTGGGGTTAAGTGGACAAGCTAGGGTTTGGGACGGGGGTCTTCGATCGAAGATTCGAGAAGTTGTATTATAATTCGAGGTTAATGGAGTATGGAATCGTGTTGAGGGTGGTTAGGAGGTTCAGGGGTGTTATTTTCATGGCCATCGGAGCCGGCGCCGCCGGATTTATGGTGAAGGGATGGGGTGGCAGCTATTAGGGTTCCTCGTCTCTGAAAGAGACAAGGCTTGGGAGAGAATGAGAGGGGGGCTTGGTTTGGGAGGGCGGGGTATGGTTTGGGAATATATAGTGGGGTGGGGATTTGATCCAAGCCGTTCGATCAAGTGAGATCAATGGCTTGGATCAATCCCCCTATAGGAAACGGTGTCGTTTGGTTTCGTTGGGGGACTGGGTCGATCCGGGGGCAAATGGGTCGGGTTGTGGGGATTGTTCTGAGGCGTTGGATCAAATGAAATGAATGGCCTGGATCTATTGGCTATATACGACGTCGTTTGGATATATCTGGAGATGGACTGGACCATTCGATCGAGTGAGATCAACGGCCCAAATTCTTCATGCCCGAACGGCGTCGTTCCACCCGTCTCCAAGACTGGTTGGATTGGACTGGGTAAAAGGTTATTTGGACTGGGCCTGAATTTTTTTTTAAAATTTGCACAGTCCGATTTTCTTCTCTTGTTTCTTCTTTTTCTTCTATTTTCTTTTAAATTCCTAATTACCAAAAATTTGTCAAATAAATTGTAAAGCCAAAATTAACTCAAAAATACTAATTAACCCTTAATAACAATTATCACACAAGATTAAATACAAAGATAATCACCCACTTTGACATTAAACACTTCAAATGCGAAGTACGTTATTTTTCGATTTTTTCATTTTTCGTAAAACGAATATTGTTTAATCAATTCCTAATTGTCAAATTGAACCCTAACTACACATGCAACACATATTTTATATTTTTTCTTAATTAAAGTAAAAAGAAACGTGCACAGGCAATTACAAATAAATCACCAACACAAAACTATTTTATTTTGAATTTCTGGTAGTAGTTCTCGTAGGGAAAAATCACGTGCTCACAGTAATACATTAGCATATCATTGTTATATATTCTGTTTTAATGATTTTAGTTAGTACATTATCTTTATAATGTCCTGATTTTCCTTATGGTTTTTTGTAGGTTTAATATAAAACGATTAAAGACCGGAAATGAGGTGGGATCCACTATGAAATCTACAAATAAATATACATTTTTTGCACCTGGTGCTATCGGAAAGGACCAAGGGCGAGGGCTTAGATCTATGTACTCTTTAGGGTTGTCTGATTCTACTATGGCTGCTGCTCAAGAAATGTAAACTGATATTTCATTTTATACATCTACTGATGGAGTTATGAACTACTTTCAAACAGGTGAAAGAAGTGTGGTTTCTCAAATTTATTGTGCTATTAATATATAAAACTAAATTCTAATGTTAAAGTTTTTAATAATATGATTTTCTTGCACTAGGTGTTATAGCAAAGGGACGAGGGCTTATATCTGTGTGTTCTTCGGGAAAGTTCGAAAATAAGTTGGGATCATCCTTCCATAAGAGTACTCTTTATGATAGTCAAAGTGTGCCCAAAACTTCTAACAATATACAAGATCAGATTTTACAACGTCTGTTGCTCAAAAAATGCGAACAACGATTAAAATCCCCTCGATTTTTGAGAAAGGGCATATGCAAAATGATGTTCCTTTTTCTCCATCTACTGGTAATGTTATACAATCCACCCAAACAGTTGAACCAAGTATGATTTCTTAAAATTTATGGAGTTATTAATTTATATAACTGACTTTTTGATGCAAAACTTTTTACTAATATGATTCCTTGAAACAGGTGATATAGGGATGGGACGAGGATGAGGGCAAGGGCTTGGATCATTCTCTTTAGAAGTTTCTGGAAATAAGGTGGGATCCTTTCATCACAATGCTCTTTACGCTAGTCAAGGTATGCCAAGAACTTCCAATTGTACAAGATCAGATTCTACAATGTTGGTTGCTCAAGAAATGAGAACAACAAATAAAAATCCCTCGGTTCATGAGAAAAAGCATGCGCAAAGTAATATTGCATTTTCTCCATCTCCTGATCAAGTTATGGAATTCACCCAAATAGTTGAACCAAATATGTTCTAAAATCTATTTGGTCATAAGTTTATTATTTGTATAAGATTTGAAATATTTTTATATTATGCAAATGTAGGTTCGCGTACTAGTAAGGTAAAAAAAAGTTCAAGGAAGTAACAAATTCAAAGAAGTTTACTTGAAGTGGGGCAGAAGAAAAGTAACATTTTACAATAATCGAACGGTTGAAAAGAATAGCAATCTATTTGCGAGACATTTGAAAAACTTAGTTCGTGACCGTAATATGTGTCCGTTGGGAATATCATCGTGGGATGACATCAAGGAAGAAAAATGAAATCATATGTGGGCAGTTGTTGAGGTGACTGGATGGAGTATTCTTCTTTTCTTTGGATTCCTTTTTTCATACTATTCTGGAGATGTGGCCATGGTCTCTGTTTTTTATATTTTTCTTCTTATTTGATTGTATGTACTAGGAGCTTCATTTGTATACGGAATGAACTTATCTATTAGAGAAGGAATAGAAGAATTATCAATCAGAATGATTATACATTTTAGAAGCTTTATGACATGAAAGAAGGCTGCTAAATAGTTAGTGAGTTATATTTTTACTTTGCTCGAGAAGAATTATGGAGAAAACTGTTGAATGCGATTTGTATGTCGCAATAACAAGCCATATCTGAATGTAATGTATTAGTCGCAATATTTGAGCTGTGGTTAGACCGGGCATGTTGTATAGGACAGAGTGTTGGCCGGTTAAGAACTCCCATATCCAGAGGATGAAAGTAGCAGAGATGAGGATGTTGAGGTGGATGTGCGGGCACACTAGGATAGACAAGATTAGGAATGAGGATATTCGGAAGAAGGTGGGCGTGACACCTGTGGATGACAAGATGCGGGAAGCGAGACTCAGATGGTTCGGGCATGTGCGGAGGAGAAGCCTTGATGCTCCGGTGAGGAGGTGTGAGCGATTGGCCGTGGTGGGTACGAGAAGAGGTAGAGGGAGGACTAAGAAGTAGTGGGGAGAGGTGATCAGGCAGGACATGGTACGACTGCAGATTTCTGAGGACATGACACTTGATAGGAAAGTTTGGAGGTCAAGCATTAGGGTTGTAGATCAGGGGGTAGTAGAGCTTTGCGTACTTCATGCCGGGGGTGAGGTGGGGTTGGATTAGGGTTAATTTTAGATAGCTTGCAGTTTATGTTAAATTCACACTATCCTTGCTATTTATCTTAGCCCCGGGCCTTAGTTACTGGTTACTGTTATTGCATGTCATTTATCTTTTGGTTGTTATGCTTCTATTACTATTATGGTTTCTACTGGAGTTACTAATGAATTGTCTCCTTCTCTTTTTCTTTTTTCTGAGCCGAGGGTCTATCGGAAACAGCCTCTCTGCCCTATCAGGGTAGGGGTAAGGTTTGTGTACACATTACCCTTCCCAGACCCCACTTTGTGAGATTTTACTGGGTAATTGTTGTTGTTGTTATTATCTGAATGCGATTTAAAAGGCGATATGGTACAACCATTGATTGTGATTTATAAGTAGCAATAGCTGAATAAATAAGTCTCATTTCTGATGGGAATAAGCTGCACGCAAAAAACTCGCGCCTCTCTAAAATATGGCTCCAAATTTCATATTCACCCAAAACATTCTGTTTGATGGCCCCATTTCTATCAAATTTCATATTAGACAAGTGTTACATCTCGTATTTTTGTACGTTAAAGTTTCATCTTCTGTTAATTGACGTATACTCGGGGATGAGATTATCTTGAGGTTAACGTATTTATGCTAATTATAACAAGCGATAAGTATGTGTCATGAAAGATAAAGGGTATACGAGTTAAAGAGAACGGGTTTCGCTGAAGGTTGCCGATTTGGGATAAAATACGGGTCGAGCGATAATACTCGATATTTATGGACTAGTACCATACAAAGTACCATATGACCACAATAGTATGATGTATAAAGTATATTAAAAATGAATAGTATTTTAAGTAGTTGAAATAATTCTTAATTATGCGGGTAATTGATTAATTATCGGGTAATGGGACATTACCTAATTAATTAATTAATTATATAATAAGATCAAACCCTCCCTCTCCCTCCCCCCTGCCCCCCGCCCCCCTAAAATAACGTGGCAGCCATGCCACTTCCAAACAATGACTCTTAGTCATTTTTGGATTGGGTGGCATAATGTTACATTTCACTCCTTTTTAAAGATCTTCCATATTCACTGAAGACTAACCTATTAGATTAATAATGATTCTTACATAAAATCTCCCTTGAACCAAAACCCAAACGTTAGCCAATTTTACAGAACATCCTTCATCCAAAAGATCCTAAAGTATTAGCTTTGCACTTCAGATGTGAGCTTATTTTAAAAGTGGTCATCTTTCTTTACCTTAGATACATAAATGCTTACAAAAAATTTCTACAACCTGCAAACCTTTAATTTGAAACATTAGCTATAAATTGATAAGTTAAGGAGCACTACAGGACGTTAGCTATTCTTAAGGTTTTCAACAAAAACGTGGATTCTTGCAACTAAAGGAAATCCAACGAGAATGGTTAGCAACGTAAAATTTTGTGGTTCTAAAGGAGTACGGTGCAACCTTTTTCAAGAATATCATACGGATTTTTCCGTACTCCAGGTATGTTAAAGCTATCCTTTCTTCTTTTTTTGGTATGATCCAAGTTATACAGAAGAAATGAGCAAACGCACAGTTTTCACAAACGACTCTATTCATAGAAATACTAGGGGTCTCTGTGCTCTTGATTCCCCATGTGACATATTATTATATCTTCTGTTCATGGGTCTCAAAATAATATGCAGTTGATAAAGTTTATCCGAAAACAATATTGAGATTTTAAACATATTTTCCTGCATTTTATTCATTTATACATGTACATTGACCCATAACCAGACGACGTTATATACGTGTATACATGTATATATATTTATATGGGATACAACAAAAGGTTATGGCATTATATACGCACCACCACCTGATCAGTTGGTATATGTTGATAATGTTGCCCACAGTGGCCGAGACAATATGATGGGATGCCCTTAGAGGCTTGATGATATTATGTACACCTATACCCATGCATTACACGACATTTATTTGCACGTGCATGATATTATGAATGTTTCAGAATTTACAAAGTTATTCAGATTTACAGATGGATTTCTTTATTCCATATTTAATCTATGTCTTTCACGTACTGATTTTCATGCCTTACATACTCAGTATATTTTTCGTACTGAAGCCTTATTTCACAGGGCCTCCTTTTCATACCCGCAGGTGCAGGTAGACAAGCTGACGGTCCCCCTTCTTAGGATCATTGATCAGCGAGAGTAGGCGTGCTCCACTTGATCTGGAGCTACTTTTGATTTTGGTACGATATACTTGTATATATATGTGTATGACGTGGCTCAGTCCTGTCTTTGTACAATTGTATTTCTATTAGAGGTCTGTAAACAGTATGTCTAGTTGGATAGTATGTAGCGTTGCCGGCTTCGAGTTTTGAGGTATATTGTTGCTTATAGTAGCCTTGTCGGCTCGCCCTACGTATGTTGCACGTATATGTACATATGCATTTTGGGTAGGTTTCCTTCATGTATATAACTCTCGCAATTTAGAAGATGTTATTCAAGTTTATATCTTAGACGCATGCTTAGGGGTGTTAGACAGGTAGGACTCGGGCACCTGTCGTGGCCCATCGGTTGGGTCGTGACAAAAGTGGTATTAGAGCAGTTCTGTCATAGGATTGTCTACAGACCATGTCTAGTAGAGTTATTTATGGGTGTGTTGTGCATCACACTTATAAACAGGAGGCTATAGTACATATAGATGTTATCCTCTCTTTTATCTTAGATCGTGCGATATAAGAATTCATGTTCCTAACGATATGTTACATTTTCAGCAATGCCTCTGAAGACTACAACTGCTAGTACGGGTCATAAGGCTACAAAAGTGTTAGAAAGAGATACAAGTTAAACTATGGAGTCAGACCCATCGGAGATCATGGATTCTATTGAGGAGGATCCATCCGAGGATCCATATGAGTCATTCGTTCGAGCTGTTACGACCACTCCAGTAGCAGATGGGGTGAGAGGAGTTCCGACCTCACCAAAGCCCTTAGTTTCATTATCACAAATCATTGATCAAGGTATGAGGGGAGTAGTGCATGGATTGGCACAGCTGGGTTTCCCTCAGGCTCAAAACTATGTTAGGGTATTTGCTGACACCAGCTCTGCTGAGGTTCCAGATAGTCCGCAGTCTTGGGAGTTCATCAATCAAGGTTTGATAGTGTATGTTATGAGATATGTAGAGGAAAAATATAGTAGTCGGGCTAAGAGGAGGAATGTAACTGATAAGGACATGATGATTCCACTTCGAATTGTTCCGATCGGGGCTCTCATATAGGACGAGGCAAGGACCCTCTACTCTAGACTTCCTCCAGATGTTAGCTTTTGGTTGGTAATCTCCACTTCTTCTGGGAATATTACCAATTCACGGTTAGACATATGTTAGGTGCTTTTATAAGGACGTAGGGAGATCTGTCCCGACTTGTAGATATACTATGGTTATGTTTACTTAGAGGTTTTACAAACAATATCCTGTATATAGTTTTGGGTATCACATGTCTACCGGCCTAGTCGACCCCTATGTATATAAACCTTTTTATAAATTAGTTATGCAAGTTATGTTTTAATATTGTTACCTATATGTATAGATGTGGCCCGAAATGTATATATATATATATATATATATAGATGTGGCCCGTAATGGCCCGTGATAGATTTGATAATAAACAAGGATAAGGTACATGGTGTTCGGTTGGGTAGAACTTGATATTACAATGGGTATGGATTGGTTGGCCTTTTGTTATGCTAACAACAAGCGTATATCAAAGATAGTTTGATTTCAATTCCCATGAGAGCCTGTTTTAGAATGGAAAGGCAATACAGCATCGCCAAGAGGTAAATTTATCTCCTATCTCAAGGCAAGGAAGATGATTAGAAATGACCATAATTATCACTGAGATCGGGTTTGGGATGTGGAGGTAGAGTTACCAAACATTCAATCCTTCCCTGTGGTTAATGTGTTTCCAGATAAACTTTAGGGTCTTCCGCCAGAGAGAGAAATTGAGATGCTGTTGACCTACTACCAGATATGCATCCAATATCTATCCCTCCTTATAGGATGGCCCCCGCAGAACTAAAAAGAGTTGAAGGAACAACTAAAGGATTTGCTTGAAAAAGGCTTTTACCAGACCTAGTACATTACCATGGGGAGCACCTGTGTTATTTGTGAGGAAGAAGGATAGTTCCTTACGGATATGTATTGATTATAGACAGTAGCATAAGGTGACGATCAAGAATAAGTACCCTGCTCCCTAGGATTGATGATTTATTTGATCAGTTGCAAGGTGCCAAGTATTTTTCAAAGATAGACTTGAGGTCCGGGTACCATCAGGTAAGGTTTAAGGAGGATGATATCTCAAAGATAGCATTACGAACCAAATATGAGAACTTCGAGATCTGAGTTATATCGTTCGGTTTGACCAATGCCTAGCAGTATTCATGGATTTGATGAACCGTGTGTTTAGGCATTTTTTAGATCTGTTTGTAATTGTATTTAGCGATGATATGTTGGTGTATTCTCGTTTAGAGGCGGAGCAAGCAGATCATTTGCATACTGTACTTAGAGCCCTACAAAAAAGGGAAGTTGTATGCCAAATTCTCTAAATGTAAATTTTGGTTGAACTCTTTAGCTTTCCTTGGGCATATCATTTTGGATGAAGGCATCCGGGTGGGTGCACAAAAGATGGAGGAAATAAAGACTTGGCTTGGACCCACAACACCGGCGGAGGTTCGTAGCTTTCTCGGTTTGGCAAGTTATTACAGGAGATTTGTAGGGATTTTCTTCCCTTTCAGCACCTTTGACAAGGTTTTAGGAGGACACGAGGAAGGATAAGAAAAGATGAGTGAAAAGGTGACGTAAATGGATAAGTCCTTAGGGTTAAGCTCATAAGAGAGCTGATAGTTTTTCTAAGTTACAGAAGGCTTGGTATAGCCTGAATGAATCCAAAAGAGTCTAAGACTAGTAATATTTAGAATAGATGAAATGATGCCCCGGTATTGGAATAAGGGCGTAATTGTGATAGATAAAGGATGAAGTTTGGGCCTTCGAAGAAGGGAATTTCATGAATTGTGAAATTGTCACGACCCCAAACCGGCCCGGTCATGATGGCGCCCCTCGTGAAGACAAGGCCAGTCGACACAACACTCACATTAACCCTTTAATCATTAAGAGTCATTTTTTTAAACCATTCATTAGAACAATGTTTCATAATATATGTCTGAAAGAATAGTGCGGAATTAATATACAAGTCCGACATCGGGGTGTCACTAGCCATGAGCATCTACCAAGATCCGAATACCACAACAACAGTAAAAATGTACTAAGTACGGAAATGAAAGTGAGAAGGAAGAAGCAGAGCTGCGAACGTTGTGCAGCCACCTTGCTAACTCTGATGACTACACGTCTGAGCAACCAACACCCGCTACCGGGTTCCGAGATACCTGAATCTACACGCGAGGTGCAGGGAGTAATGTGAGTACTCCAACCCAATAAGTAATAAGAGTAAATAAAGACTGAGTAGTAGGAAACAATGAATCTACATTTACGTTAGGCTCAATAAGCACAACAGGCTTTCAAATCATAATACGAGTCAATCTTCCCATTTAAAATCCAGCTTTTAGAAAAAAAATCATTTTGAAATACCTTCCAGCAGTTTCAGTAGGGGTTCAATACCATTTAAAATAATAAAAGAGATTAAAGCCATAATCGGCCCCTCGGGCAAATTAGTAATCATAAACACTTCATAACTTGAAAATCTCGCGGAAATAACCAATGCCAAATCAGTGATTAAATTCTGAACATCTCGTAAACCCCAATTTGAATGAAAGTTGTTTTAAAAACATTTATCTAACATTTTCGACGGAGGCTCAATATAAGGATGAGTGAAAACAATCATTTAATCAACATATTCAATGGAAACTCAATCTAAAGAGAAGTGAAAATTAATAAGTTCATAATCAGGCCCCTCAGGCAAACATCACTCATGTACATGTATGTATCTATCGCCCCTCACTCTAGCCTCTCAGTCACTCATGACTCAACTCATACCAATCAGTGCTCACACTCACCACTCACGCTCAATAGGTACCATATAGTAACTGCTGCGGCGGGCAGCCTGATCCATATATCGATGGCATGCAGCCCGATCCATATATCTCGTCGACGGCACTCACTGGGGATGTGCAGACTCCGGAGAGGCTCCTACAGCCCAAGCGCTATATCGCTGCGGCGTGCAACCCGATCCATATAAGTATCGTTGCGGATATATATATATATATACATATACATATATATTGTTGCGGCGTGCAGCCCGATCCATAGATATATAATCCTCACAACTAGGCCCTCGGCCTCTCTTAGTCATTAACCTCACCATCAGTCTCTCAGTCTATTTCAATCATCAATCTCACAATCAAACCCTCGATCTATCTCAGTCATCATCTCACGATCACTCGGACCGTCAGTAAAACAGGGAACTCAGCCCAAAACAGTTTCCACATTTTTAAGAATATAGTGATAAAGCTAGATTTGAGTAGTAAACAGGTAAAACATGACTGAGGATATGCTTTCAAACAAATGGAGTGAGGAAAGATACTAAAAATACACCTAAGGGTCTCAACAAGTCGGCACAAGGTCCCAAACATGGCATACAACCCAAAGTATAATAACATCAAACAGTTAACTATCAAATACGCATTAAAATAGTCGTTCGGGATGGACTAGGTCACAATCCCCAGCGGTGCTCTACCCCACGCTCGTCATCTAGCGTGTAAGTCACCTAAAAGTAACATAACGATGTGTAATCCGGGGTTTCAAGCCCTCAAGACAGTATTTACAATCATTACTTACCTCGAACCGGCTAAATCTCTACCTCGCGACGCCTTTTCCCCTCAAATCAGCCTCCACGCGCGTCGAATCTATCCAAAATCAGAACGAATACATCACAATAAGCTAAGGGAACAAAGCCCAAGCGAAAACAATCGGAAAATACCAAAAATCCCGAAATTAGCAAAAATCCGAGCCCCGGACCCACTTCTCGAAACTCAAAAAATTTCATATCAACGGGTTCCTTATCACCCCACGAGTTCATACATATCAAAAGTTCTCCAATCCGACCTTAAATGGTCCGACAAATCCCAATTCAAAAGTCCAAAATCCCAAGCCCTAGTTCTTCCCTTTTTAGCTTAGGTTCCATGATTTTCTAGGTAGATTTCACAATGAAAATGAGTTTTAAGTTCAAAAATATTACCTCCAATCGATTCCCCTTGAATCCCTCTTTAATCTCCTTCAAAAAGCTCTCAAAATGATCAAAAATGGGGGACATGAGCCCCAAAATCGCGGATGAAGTGACTTAAAACATTCTGCCCAGGTCTGATCCTTCCTTCTTCGCGATCGCGGTCAACACCTCGCGATCGCGATGCAAAAATTTGCGTTGACCACTTTTTACTCTATGCGAACGCGACACACAAGTCGCGAACACGATGCCTTTCCTCCTACACCTCCGCGAACGCGTAGACCATAACGCGAACGGGATGAGAAATTCTCCTGGGACCAAATGCCTTATACGCAATCGCGTAAACCATAACGCGAACGCAATGAACAGCCTGATGCACCCTTCACGAACGCGGCCTAGACCCTCGTGAACGCGTAGCTTCCCGAACCCAGCCGTTCGCGAATGCGAGCTTCCCTTCGCGAACGCGAAGGCCAAAATACCTGCAACTGCTGGACTAATTTTTCTACAATTTCTCAACTCGAAAAATGGTCCGATTGACCACCCGAAACTCACCCGAGGCCCCCGGGACCTCAACCAAAAGCACCAACACATTCTAAAACCTTATTCAAACTTGTTCCAATCATCAAAACACCTCAAACAACATCAAATTACCCAAAACTCATCGAATTCAAGCCTAAGTTTTCCAAAAACTTCCGCAATACGCTTTCAAAAAAAAACCCAACCAAACCACATCCGAATGACCTGATATTTTACACACACATCCCAAATGACACAACGAAGCTACTGCAACTGTCATAATTTCATTCCGACCTCTATATCAAAATCTCACCTTTCGACCGGAAAACACTGAAATCTCAATTTCGCCAATTCAAGCCTAAACTTTCCACGGACTTCCCAAATGCATTCCGATCATGCTCCTAAGTCCCAAATCACCTAATAGAGCTAACTAAATCATAAAAGTCCCGATCTGAGATCATATGCACTCACGTCAAATCTTGGTCAAACATTTCAAATTTTAAGCTTTAAACTGGGAACTGTTCTTCCAATTTGGTTCTGATTGCCCTGAAAACCCAAGACCAACAATTTAAATAAGTCATAATACATCACACGGGGCAAGTCATACCCGAGAACTGGCGATCAAAGTGCAAAAGCTCAAAACGACCGGTCGGGTCGTTACATCCCCCCACTTAAACACACGTTCGTCCTCGACCATACCCGGAGTTGTTCCAAAAGCCAACCAATCGCTGACTAACCTTACCATACACATACCCGGGGGTGATGCCACGTCACCCTATCTCACATAGGTTCGATAACACAATATAACTGAAATTTCACAATCCATCCGAGTCCACAAACCATAAAACCACATTTCTACTTCTAAAATCCTCAATACGATTAGAATCTCACATTTATACTGTGAATAGTCCGAACAAGCTGTAACAAACCATATCTGCTATCTCAGGCACAATCACATGATATACCACATAACTCAAACACTCACAGCAAAAACTTCTAATCACAACAGCTGCACATAGCAACCGAATGTCGATAGAAAACCTCTTAATAACTAAAGTCTCATTCTAACACTTCCATATACTGCCAATGATAAATGAAACACGCAATAAACCATAAGCATTTCTCAGATCAACCATCCATAAGGCTACTTCTCCTTTGGCAAGGACCATGGCAAATATCTGAGTCGAACCTCGATATTTATCCATCAAACATGCTGAAATCAAATCCATTTGTATTCATTAAAGACCCCAATGATCTCATCTAATCTAACACAATTACGCTGGTGACATGACACATCAAAACAGGCTAAAGCCATAACTTGCGCAGTCCGCGCACCAATAAGCAAAGATCCGAACATACTCACATCATGAAACTGACTCAAATGAAAGAGTTGTACCTCAATCTCACTAGTACTATTACAACACACGATTGAGCACCCGTCTCACATCATAGAAATAGAACACACGAATCTAACCCGCAAGGCCATATCTTCATATAGCTTCGCTCCAATACGCGACCTCATCCAACCACTAGTTCACATGAAACACATCAAGTTACTATGCTCAAAATCGACAACCATGCGAAATATGATGTCCAAAACCACAACAATCATCATTACCACCACGAAGCAATTTACATACATTACACATACCCAAAAGGACATAACCGATACGTCGTCCACCGAGCAATGACCAGTACTCTTCCCACTCGAATTCCACTATGAAACCCCAGTGAAACCGCACCACTTGTGCCTATAACCAACAAATCCTAACGTCTCGCAACACGGGAAGATAACTCGTAGATCCCCCTAATTGCTAATAGCTCAAAAACAACCGAATCAACACATCCCTCACCAACAACAACTCAAAGTCAACAAAACCATCTCGATGCCGGACACATATCCATATAGGTCTACCAATGGACCACACATCAACTCTAGTTACCCACAACAGATAAATAATCCTTCGAAGGTTCACAATGACTGAAGCATAGCACATACTAACATCTAACTAACTTACCCACATTTTACCATTCACAACCACGAGCTAACCTGTGTATGAGAACTTACAGTCTCCAAGTCCATAAAGCCCACGAATTACCATATCTGATCCCAATTTCGCCACTCGCATACATAACTCACCTCTAGACTCAATCTTTCCATGAGAGATACTCTAAGATTCTTCTATGCTGCCAAGCAAACTCGAATATCAACAGCCAATCCGGCAAAAAGTGCTGCAATACTATCGAAGTACCATCAATTTAATCACATTGCCTCTTCCTGGAACATATACCCTCGCCAAATCACCTTAATTAGCATTACCATTTCCTTAATCATCTGAAGATCATTTCTCAAATCATCTGAAGCTCATTTCTCTAATTATCTAAAACTGCCCGCGCTGCCTAAGAACTATGACCTTCCATTCCAATCTGAACCGTGACCTCACACATGCAAATCTCAGTCTTACACAACATACCGCATAAATCGTACCACTTTAGGATAACCGCGAGAAATCCATATCCCTTCCGAGCCACAAACATCTATGTACTCAACTAGTCAAGAACTTTCCATTGGTCCCCTCTAGAAGAAAATCACTATAAATCCCATGCTCCTCACGCCAATATGAAAAATATACCTCTCTAACTGTGGTGGAAACCATCTAGAACTCTCCGAATCGCATTTGCACAAATCTAAATCGTCAAGACTGAATCCTTTTAACTCGGCCAAACTAAGCAAGCCATCAAAACCTAAGAGCACTGTTGTGAAATACCTGTAAGAACTCATCACCTCGAACACACACAAGGAATTAATCATATCCTTACTATATCGGTCCGGTCTACTATCAAGCTACTCCATCTATCTAAATTTCCTTCTGATTCGTCTTCAACTGGATATTCCCTCTTGCTGTAGCACCACAATTCCTCAATACAGGCTTACCACACGAGACCCAAGCATAAAACCACACTGTCTAAGACCCATAAGCCGTTGAATACAATCACAATTATTCCCAAAGACACCACATTCCAAAATACTTTACTCTGAAGAACTTCCTGCGAATCTAAATTCGTTACCATCACTTTCCTAATACTAATAGATAGAATCTCACAATTAACATAGAAATACTGCAAGTCTTGACATCTTCCATTGAAAACACAGTTTCTAACCATATATGCAACTTTAGAATATTCAATTGATGTATGCAGACTCTTGAACACATTAAAACTATTTTCGCAAGTCATTCTCTCTTAAACTGAAATTTACCTGACCCAACGAAAAGAACCACCCGTGCCTCATTGGCACCCCGATACCACAGAATGGAATCCTCGTCCCAATACAACCAAGCAATGTCCTGCTCTATGCACTGAGCATTCTTTACCACCAAAAACTTAAGACATTCCGTGATTTTCTTACTCTATGAAGCATAATATAACCTTTGTCAAAATTTCCTCTCCTCGAGCCATCCTCGATCTCAATTTCCACAAGCCATCACTGATTTGCCCGCACGCCTCAAACTGGAACCAACATAGCACCTAACCGTGCAATCAACAACTCACAGCAGACTCCCCCACTTGGCTCGAAGCCATAGATCAAAATACACTCGATAACTCATAATACTTATACTCTATTGATGCCACAATACCATAGTGATATTAAACTCAAATCCTTCGTAAGCTGGTGAGAACACAGATCATCTAGTACTTTAAATCTTCGGCAAATCTTGCACTCATTCTCGCAATAGCTAAGCCCACTCTCTTAAGCGACCCAAAATTCAAATTTCAACACGTATTTTTCACTTGCACATGAGATCTTCTAACAGACAACTCAAGGTTCACACAACCTCAGAAAACTCCGCAGGAGATAACCCACCTGCTTTGCCTCCAACTAATATTCCTGTATACCTTCCACCATCATAAGCTGTACGCAGTCACTTAGTCTTCCTGAGTCTGAACTCATACCGCAACATGAAATTTACTTCACTCTCAACTAGGAAACATGAAAAGATCCTTCACACGCCCACAACTCGGGGCTATACCTCGAATCACGATGGAGTTAAAGCACATAATAGTTCTATCCTTCAGCAGGCCTTTTTTGTCACTTCCAAATCATATAGGTACATCTCGCAGCACTAACATACTCATCACATAGTTACCCAACTGTCACTCCCACTAATAGGGGCACTACCGAACATATAAGTTCAAGAACACTGGCTCAAACAATCAGCACCTCGGTGCTCAATCCATAGGCAAAGATCCGGCCTCAAGTCCTCCAGACTGGCCCAACATCAAACTCACAGAGATCACATCTCGCCCCTCGATCGGTGAATCACAAGCCATCAAGGCACATCTGATACTGAGCGCTCATGCACGCATACGAACGCGTGGAAGGAATTGCAAGAGTTACTTTTCAAGCTGAATCAGGGACGCACGATAAGAATTCCAAGAATGTGAAGTTTTTCCTAAAGGTTCTACAGCCTCTCGAGGATAAATACAGACGTCTCTGTACCGATCCATGAGACTCTACAAAACCTGCTCATGACTCGTGAGACCTATGTAACCTGGGCTCTGATACCAATTTGTCACGACCCCAAACTGGCCCTGTCGTGATGGCGCCCCTCGTGAAGACAAGGCCAGCAGACACAACACTCACATTAACCCTTTAATAATTAAGAGTAATTTTTTAAACCTTTAATTAGAATAATGTTTCATAATATACATCTAAAAGAACAGTGCGGAATTAATATACAAGCCCGACATCATGGTGTCACTAGCCATGAGCATATACCAAGATCTGAATAAAACAATCAATAGTAAAAATGACTGGAATCAAAAACCCAACCAAACCACATCCGAATGACCTGAAATTTTACACACACATCCCAAATGACACAACGAAGCTACTGCAACTGTTAGAATTTCATTCCGACCTTTATATCAAAATCTCACTTATCGACCGGAAAACGCCGAAATCTCAATTTCGCCAATTAAAGCCTAAACTTTCCACGGACTTCCAAAATGCATTCCGATCACGCTCCTAAGTCCCAAATCACCTAATGGAGCTAACTCAATCATAAAAGTCCTTATCTGAGATGATATACACTAAAATCAAATCTTGGTCAAACCTTTCAAATTTTAAGCTTTAAATTGGGAACTGTTCTTCCAATTTCGTTCTGATTACCCTGAAAACCCAAGACCAACAATTTAAATAAGTCATAATACATCACACGGGGCAAGTCATGCTCGAGAACTGGCAATCAAAGTGCAAAAGCTCAAAATGACCGGTCGGGTCGTTACATCCTCCCCCACTTAAACACACGTTCGTCCTCGAACGTACCCGGAGTTGTTCCAAAAGCCAACCAATCGCTGACTAACCTTACCATACACATACCTGGGGGTGATCCCACGTCACCCTATCTCACATAGGTTCGATAACACAATATAACTGAAATTTCACAATCCATCCTAGTCCATAAACCATAGAACCACATTTCTACTTGTAAAATCCTCAATACGATCAGAATCTCACATTTATATTGTGAATAGTCCGAACAAGCTATAACAAACCATATCTGCTATCTCAGGCACAATCACATGATATACCACATAACTTAAACACTCACAACGATAACTTCTAATCATAGCAGCAGCACATAACAACTGAATGTCGATAGAAAACCTCTTAACAACTAAAGTCTCATTCCAACACTTCCATATACTACCAATGATAAATGAAACACGCAATAAACCATAAGCATTTCTCAGATGAACCATCCATAAGGCTACTTCTCCTTTGGCAAGGACCATGACAAATTTCTGAGTCGAACCTCGATATTTATCCATTAAACATGCTAAAATCGAATCCATTTGTATTCATTAAAGACCCCAACGATCTCATCTAATCTAATACAATTACTCTGGTGACATGACACAACAAAACAGGCTAAGCCACAACTTGCACAGTCCACGCACCAATAAGCAACGATCCAAACATACTCACATCATGAAACTGACTCAAATGAAAGAGTTGTACCTCAAGCTTACCAGTACTATCACAACACACAGCTGACCACCCGTCTCACATCATAGAAATAGAACACACGAATCTAACCCGCAAAGCCATATCTTCACATAGCTTCGCTCCAATACGCGACCTCATCCAAACACTAGTCCACATGAAACACATCAAGTCACTATGCTCAAAATCGACAACCACGCGCAATATGATGTCCAAAACCACAACAATCATCATTACCACCGCGAAGCAATTTACATACATTACACATACCCAAAAGGACATAACCGATACACCGTCCACCGAGCAATGACCAGTACTCTTCCCACTCGAATTCCACTATGAAACCCCAATGGAACCGCACCAGTTGTGCCTATAACCAGCAAATCCTAACGTCTCGCAACGCAGGAAGATAACTCGTAGATCCCCCTAATTGTTAATAGCTCAAAAACAACCGAATCAACACATCCCTCGCCAACAACAACTCAAAGTCAACAAAACCATCTAGATGCCGGACATATATCAATATAGGTCTACCAATGGACCACACATCAACTCTAGTTACCCACAATAGATAAATAATCCTTCGAAGGTTCACAAGGACTGAATCATAGCACATACTAATATTTGACTAACTTACCCACATTTTACCATCCACAACCACGGGCTAACCTGTGTATGAGAACTTACAATCTCCAAGTCCATAAAGCACATGAATTACCATATCTGATCCCAATTTCGCCACTCGTATACATAACTCACCTCTAGACTCAATCTTTCCATGAGAGATACTCTAAGATTCTTCTGTGCTGCCAAGCAAACTCGAATATCAGCAGCTGATCCGACAAGAAGTGCTGCAATACTACTGAAGTACCATCAATTTAATCACATTGCCTCTTCCTGGAACATATACCCTCGCCAAATCACCTCAATTAGCATTACCATTTCCTTAATCATCTGAAGATCATTTCTCAAATCATCTAAAGCTCATTTCTCTAATTATCTGAAACTGCCCGCGCTGCCTAAGAATCTATGACCTTCCATTCAAATCTGAAAATTGACCTTATACATGCAAATCTCAGTCTTACACAACATACTACATAAACCGTACCACTATAGGATAACCGCGAGAAATTCATATCCCTTCTGAGCCACAAACATCTACGTAGTCAACTAGTCAAGAACTTTCCATTGGTCCCCTCTAGAAGAAAATCACTATACATCCCATGCTCCCCACGCCAATATGGAAAATATACCTCTCTAACTGTGGTGGAAACCATCTAGAACTCTCCGAATCGCATTTGCACAAATCTAAATCGTCAAGACTAAATCCTTCTAACTCGACCAAACTAAGTAAGCCATGAAAACCTAAGAGCACTGTTGTGAAATACCTATAAGAACTCATCACCTCGAACACACACAAGGAATTAATCATATCCTTACCATACCGATCCGGTCTACTATCAAGCTACTCCATCTATCTAAATTTCCTTCTGATTCATCTTCAACTGGATATTCCCTCTTGCTGTAGCACCACAATACCTAAATCCAGGCTTACCATGCGAGACCCAAGCATAAAACCACACTGTCTAAGACCTATAAGCCGCTGAATACTCTCTCAATTATTCCCAAAGACACCACATTCCAAAATACTTTACTCTAAAGAACTTCCTGCGAATCTAAATCTGTTGCCATCACTTTCCTAATACTGATACATAGAAACCCACAATTAACATATAAATACCACAAGTCTTGGCATCTTCCAATGGAAACACAGTTTCTAACCGCATATGCAAATTTAGAATACTCAATTGATGTATGCAGACTCTTGAACACATTAGAACCATTCTCGCAAGTCATTCTCTCTTATTCAAACTGCAATTTACCTGACCCAACAAACAGAACCACCCGTGCCTCATTGGCACCCCGACACCACAGAATGGAATCCCCATCCTAATACAACCAAGCAACGTCCTGCTCTATGCACCGAGCATTCTTTACCACCAAAAACTTAAGACATTCCGTGATTTTCTTACTCTATGAAGCATAATATAACCTTTGTCAAAATTTCCTCTACTCAAACCATCCTCGGTCTCAATTTCCACAAGCCATAAATGATTCGCCTGCACGCCTCAAACTGGAACCAACATAGCACCTACCCGTGCAATTAACGACTCATCGCAGACTCCCCCACTTGGCTCGGAGCCATAGATCAAAATACACTCGATAACTCATAACACTTATACTCGGTTAATGCCACAATACCATAGTGAGATTAAACTCAAATCCTTCGTAAGCTGGTGAGAACACAGATCATCTAGTACTTTAAATCTTCGGCCAATGTTGCACTCATTCTCGCAATAGCTAAGCCCACTCTCTTAAGCGACCCAAAATTCAAATTTCAACACGTATTTTTCACTTGCACATGAGATCTTCTAATAGACAACTCAAGGTTCAGACAACCTCAGAAAACTTCGCAGAAGATAACCCACCTGCTTTGCCTCCAACTAACATTCTTGTATACCTTCCACCATCATAAACTGTACGTAGTTACTTGGTCTTCCTGAGTCTGAACTCATACCGCAACATGAAATTTACTTCAATCTAAACTGGGAAACATGAAAAGATCCTTCACACACTTACAACTCAGGGCTATACCTCGAATCATGATGGAATTCAAGCACCTAATAGTTCGTTTGTCCTTCAGAAGGCGTTTCTTGTCACTTCCAAATCATATAGGTACATCTCGCAGTACAAACATACTTATCACATAGTTACCCAACCGTCACTCCCACTAATAGGGGCACTACCGAACATATAAGTTCAAGAACACTGGCTCACACAATTAGCACCTTGGTGCTCAAGCCATAGGCAATGATCAGGCCTCAAGTCCTCCAGACTGGCCCAACATCAAACTCACAAAGATCACATCTCGCCCGTCGATCGGTGAATCATAAGCCATCAAGGCACATCTGATACTAAGCGCTCATGCACGCATACGAATGTGTGGAAGGATTTGCAAGAGTCACTTTTCAAGATGAATTAGGGACGCACGATAAGAATTCCAAGAATGAGAAGTTTTTCTTAAAGGTTCTGCAGCCTCTCGAGGATAAATACATATGTCTCTGTACCGATCCGCGAGACTCTACTAAACCTGCTAATGACTCGTGAGACCTATGTAACCTAGGCTCTGATACCAACTTGTCACGACCCCAAACCGGCCCGGTCTTGATGGTACCCCTCGTGAAGACAAGACCAGCCAACACAACACTCACATTAACCCTTTAATCATTAAGAGTCATTTTTTAAACCTTTAATTAGAACAATGTTTCATAATATACGTCTGAAAGAACAATGCGGAATTAATATACAAGCCCGACATCGCGGTGTCACTAGCCATGAGCATCTACCAAGATCTGAATACAATAATAATAGTAAAAATGTACTAAGTACGAAAATGAAAGTGAGAAAGAAGAAGAAGTGTTGCGAACATCGTGCAGCCACCTTTCTAACTTTGATGACTCCACGTCTGAGCAACCAGCACCCGCTACCGGGTTCCGAAATACCTGAATCTGCACACGAGGTGAAGGGAGTAATGTGAGTACTCCAACCCAGTAAGTAATAAGAGTAAATAAAGACTGAGCAGTAGGAAACAATGAATCCACATTTACGTTAGGCTTAATAAGCACATCAGGCTTTCAAATCATAATATGAGTCAATCTTCCCATTTAAAATCCAGCTCTTAGAAAAAAATCATTTTGAAATACCTTCCAGCAGTTTCAGTAAGGGTTCAATACCATTTAAAATAATAAAAGAGATTAAAGCCATAATAGGCCCCTCGGGCAAAACATAGTTCGTAAAATAGCCCCTCGGGCAAATCAGTAATCATAAACACTTCATAACATGAAAATCTCCGTGGAAATAACCAATGCCAAATCAGTGATTAAATTCTGAACATCTCGTAAATCCCAGTTTGAATGAAAGTTGTTTTAAAAATATTTATCTAACATTTTCGACAGAGGCTTAGTATAAGGATGAGTGAAAACAGTCATTAAATCAACATATTCAATGGAAACTCACTCTAAAGAGAAGTGAAAATTAATAAGTGCATAATCAGGCCCCTCAGGCAAACATCACTCATGTACATGTATGTATCTATCGCCCCTTGGGCTAGCCTCTCAGTCACTCATGACTCAACTCCTATCAATCAGCGCTCACACTCGGCACTCACGCTCAATAGGTACCATATAGTAACCGCTACGGCGTGCAGCCCGATCCATATATTGCTGCGGCGTGCAGCTCGATCCACATATCTCGTCGATGGCGCTCACTGGGGATGTGTAGACTCCGGAGGGGCTCCTACAACCCAAGTATAAGTATCGTTGCGGTGTGCAGCCCGATCCATATATATATATATATATATATATTGTTGCGGCGTGCAGCCCGATCCATAGATATATAATCCTCACAACTAGGCCCTCGGCCTCTCTCAGCCATTAACCTCACCATCAGACTCTCAGTCTATCTCAGTCATCAATCTCACAATCAGACCCTCGGTCTATCTCAGTCATCATCTCACGATCACTCGGACCATCAGTAAAACAGGGAACTCAGCCCAAAACAGTTTCCACATTTTTAAGAATATAGTGGTAAAGCCAGATTTGAGCAATAAACAGGTAAAACATGACTGAGGATATGCTTTCAAACAAATAGAGTGAGGAAAGATAGTAAAAATACCCCTAAGGGTCTCAACAAGTCGGCACAAGGCCCCAAACATGGCATACAGCCCAAAGTATAATAACATCAAACAATTAACTATCAAATACGCATTAAAATAGTCGTTCGGAATGGACTAGGTCACAATCCTCAGCGGCGCTCTACTCCACGCTCGTCATCTAGCGTGTAAGTCACCTCAAATTAACACAACGATGTGTAATCCGGGGTTTCAAACCCTCAGGACAGTATTTACAATCATTACTTACCTCGAACCGGCTAAATCTCTAGCTCGCGACGCCTTTGCCCCTCAAATCAGCCTCCACGTAAGTCGAATCTATCCAAAATCAGAACGAATACGTCACAATAATCTAAAGGGAACAAAGCCCAAGCAAAAACAATCGGAAAATACCAAAAATCCCGAAATTTGCAAAAACCCGAGCACCGGGCCCACTTCTCGAAACTCATAAATTTTTATATCAACGGGTTCCTTCTCACCCCACAGTTCATACATATCAAAAGTTCTCCAATCCAGCCCCAAATTGTCCTTGAAATCCCAATTCAAAAGTCCAAAATCCCAAGCCCTAGTTCTTCCCTTTTTAGCTTAGGTTCCATGATTTTCTAGGTAGATTTCACAATGAAAATGAATTTTAAGTTCAAAAATATTACCTCCAATCGATTCCCCTTGAATCCCTCTTTAATCTCCTTCAAAAAGCTCTCAAAATGATCAAAAATGGGGGAAATGAGCCCCAAAATCGCGAATGAAGTGACTTAAAACATTCTGCCCAGGTCTGATCCTTCCTTCTTCACGATCGCGGTCAACACCTCGCGATCGCAATGCACAAATTCGCATTGACCACTTTTTACTCTATGCAAACGCGACACACAAGTCGCGACGCGATGCCTTTCCTCCTATACCTCCACGAACACGGAAACCATAACGCGAACGCGATGAGAAATTCTCCTGGGACCAAATCCCTTATACGCGATCGCATAAACCATAACGCGAATGGAATGAACAGCCTGATGCACCCTTCGTGAACCCAGCACTTCGCGAACGCGAGTTTCCCTTCTGTGAACGCGAAGGCCAAAATACCTGCAACTGCTGGACTGATTTTTCTGCAATTTCTCAACTCCAAAAATGGTCCGATTGACCAACCGAAACTCACCCCGAGGCCCCCGGGACCTCAACCAAAAGCACCAACACATTATAAAACCTTATTCAAACTTATTCCAATCATCAAAACACCTCAAACAACATCAAATTACCCAAAATTCATTGAATTCAAGCCTAAGTTTTCCAAAAACTTCTGAAATACGCTTTCGATCAAAAACCCAACCAAACCACGTCCGAATGACTTGAAATTTTACACACACATTCCAAATGACACAACGAAGCTACTCTAACTGTCAGAATTTTATTCTGACCTCTATATCAAAATCTCACTTATCGATCGGAAAATGCCGAAGTCTCAATTTTGCCAATTCAAGCCTAAACCTTCCACGGGCTTCCAAAATGCATTCCGATCACGCTCCTAGGTCTTAAATCACCTAACGGAGCTAACTAAATCATAAAAGTCCTGATCCGAGATCATATACACTCAAGTCAAATCTTGGTCAAACCTTTCAAATTTTAAGCTTTAAACTGGGAATTGTTATTCCAATTACGTTCTGATTACCCTGAAAACCCAAGACCAATAATTTACATAAGTCATAATACATCACACGGGGCAAGTCATGCCTAAGAATTGGCAATCAAAGTGCAAAAGTTCAAAACGACCGGTCGGATCGTTACAGAAATATTAGAATACCCATGTAAGTTAACTTAGAAGGGAGCCAAGTTTTAATGGATCGATGCTTGCGAATAGAGTTTATAGGCATTAAAGGACAGATTAACTTCAGCACCGGTTCTAGTGCTCCCAGAAGGGACCGATGGTTACATTATCTATTGTGACGCTTCAGACGTTGGATTAGGTTGTGTGCCGATGCAGCATGGTAAGGTTGTAGTGTGACGGTCCGGCCGGTTGTCTTAAGAATTTATGCCCCGATCCCCTATTAACTACTTACCCCGAGTTTATTTCTAATATTTTGACTTGTAGGGATGTTCGGTTTTGAGTTTTGGAGAGTTTTGGGACACTTAGTCCCTAAATGAGAGCTTACGTGTTGGAAAGTTGGTCGTAGTCATAACAGTGTGAAGACAACATCGGAATAGAAATCCAGTGGTTCCATTAGCTTTTGTTGGGTGATTTCAGGGTTAGGAGCATTTTCGGATTGTGTTTTGGAGGCCCGTAGCTAAATTAGGCTTAAAATGCCGAAAGTTGAATTTTCGAAGTTCCGGTCTGATAGTGAGATTTTGATCCAAGGATCGTAATGGAATTCTAGAATTAGGAGTAGTTATGTAGTGTTGAATATGACGTGTGTGCAAAATTTCAGGCCATTCGGACGAGGTTTGATAGATTTTTTGATCGAAATCGTATTTTGAGAATTTTGGAGTGCTTAGGCTTGAATCCGATGTGTTTTGGTTGATTTGATGTTGTTTGAAGTGTTTGAAGATAGGTACAATTTTGAATAAGGTATTAGGTGATGTTTGTGCTTTTGGTTGAGGTCCTTGGGGCCTCGAGGTGATTTCGGATGGTTAACTAAGAGTTTGGAATTTTTGAGGAAGCTTCAGATTTTCTACTTCTTGTGTTTCCGCACCTACGAATTGGGGACCGCAGGTGAGATGCCGCAGATGTGGGGGAAAGGAGCGCCGAAACGGAAAGGGGCCTGGGGAGGCTAGAATTGCAGAAACGGCTTAGGGGCCGCATCTGCGATGGCGCAGATGTGGAAAAAGGGATTGCAGAAGCAAAAAATTAGGACTTAAGTGAAAAACCACAGATGCGGTTCAAGACCGCAAATGTGGTACCGCAGAAGCGGCAATTGGGCCGCAGATGTGAAAATGCCTGGGCCAGAACATATAAATAGTTTCCTTCGCGAATTTGAGCTATTCTTTCACCATTTTCATCCAGGTTTGAAGCTTTTGAGAGAGAGATTTGAGGAAAACAGAGTGGAATCACTTGGAGGTAACGTCTTTGACTTCATAACTCATTTTTATATGATTAAAGACCCAATTAGTGGTGTAAAATTTGGGAAGAATGGGTATTTAGGGCTTGAGTTTAAGAGACCTTTAAATGAGGATACGAGGGATCATTTAGACTCCGATTTTAGTGTTCGTGTTATGTATAGACTCGCGAGTGTACAAGGTTTATGAAAATGTAAATTTCACCCGATTCCGAGATGCGGGCCCAAGAGGCGTTTTGGTCATTTTACATAATTTTGCGTATTAGCTTAGACTTTAATTGTAGAATCAGTTACTTGAAATGTTATTTACATTATGCAATTGAATTGAATAGATTTGGGCCATTTGGAGTCGAGTACTCGTGGCAAAGACGTGGTGCGAGGTAAGTGGCTTGTCTAACCTTGTGTGGGGGACCTTTCCCTTAGGATATGATATATTTGATAATTGAAATGCCTTGTACGTGAGGTGACGAGCGCGTACTTGAGCTAATTGTTGAAAATCCGGTTTTTCCTTAAGTATTTCAATTGAGTTATTTTTCCTGTTTTATTCTACAAGTGAATTTAGGCTGTTGCCAATTTAGAAAAGCATTTTTAGTTGACTTAATTGCCTATTTGCTTAAGCTGCCTTAATTGCATTATGTGAAGCATGTTAGGCTAAAATTAACTGTTTACTTTGTATGAAATTTAGCTTAATTTGGTATTCTTGTGTTGCTGCTGTGTGTTTTTACTTTGGGACTATGGGAAGGCATCCCGGGAGATCCCATGTACGTATTTATGATCTGAACTGAGGTACGAGATACCAAGAGATCCCTAGCATATATTGAGGATACCAAGAGATCCTCGGGATACCGAGAGATGCCTAGCATATATTGAGGATACCAAGAGATCCTCGGGATACCAAGAGATTCCTTGCATATATTGGGGATACCAAGAGATCCCTAGCATATATTTAGGATATACCAAGAGATCCTCGGGATACCAAGAGATCCCCGGTTATCATCCTTGTTATGAGTGGTTCTTCCTTGTGGTTTGCCTTCGTCTCTGTTTTCGTTATTGTACTCTTATTATCCCGTGTAGATTCTTACTGTAGATTCTCAATTGTATTGCTTATCTTATCCGGTCATCTTTATATTTTTTTAATCTCAGTAGGGCCCTGACCTTCCTCGTCACTACCCAACCGAGGTTAGGCTTGGCACTTACTGAGTACCAATGTGGTGTGCTCATGCCTCTTCTGCGCATGTTTTTCATGTGCAGATCCAGGTACCACTACTCAGGCTTATCATCCTTGAGGAGGCGACTGCTCTAGAGACTTTGAGGTACATCTGCCGTGTCCACAGACCGAGAAGTCCCTTTCTATTATTGCTTTAGTATTTAGACCTTCTGTATTTTTCTGTTCTTATTAGACATTCCGGAGATACAACTATGTAGTATTGATCTTAGCTTGTGATACGTGGGTTTTCGGGTCTTGGATTTATGTTTTGGTATTGAGAGTTGAATATGATGTATGCCGAGTGGCACATTTAAACACTATTGTTACTTTATTACTGTTTAAAGTTATTTTACTTCCGCAAATTTTGGTTTTCTTCCACAATTTAGGCTTACCTAGTCGTAGAGACTAGGTTCCATCACAATGGTTCACGGAGGGCGAACTGGGGTCATGACAAGTTGGTATCATAGCTCTAGGTTCATAGGAGTCATGAATCACAAGCCAGTTTATTAGAGTCTCGCTGATCGGTTTGGAGATGTCTGTACTTATCTACGTGAGGCTATGTAACTGTTAGGAAAATTCCACTTCATTTGATTTCCTTGTCGTGCGATATTTTGACATCACAATTCTAAACTTCTGTCTTCTATTCTCTCACAGATGGTGAGGAAACGTGCTACCCAAGACGATCTGGCACCTGCACACCCTACTGCAGCCGTTAGAGGCCGGGGCTGAGGTAGAGGCCGAGGACGTGCACGTGGTGCAGCTAGAGCACCTGCGCGAGCTGCCGCCGAGGTACCACCAGCAGTTCCAGCTGGAGTCCAGGCACCTAACACACCTACTGCTACCACTACTCCAGCTCTCCAAGACACTTTGGCACAGTTCATAAGTATGTACACCACTCTGGCTCAGGCAGGGTTGCTTCCCCTTACTGTAGCCACATCTCAGGCCGGGGGAGGAGCACAGACTCCCGCCGCCCGCACTCCTAAGCAGCGAGTGCATGTTGAGCAGGCTCCTGAGATTATTCTTGTATCACCTGTAGTGCCAGTTCAGCCTGAGGATAGGGCAGCGGCTTTTGAGGAGGAGCAGCTAAGGCTTGAGAGGTACAAGCCTCCTATATTCAGCGGTCTAGCATCGGAGGATACTCTGGGATTTCTAGATGAGAGTTACCGCATTCTCCGTACCATGGGTATATCAGGATCGAGCGGGTTTTCCTTTACTACTTTCCAGCTTCAAGGAGCCACCTATGAGTGGTGGTGCACCTATGAATTAGACAGTCCGGATGAGGCTGCTTCACTGACTTGGACTCAGTTTTCAGATCTGTTCCTGAGAGAGTATGTTCCTTAGAGCCCTAGGGACGTATGGCGTGTCGAGTTTGAGTATTTGCACTAGGGTGCTATGACTGTCTCAGAGTATGTTGTCCGTTATACCAGTTTGGCTAGGCATGCACCAACCTTGGTTTCTACTATTCGTGAGAGGCTTCACCTGTTTATTAAGGGCCTTATTCCTAGTATCAGGTCTAGCATGGCTCGTGAGTCGGAGATGGATATTTCTTATCAGCAGGTGGTGAGCATTGCTAGAATGATTGAGGGTATGCATTCTAGGGAGAGAGAGGAGAGGGAGGCCAAGAGGTCTCGAGAGTCGGCCATTATTCTGGTCCCCGTACCTCAGCTGCAGGTCGTCATGGTAGGGTTTATATGAGTCGCCCTATTCATTCATCTCTTCCAGCAGCCAGTGTCATTCCAGCTCCTCTTAGACCTCAGGAGCCTTACTATGCACCTCTGGTATCTAGCGCGCCTCCTGCGCGGGGTGCTTTCAGAGGTCAGTCTAGCAGACCTAGCCCGAGCCAGTAACAGCCACCACGTCCTCCCAGAACTTGTTTTGAGTGTGGTGACACATGCCACATGGTGAGGGATTGCCCCAAACTTGGGAGGGGTGCACCTCCATAGACTTCTCAGCCACAACGTGCCCCGTAAAGTTCTCAGGCTATGGTTACAGCTCCAGTTGCTACCCCACTTGCTCAGCCAGCTAGAGGTGGAGGTCGGGGAGGTACAGGTCACCCTAGAGGGGGAGGTCAGTCCCGATACTATGCCCTTCCTACCCGTACCGAGGCTGTTGCCTCCGATTCTGTCATCACAGGTATTATACTGGTTTGTCACAAAGATGCACCAATTCTATTCGATCCCGGCTCCACTTATTCTTATGTGTCTTCTTATTTTGCTATGCATTTAGGTGTATCTCGGGATTCTTTGAGTTTCCCTATTTATGTTTCTACTTCTGTGGGAGATTCTCTTATTATGGACCGCATTTATCGGTCGTGTTTGGTTGCTCTTAGTGGTTTTGAGACTAGAGCCGATTTATTGTTGCTCAGCATGGTAGATTTCGATATTATCTTAGGCATGGACTGGTTATCACCCCATTATGCTATTCTTGATTGTCATGCCAAAACCGTAACATTGGCTATGCCATGTGTACATCGTGTTGAGTGGAGGGGTACTTTAGATCATACTCCCACTAGAGTTATTTTTTTTCTTAAATCTCAGCGTATGGTTGAGAAAGGGTGTGACGCGTATGGTTGATACCCCTTCAGTTGATTCAGTTCCAGTAGTACGGGATTTTTCCGATGTATTTCCAGTTGATCTTCCAGGCATGCCCCCTGATAGAGATATTGATTTTGGCATTGATCTGTTTTCGGGCACTCAGCCCATTTCTATTCCTCTGTATCGTATGTATCCTCCTGAGTTGAAGGAGTTGAAGGATCAGTTATAGGAATTGCTTGATAAGGGTTTTATTAGACCCAGTGTATCACCTTGGGGTGCTCCTTTCTTGTTTATGAAGAAAAAAGATGGTTCTATGCGTATGTGTATTGATTATCGCCAGTTGAACAAAGTGACAGTTAAGAACCGTTATCCTTTGCCTCATATTGATGATCTGTTTGACCAGCTTCAGGGTGCACGGGTGTTTTCTAAGATTGATTTGCGCTCAGGTTACCATCAGCTGAAGTTTCGGGAGCCAGATATTCTGAAGACTACTTTCAGGACTCGGTGTGGTCATTACGAGTTCCTTGTTATGTCATTTGTGTTGACCAATGCCCCAGCAGCCTTTATGCATTTGATGCACAGTGTGTTCCGACCGTATCTTGACTCATTCGTCATTGTCTTTATTGATGATATTCTGGTGTATTCCTAGAGTCGGGAAGATCATGAGCAGCACTTGAGGATTGTGCTTCAGATTCTGAGAGAGAAGAAGTTATATGCTAAGTTCTCTAAATATGAGTTTTGGTTGGATTTAGTGGCATTCTTAGGCCACGTGGTATTGAGTGAGGGTATTCAGGTGGATCCAAAGAAGATAGAGGCCGTGTAGAGTTGGCCCAGACCATCCTCAGCTATCGAGATCCGTAGTTTCCTTGGTTTGGCGGGTTACTACCGTCGTTTTGTGAAGGCGTTTTCATTGATTACGGCCCCTATGACGAGGTTGACCTAGAAGGGTGCTCCGTTCAAGTGGATAGAGAAGTGTGAGGCGAGCTTTCAGAAGCTCAACACAGCTTTGACCACAACCCCAATTTTGATACTGCATACAGGTTCGGGGTCTTATACGGTCTATTATGATGCCTCGAGGATTGGCCTTGGAGTTGTGTTGATGTAGGACGGTAGGGTGATTGCCTACGCATCCAGACAATTCAAGATACATGAGAAGAACTACCCTGTTCACGACCTTGAGTTAGCTGCCATTGTTTAGGCCGTAAAGATTTGGTGCCATTACTTATACGGTGTGCCTTGTGAGATTTATACTGACCATCGGAGCTTGCAACACATATTCAAGCAAAAGGATCTAAATTTGCACCAGATGATGTGGTTAGAGTTGCTGAAGGACTATGACACCACTATTTTGTATCGCCTGGGAAAGGCCAATGTGGTGGTCGATGCCTTGATTCACCGGGTGGAGAGTTTGGCTTATTTACCAATATTGGAGAGGCCTATGGCGATGGATATTCAGGCCTTAGCCAACTAGTTTGTGAGATTGGATCTTTCGGAGCCCCGTCAGGTTCTTGCTTGCGTGGTTTCTCGGTCTTCCTTATTTGATCATATCAGGGAGCGGCAGTATGATGACCCTAATTTGCTTGTCCTCAAGGACAAGGTTCAGCACGGTGATGCCAGAGATGTGACTATTGGTGATAATGGGTATAAAAGGATGCAGGGTTGGATTTGTGTACCCAATGTTGATGGGCTTCGAGAGTTGATTCTAGAGGAGGCCCATAGTTCGCGGTATTCCATCCATCTAGGTGCCACAAAGATGTATCAGTATTTGAGACAGCACTATTGGTGGATGCGGATGAAGAAAGATAGAGTTGGATTCGTAGGTCGGTGTCTCAACTGTCAGAAGGTGAAGTATGAGCACCAGAAACCGTGTGGGTTGCTTCATCATATAGAGATTCTGGAGTGGAAGTGGGAGCGGATCACCATGGACTTTGTAGTTAGGCTCCCACGGACTTTGAGAAAGTTCTATGCTATTTGGGTGATTGTGGATCGACTCACCAAGTCCGCTCATTTCATTCCTGTGTGTACTACTTATTCTTCAGAGCAGTTAGTGGAGATTTATATCTGGGAGATTGTTCATCTGCATGGTATTCCAATGTCCATTATTTCAGACAGAGGTACTCATTTCACATCACGGTTTTGCAGGGCCGTTCAACATGAGTTGGGTACTTGGGTGGAGTTGAGTACAATATTTCACCCTTAGACGGACGGACAGTCCGAGCGCACTATCAAGATTCTTGAGGATATGCTCTATGCGTGTGTGATTGAGTTTGGAGGTTCTTGGGATCAATTCTTGCTATTGGCGGAGTTTGCTTACTACAACAACTATCAGTCCAGCATTCAGATGGTACCGTATGAGGCTTTATATGGTACGTAGTGTAGATCCCCAGTGGGCTGGTTTGAGCCGGGTGAGGCTAGATTATTGGGCACAGACATAGTTCAAGATGATTTGGAGAAGGTTAAGGTGATTCAGGATAGACTCTGTACAGCCCAGTCTAGACATAAGAGTTACGCGAATCGGAAGGATCGTGATGTTTTCTATATGGTTGGAGAGCGGGTTCTACTTCGGGTTTCACCTATGAAGGGTGTTATGAGATTTGGGAAGAAAGGGAAGTTGAGTCCAAGGTTTATTGGCCCTTTTGAGATAGTGAGGCGTGTTGGGACAGTTGCTTATAAGCTTGCCTTACCTCCCAACTTGGCCGGAGTTCATCCGGTATTCCATGTTTCGATGCTCCGGAGGTATCACGGAGATCCATCGCACGTGTTGGATTTCAGTTCAGTCTAGTTGGACAAGGACCTATCTTATGTTGAGGATCCAGTGGAAATATTGGACAGGCAAGTTAGAAAGTTGAGGTCAAAGAATATTGCATCCGTGAAAGTTCACTGGCGGGGCCAGCCGGTCGAGGAGGCGACCTGGGAGACCGAGCAGGATATGCGCAGCTGTTACCCTCATCTTTTCACTACTTCAGGTATGTCTTTATGCTCGTTCGAGGATGAACGAATGTTTAAGTTTAGGAGGATGTGACGACTCGGCCGGTCGTCTTAATAATTTACGCCCCGATCCCCTATTAACTGTTTACCACGAGTTTATTTCTGCTATTTTGACTTGTTGGGATGTTCGGTTTTGAGTTTCAAAGTGTTGGAAAGTTGTCCATAGTTGGAATAGTGTGAAGACGACTTCGGAATAGAAATCCTATGGTTCTATTAGCTCCGTTGGGTGATTTCAGGGTTAGGAGTGTGTTCAGATTGTGTTTTGGAGGTCCGTAGCTAAATTAGGCTTGAAATGTTGAAAGTTGAATTTTCAAAGTTTCGGTCCGATAGTGAGATTTTGATTTGAGGGTCAGAATGGAATTCCGGAATTTGGAGTAGTTCCATAGTGTTGAATGTGACGTGTGTGCAAAATTCAGGTCATTCGGACGAGGTTTCATAGACTTTTTGATCGAAAGCGTATTTTGAGAATTTTGGAGTTCTTAGGCTTGAATCAAATGAGTTTTGATTGATTTGATGTTGTTTGAAGTGTTTTGAAGATTGGTACAAGTTTGAATAAGGTATTAGGTGATGTTTGTGCTTTTGGTTGAGGCCCGGGGGGCCTCGGGGTGATTTCGGATGGTTAACGGAGAGTTTGGAATTTTCGAGGAAGCTTCAGATTTTCTGCTTCTGGTGTTTCTGCACCTGCGGATTGGGGACCATAGGTGTGATGCTGCAGATGCGGGGGAAAGGAGCGCAGAAGCGGAAAAAGGCCTGGGGGCTGGAACCGCAGAAACGGCTTAGGAGCCGCATCTGCGATGCTCCAGATACGGAAAATGGGATTGTAGAAGCGAAAAATTGGGACTTAAGTGAAAAACCGCAGATGCGGTTCAAGGACCACAAATGCGGTACCGCAGAAGCGGAAATTGGGTCGCAGATGTGAAAATGCCTGGGCCAGAACATATAAATAGTTGCTTTCGCGAATTTGAGCTAATCTTTCACCATTTTCATCCGGGTTTGAAGCTTTTGAGAGAGATTTTTGAGGAAAACATAGGGGAATCACTTGGAGGTAACGTCCTTGACTTCATAACTCGTTTTTATGTGATTAAAAACCTAATTAGTGGTGAAGAATTTGGAAAGAATGGGTATTTAGGACTTGAGTTTAAGAGACCTTTAAATGAGGATTTGAGGGGTCATTTGGACTCCGATTTTAGTGTTCTTATTTTATATAGACTCGTGAGAGTACGAGGTTTCTGAAAATATAAATTTCACCTGATTCTGAGATGCGGGCCCAAGAGGCGTTTTGGTCATTTTACATAATTTTGCGTATTAGCTTAGACTTTAATTGTAGAATCAGTTACTTGAAATGTTATTTACATTATGCAATTGAATTGAATAGATTTGGGCCATTTGGAGTCGAGTACTCGTGGCAAAGATGTGGTGTTGGGTTGATTTTGAGTTGGTTCGAGGTAAGTGGCTTGTCTAACCTTGTGTGGGGGACCTTCCCCTTAGGATATGATATATTTGATAATTTAAATGCCTTGTACGTGAGGTAACGAGTGCGTACTTGAGCTAATTGTCGATAAACCTGTTTTTCCTTAAGTATTTCAATTGAGTTCTTTTTCCTGTTTTATTCTACTTGTGAATTTAGCCTGTTGCCAGTTTAGAAAAACATGTTTAGTTGACTTAATTGCCTATTTGCTTAAATTGACTTAATTGCATTACGTGAAGCATGTTAGGCTAGAATTAACTATTTACTTGGTGCGAAATTTAGCTTAATTGGGTATTCTTGTGTTGCTGCTGTGTGTTTTTACTTTAGTACTATGAGACGGCATCCCGGGAGATCCCTGTACGTATTTATGATCTGAATTGAGGTGTGGGATACCAAGATATCCCTAGAATATATTGAGGATACCAAGAGATCCTCGGGATACCAATAGATCCCTAGCATATATTGAGGATACCAAGAGATCATCGGGATACCAAGAGATTCCTAGCATATATTGAGGATACCAAGAGATCTTTGGGATACCAAGAGATCCATAGCATATATTGAGGATATACCAAGAAATCCTCGGGATACCAAGAGATCCCCAGTTATCATCCTTGTTATAAGTGGTACTTTCTTGCGGTTCGCCTTCATCTCTGTTTTCGTTATTGTACTCTTATTATCCTGTGTAGATTCTTACTGTAGATTCTCAAGTGTACTGCTTATCTTATCCTGTCATCTTTATATTTATTTAATCTCAGTAGGGCCCTGACCTTCCTCGTCACTATCCATCCGAGGTTAGGCTTGGCACTTACTGAGTACCGTTGTGGTGTACTCATACCTCTTCTGCACATGTTTTTCATGTGCAGATCCAGGTACCGGTACTCAGGCCTATCATCCTTGAGGAGGCAACTGCTCTAGAGACTTTGAGGTACGTCTGCCGCGTCCGCAGACCGAGAAGTCCCATTCTATTACTGCTTTAGTATTTAGCCCTTCTGTATTTTTCTATTCTTATTAAACATTCCAAAGTTAGAGCTATGTAGTATTGATCTTAGCTTGTGATTCTTGGGTTTCCGGGTCTTGGTTTTATGGTTTGGTATTGAGAGTTGAATATGGTGTATGCTGAGTGGCACATTTAAATACTGTTATTACTTTATTATTGTTTAAAGTTGTTTTACTTTCGCAAATTTTGGTTTTCTTCCACAATTTAGGCTTACCTAGTCGTAGAGACTAGGTGTCGTCAGGATGGTTCACGGAGGGCGAACCGGGGTCGTGACATGTAGCTTATGGTTGTAGACAACTAAAAAAGCACAAGAAGAACTACTCGACCCACGATTAGAGCCACGATGATTCATGCACTAAAGATGTGGAGGCACTACTTGTATGGCATTCATGTTTATATCTATACAGATCCTAAGATCCTCCAGTATATCTTCAAGCAAAAGGAATTGAATTTACGTCAAAGGAGATGATTGGAGCTACTTAAAGACCATGAACGTTGATATTTTATACCATCCGAGGAAGGCGGACGTAGTAGCCGACGCCCTTAGCCATAGATATATGGTATAGCCAGACAAAAGGGGGGCAAATAGCCCATGAGATTCACCAGCTAGCTAGTCTTGGAGTTCGGTTACTGGACTCAGGCAATATTGGAATTACTATTCAGGATATGGTAACATCCTCTTTAGTAACTGAAGTAAAGGAACAGTAGTACGAGGATCCTGTGTTAGTTCATTATAGGGATACCACCCCCTTAGAAGGAGAAAACACCGTTTCAAAATACAGGAGATGGCGTCCTCAGACATTAAGGACGATTATGTGTCCCTAATATTGCAGGGCTACGTGAGCAGATTATGGGATAAACTCACTATTCTCATTATTCTATCCATCCCGGAATGACAAGGATGTATCATGATATTAGGAAAGTATATTGGTTGGACGGAATGAAAAAAGGATATATTTGAGTGTGTTGCCTAGTGTCTTAACTGTCAGCTGGTTAAGATTGAGCACCAAAAACCCGATGGATTATTGCAGGCTACGGAGATTCCGACTTGGAAATGGGAAGTAATCAATATGGATTTCATCATAAGCTTACCTCGTACCAAGAACTAGTTCGGTTCGATATAGGTAATTGTTGATAGGCTTACAAAGTCAGCCCATTTTCTGCCTATTAGAACTACATATTCCGCAGAGGATTATGCAAGGCTTTATATTAAGGAGATAGTACGACTTCATGGTGTCCCTGTATCTATTATCTCGGATAGAGGAGCTCAATTTACAGTTAACTTCTAGAGGTCCTTCCAAAAAAAATGATTGGGGATTCAAGTAAGTCTTAGTACGACATTCCATCCCTAGTTAGACGGACAGGCTGAGCGTACTATTTAGACATACGAGGTTATGTTACGATCTTGTGTGATAAACTTCAAGGGTATCTGGGATGATCATCTATCGCTTATTGAGTTCGCATATAATAATAGCTACCATTCTAGTATTCAGATGGCTCCATACGAAGCTTTTTACGGACAGAAGCATAGATCACCTAGAAGGTGGTTCGATGTTGGGAAAGCTACGTTAGTAAGACCAGAATTGGTACAACAGGCAATCGAGAAAATTAATCTTATACAGGAAAGGCCATTAGCAGCTCAAAGCCGTCAGAAGTCTTATGCGGATAATCGACAGCGAGACTTAGAATTTCATGTTGACGACTGGGTATTCCTAAAGGTATCAACGATGAAAGGTGTCATGAGGTGCGTAAAGAAAGGAAAACTTAGACCTTGGTACATTAGACCATATAGGATCATACATAAGGTAGGAGAGGTAGCATATGAGTTAGACTTGTATTCAGACTTGGAGTCTATACATCCAGTCTTTCATGTGTCTATGCTCCGCAAATGTATCGGAGATCCTTCCAGAATTGTGTTAGTTGACGACGTTCAGGTCACAGAGCAGCTATCATATGAAGAAACTCTCATTGCTATGCTAGACAGACAGGTTCAGAGATTGAGAACTAAAGAAGTAGCTTCGGTGAAAGTACTTTAGAGAAACAACAATGTGGAAGAAATTACTTGGGAGGCCGAGGAAGGCATGAAGTCTATATATCCATACTTATATCCTCCTCCAGACAAGGGTCCAACCGAGACATCACAACCTTAAGGTACGTGTACAGATTCTTATGTTAGTTAGTGTCATTGGTCGTGTGAGGCCATTGCCATTATTGATGATTGTAGTCCTATGTGGCGTTTAATTATTGAGCTTCTACAGGGAGAATTGGTAGTAGTGCTGTTACAAAGGAGTCTCTGCCAAAGTTATATAGATCCCGGGGAATTAAACATTCGAGGACGAATATTTCTAAGGGGGGAAGGATGTTACATCTCGCGTTTTCGTACGTTTAAAGTTTCGTCTTCAGTTAATTGAAGTAGACTCGGGATGAGATTATCATGAGGTTAACATATTTATGCTAATTATAACAAGAGATAAGTAAGTGTGATGAAGGATAAAGGGTACACGAATTAAAGAAAATAAGTTTCATTGAAGGTTGCCGATTTGGGATAAAATATGGATCGAGCGATAATACTCGATATTGACGGACTAGTACCATAAAAGGTACCATATGACCACGATAGTATGATGTATAAAGTATTTTAAAAATAAATAGTATTTTAAGTAGTTCAGGTAATTTTTAATTACAAGGGTAATTGGTTAATTATCGGGTAACGGGACACTACCTAATTAATTAATGAATTATATAATAAGATCAAACCACCCTCCCCTCCCCCAAAATAACGTGGCAGTCATGCCACTTCCAAACAATGACTCTTAGTCATTTTTGGATTAGGTGGCATAATGTCACATTTCACTCCTTTTTAAAGATCTTCCATTTTCATTAAAGACTAACTCATTAGATTGATAATTATTCTTACATAAAAGCTCCCTTCAACCAAAACCCAAACGTTAGCCATTTTTACAGGACATCCTTCAACCAAAAGATCCTAAACTGTTAGCTTTGCACTTCAGATGTGAGGTTATTTCAAATGTGATCTTCTTTCTTTACCTTAGATACATAAATACTTACAAAAAAATTCTTACAACCTGAAAACCTTACAATTTGAAACATTAGCTATAAATTGATAAGTTAAGGAGCACTATAGGACGTTAGCTATTCTTAAGGTTTTCAACAAAAATGTGGATTCTTGCAACTAAAGGAAATCCAACGAGAATTGTTAGCAACGTAAAATTTTGTGGTTCTAAAGGAGTACGGTGCAACCTTTTCCATGAATATCATACGGATTTTTCCCTACTCCAGGTATGTTAAGGCTATCCTTTCTTCTTTTTTGGCATGATCCAAGTTATAAAGAAGAAACGAGCAAACACACAGTTTTCATAAACGACTCTATTCATAGAAAAACTAGGGGTCTCTATGCTCTTGATTCCACATGTGACATATTATTATATCTTCTGTTTATGGGTCTCAAAATAATATGCAGTTGATAAAGTTTGTTCGAAAAGAATATTGAGATTTTTAACATATTTTCCTGCATTTTATTCATTTATGCATGTACATTGACCCATAACCAGACGACGTTATATACACGTATTTATATGTATATATTTATGTATATGGGATATGAGAAAAAGGTTATGACGTTATATACGCACCACCACCTGATCAATTGGTATATGTTGATGATGTTGCCCACAGTGGCCGAGACGATATGATGGGATGCCCTCAGAGGCTTGATGATATTATGTACACCTATGCCTATGCATGACATTACATTTATATGCACGTGCATGACATTATAAATGTTTCAGAATTTATAAAGTTATTTAGATTTACAGATGAATTTCTTTATTCCATGTTTCATCTATGTCTTTCACGTACTAATTTTCATGCCTTACATACTTAGTACATTTTTCGTACGGATGCCCTATTTTACGGGGCCTGCGTTTCATGTCCGCAGGTGCAGGTAGGCAAGCTGACGGTCCCCCTTCTTAGGATCCTTGATCGGCGAGAGTAGGCGTGCTCCACTTGATCCGGAGCTGCTTTTGATTTTGGTACGATATACTTGTATATATATGGGTATGACGTCGCTCAGTCCCGTCTTTGTACTCTTATATTTATATTATAGGTCTACAGACAGTATATCTAGTTGGATAGTATGTGGCCTTGCCGACTTCCAGTTTTGAGGTATATAGTTGTTTATAGCAGCCTTGTCGGCTCGCCCAACGTATGTTGCACGTATATGTACATATGCCTTTTGGGCAGGTTTCCTTCATGTATATTATTTTCGCAATTTAGCAGATATTATTTAGGTTTATATTTTAGACGTATGCTTAGGGGTGTTAGATAGGCAGGACTCAGGTACCCGTCGCGGCCCATCGGTTGAGTCGTGACAACAAGGCTGCCAACCCTTGTCTAATTGATGGCCTCATCTTCTGCCAGTATTGTGGAAAGTACAATTCATCTATTGATGAGATGCAGAGAGTTCCAAATAAATGACTCAGAGGGTTGCCTCCGGAAAATGTTTGCCGCATGTAATTTTACTTTGCTAGTTAGAACAAAGGCTGATATCGATATGCTCTATAGTGCTATTTGAGATGTTTCCTATTAGTTATTCTTTTTCTGATATTATTGAATTACATATTGTAGAGTATGACTTAATGTATAAACTACGAAAAACTATTATAAAGTTATATTTTTGCTTTGCTGCAGAAGAGATTTTTACATACTCTAAACTTCAAAAAATTATTTTTATTATAGGATAAAATTTGACAATGATGACATGAATATTCATCGCGATCATATTTTGGGTTGGATGAAAGAATTATGAAATAAATAGCGAGGAATATTGCATGAAAAGTATGTGAAGGGTAAGCTAATTCAAGAGGCTCTTAGAAATGTGCCAAAGGGGGTAGACAAGAAAGAATGAGAATGGTTGGTAAAGGAACATTTTTCTTAGGAATGTTTTCAGGTTTGACATATAATACTTAGTTATATATTTTCATTTTCGCATATGATATTTTGTTTGAGAATTTATTTATAACATTTCAATCTAATAGTTTTACACAAATATAGGCGAGAAGCAATAGGAACACAGCAAATAGAGCTAAGTTAAAGATGCTTCACCATAATGGTAGCAAGCCAATTAGAGAAATTATTTATCCAAAGGTATTATCATAAAATCTCAATTCTTTTCTTTGAATATTGATAGACACTATTTGACATTGTTTACTTTTATGTGAAGGGCGGAAAAGATGGCAAACCACCAGATTTGGCAACTATTACATTGAGACTCGCAAGAAGAATAACATACTTGTTGATTTTGAAACAATTGAGAAACATGTACATTTGGTTAATTGAACATCTAAATTACTTTTATTTTGTATGGGTTCTGGCAAAAAAACTCTTTATATACTTTGTAGGCTCAAATCCAAGAATTGGTGATGTTCGAACCGTCTCTTCCTAGCATAGAGATTGTAGAAAAATGTTTTGGACCTCAAACTCGTAGCCATGTATTTGGATTTGGAGGTGGAGTAAAAACAAAAGACTTGAAAGGTGGCGCTTCCTCAAAGGCTGAACTAAAATATGAGTTACGTTCAACACGAGAAAAAAACAAATCTTTGAAGGATCGTGTGTCTACATTAGAAAATGAGTTGAAAGAAATGAAGCAACTAGTAAAGGCTCGACACTCTAATGTCCAGCCTCCGACATCAACCATTTCAGGAGAATGATCATTTGATGAACATATCAAGTTAGTGAAAACTTACTCGGAACATTAGTTCATTTAGTTGTTGATTGTGCATTTGCTGCTTTCCTACATGTTTCAGCATCTTTTAACTTTCATTACAACTAGTCTGCACATAAGCAATTCATCTAAAATGACTTTAAGAAGAAGAAATATAAGTAAATTACCTGAAAATTTACTGAAACAAACATTCAGTTTGGTGTAAACGTAGTACGCTAGTAAATTTTAGTGTAAAAGTGGTTTACTAGTATATTTTGGTGTAAAAGTAGTCTGCTAGTAGTCAGTTTGAGTGATATACTAGTGAATTTTGGTGTAAAAATAGTCTGCTAGTACATCATAATCAGTATATGGATTTATAAATTAATTACCCTGCTTGCTAGAAGAAATTCAGATAGTCGAGTGTCTTGACTTTACATTGCATGCAGGGAGAACAAAAAGCCATTTCTACTCATTGACTTTTCCAGGTGCTTGAGGATAAATGTGTACGTAAGCGTTGTTTTCTTTTGATATCACACTTTGGATCAATAATCTTGAGCAAGAACTTAATGGTTTCCTTTTGGCTAGCAATTCTTATTATCGTGTTCAGTATTATGATATTTGTTTTATACCTTAGCTCCTTCTTGTCTATATTGTGAACTAGATTTCATGTGTGAGTCATGTGCAGTCATAATAAATTACACAAATCTTGCATCATGTTGAGCTAGACATTAAAGTAGTCTTACTTCCTCAAAAAAGAAAAAGAAAGTAAAGCAACCTTATTTGAAGTATATTCAGTCTTGGGTTTTAGAGAGATAAAAGGAGCTTAATATCTTCTTTTTAGTTGGAAGAAAATATAGGACAACAGTGGAATTGGCTTTTAAGGAAGTTACTGAGTTATATTCTTTACTATCCTACTAAGATCTACTCTTGATTAATCTTTTGTTTGACTAAAGAGAATATCTTCTTTGGTTATATTAGGTTTTTGTACTTGAGCCGACGGTCTTTTCAAAATAGTCTCTCTACTCCCTCGGGCTTTTGTACTTGTGTCAAGATGCAGAATATTTTTCAATTAAAAAAACCAATGTAAATGCGTGTTCTAACAAATGAGAAACCAGACCTACTTGAAAGGGATTAATTAATCCAAGTACTAAGCTTGAAAGACTGGATACAGTAACATTTATAGCAATACTTATCTTTTAATTACTTTGCTCTAACACAACGTGACATAAACTGTTACTTCTAATTTGATTTGTATTGTCTGTTTTTCAAATGTATAGCTCTTCAGTTAAGTGGGCACAATTCCCTGATTCTAGAGCTAGAATCTTTTGGTACCTTGATAATGAAATTCACCCCTCCTCCTTTTTCTCGTTGACACTCTTTTTGATTCTTTGTATGTTGTTTAGACTGTATACTTTTAGCTCAAGCCCATCCACTTCAGTTTCTAATGGACTACCAGTTGTTGAGGCTACTAGTTTTTTGTCTCCAAAGTGGGTACCATAGGGATATACATTTTGATAGTTCTAGCGGATCTTATCTTCATGTATCTTGCATTTGTCATCCTTTAATACTTGACTTACATAATGTGCCTTTTATTGCTATTTTATCCTTATCAACAACTATGTGAAATGGGACTTTCCTCAGTTCAGCCTTTTGACAGTTAATTTTTCATCTTAAAACTTAGGAAAACTTGACTTATTGTTCTTATTATCCAAAAAATAGATATATTATTTCTAAGCTACTCCCGTTTGTTGTCATGCAGCCTCTTTTATATTGACGGTTTATTTTTCAAGTATATATAATTATATTTGACAAATTTGGGTTATTCAGGTAAGTGGTTAAATAATTATCCCACTAAAATTTATTTTTTTATTTTTCTTCAATTTATTCTTAAGAATTACTGTTTGCATCCTTTTTTAAGGTTTTGGAGACTATAATTTACAAGTGAAGATGCAGCTTTTGGAGACATATATACAAGATGACTATGATTTTACAATGATTTATTATTGCAAGAACTATTATTATCATTCTAATCTAGGAATGTTAATTAGTTGTTTTTGCTATGAATTTTTGTAAAAGATTTTGTGACTTACATTATGGCTATATATACATTTTGCCATTAACAAGAAGTTACTCAATTTTTGTAATAGAAAGATTTATATTTATATTATTTCTTGTGACAATGGTTGTTAGAGAATTATTGATTAAAATTAAGATTATTCATATAAGCGTTTAGGGACTAGCTATAATGTTTTTAAGGACCAAATTAGTTCTTAAAATAGTCATTTGATCAATTTAATAGATACTAGTTTATAATTAGGGACCAGAAAAGGTAGTCCCCGAAAGGTTTTACGGACTAGAAAAATCTGGTAGCTAAATTAATCAAGGACCAGATACTAACTAATTAAGGTATTATTTTTCTTTTATCTTGGACCAGAAATCTGGTCCTTAAAAATATTTTAGAGAAGGGAACAATGTTAGTCGCTAAAAACCTTTAGAGATCGGCTCAAAATCCTTGTCGCTTTTGACCTTTAGCAGCGAAGCCTACAGCGATGGGTCGCGACCAGGTGAAGCTGGTCGTTGTTTCTCTTTAAGGACCAGATTCTGATTTTTAGAGATCATTTTTCTGGTCGCTAATAATTGTTTTTCTTGTAGTAAAATTTTAACGTGGAAACCCTTCAAATCGAAGGTAAAAACTAGGGGATCACAAAAGATCAAAAACACTCCACTATAACAATAATAGGGTCACAAAAATTCTTCAAATTGGCTACACAACAAGTGCCAAACACGGAGCAACAATAGCAACAAGAGCAACAACAAATCAATTACAGAAGGAGAAGTGACAAAACTAGAGTTGTTGTTCTGGGCTCGAAATTAGATGCTACGAGTCTTAAAATCCGATCTCCATGGTGAAAATCAAAGACCAAGATGTTACGAACACTCAATCAAAATATCATCCCGATCAAATGGTTAACAAATTATAAAATGTGATTTGAAGTTGGCTAGTCAGAATAAAATCTACAACAAAACAAATACTTTTTTTCTCTCTTCTCTCTTGATGAAAGCTCTCTCAAAAACCCCTCTTATGTGCTAAAGTCTTTCAAAAACTTGTACCAATGAGCATGGAATGATTCTCCAAGGTTGTCCTATTTATAGATCATGAGTGGTGTTTTCTCTTAAAGCAAAAACCAACTCTAAATGGGAATAAACATTGAATCCAATTCCGAATTTGAATGGAAACCAAAAGAGAATAGGATTAGGCCTTTGGCTGGACAACATGGGCATGTGCCTAACAAACTCCCCCTCTAGACAGGGTTTCAAATATGTCTTCAAGTAGAGGAACTATTGACAGGCTTCATGCCTACCAATTTTCTACAAAATTCATGTTTATCTATAACCCCCGCGTTTGTCTGCATATCCGAAGGATTTTCATCAGTGTGTATCTTCTCAACCTCAAATAATTTCTCTTCCATGGCCATTCTTATCAAATAATACTTTCTATTTATATGTTTTGTCTTAGAATGAAAAGTGGAGCGCTTGGTGAAACAGATAGCACTCTGAAGCCAAGATTATTAGTAAACTCCGTCATCCATAATAGTTTTTTAGCACCTTCTGTGACAGCAATATATTCGTCTTGTGTGGTGGATAGAGCTATGTACTTTTGTAGTCTAGATTGCCAAGAAACAGTTTCCCCTGCAAAAGTTATCAAATAACCGGAAGTGGATCTTGAATTATCAAGATTGCCACCTAAATCAGAGTCTTTTTAACAAATAAGTTCAGTCTTGCCATTGCCAAAGTACAGCTTCAAATCTACAGTACCTTTCAAATACCTTAATATCTATTTTACTGTATCCCAATGTTGTTTTCAAAGATTATAAAAAGGAATCTATTAACAGTACTGTCACGACCCTAAAACCGACCCGGTCGTAATGACGCCTATCATGAAACTAGGCCAGCCGACACAACTCCTGAATTAGCCATTTAATTAATAACACATTTTTAAGCCTTTAATTAATCGGATATCTCATAATGTAAGTCTAAATGAAACAATATGGAATAAATACACAAGCCCTGTCACAACCCCAGTTCGCCCTCCGTGAACTACCGTGACGGCACCTAGTCTCTACGACTATGTAAGCCTAACAAATGCGGAACATAAACGAAACTTGCGGAAGAAATAATCAAAAGCCAAAATAACGGAATGGAACAATAGTTATAATGGCGCTCGGCATATACAACACAACATTCTCAAAACCAGTACACTATACCAAAACCCGAAAACTCATGGAAACACAAGCCTTTGGAATATCTAACAATCTAACTGCAAAATTTCTAACAAGAAAGAAAATACAGAAGGGCAATGTTTAACAGCTAGAATAAAAAGGGACTCCTCGGTCTGCGGACGCAACAGATGTACCTCGAAGTCTCTAGAGCAGTCGCCTCCCTCAAGGATGGTATGCCTGAGTAGCGGTACCTGGATTTCCACATGAAAAACATGCGCAGAAGGGGCATGAGTACACCACAACGGTACTCAGTAACTGCCAAGCCTAACCTTGGTTGGGTAGTGACGAGGAAGGTTAGGGCCCTACTGAGGTTAAATAAAATATAAAGATCAACAGTATAGAATAGAAAAGTATGAATAAATATAGTAGTAAAATAACACAGGATGTATAGGACAACAACAACTATAAAGAAACAAGGTAAACACGGAAAGGAAATACAGCTCAACACCAATAATAACAATCGGGAATCTCCTAAGATACCGTCCTGTAGTCCCATATGTACATATCCAATGGATATATCGGGATTCCATACCGCAGTCCAACTCATAGTGCGCGGGGATCTACCGGAATTCCGTTCCGTAGTCCCAAATATAAATACCTAGTACTGGGGGAATCTACCGGGTGTATTCCTGTAGTTCCATATAATTGTGCAGGGGGATCTACCGGAATCCCAAATCCGTAGTCCCAAAATAAACAGGTAAGGGGGGAGCTACCAGAATCCCACATCTGTTGTCCCAAAATAAACAAACAAGGGGGAGCCACTGGAATCCCACATCCGTAGTCCCAAAATAAATACACAGCAGCAACAGAAAAATATATAGAAATGGCAATATTTCATATTAAGGCAACAAGTGATTCTAGCCTAGCATGCTGCACAGAATTCAAGTAAGGCAGGTTGAACAAATAAAGCAATTAAGTCACTTAGACATGCTTTCCTAAGCTAACAATAGGCTTAATAGTGCAAGTAATAGATTCAGGAAAGGAAACATACTAGTAATTACTTAAAGAAAATCGAATTTCCAACAATTAGCACAAGTACGCACTCGTCACCTCACGTATAAGGCATTTTAATTACCAAATATACCAATCCTAAGGGGAAGATACCCCACACAAGGTTAGACAAGCCACTTACCTCGAACCGGCTCAAAATCAACCCGAGACCACGTTCTTGCCACAAGTACTCGACTCAAAATGGCCCAAATCTATTCAATTCAATTGCATAATGTAAATAACACTTCTAGTAACTGATTCTACAATTAAATTCTAAGCTAATACTCGAAATTATGTAAAATAACCAAAATGCCCCTCGGGCCCACGTCTCGAAATCGGGTAAAATTTATATTTTCAGAATCACCACACTCTCACGAGTCTAACCATATAAAAATTATCCCAATCTGATATCAAATCCCCAATTAAAACTCAATTTCTTGGTCTAAGAACCTTTCCCCCAATTTCCAACAAAATTTCGAAATTAAAGGATGGATTTAAGTGTAGATTCATGGAGATTAGTCTAAACTGAGTAGGAATTACTTACCCAAATCGCCCACGTAAAAATCTCTTCAAAAATTGCAATCTCCCAAGCTCCCAAGTCCAAAATATGAATTATGGCTCAAACCCTCAATTTTGGGTTTTAAAATCTACCCATGGATTCCCTTCTTCCCTAACGCGGTCAACGCCTCGCGTTCGCGAAGCACAAAAATGACTTTGACCAAAATCCTCTTACGCGAATGCGACAAAGACACTCGCGAACGCAATGATTCCTCAGACTTACCCTTCGCCAATGCACTCCCTCTCTCGCAAACATGATGAACAAACTCGACCTCAGACCTAGCTGACCAATTACTCTACGCGAACGCACTGCCTTTCTCGCGAATGTGATGCACGAACATCCAGCCCTTCGCGAACGCGGAGCCTTCCGCGCGAACGTGAAGGCTAAAATTCCATCATCTTGCACTGACTCTTTGCAAATGCGAGGGTCCACTCGCGAACGCGAAGAGTAAATATCTGCAACACCAGAACCTGCAATTCTGCAACTCCAAACTTCATGAAATGGTCCAATTGACCCGAAACTCACCCGAGGCCCCCGGGACCTCAACAAAACATACCAACATATCCTAAAACCTCATTTGAACTTGTCCCAACCTTCAGAACGCACAAAACAACATCAAAACACCTATTTCTCATCGGATTCAAGTCTAAGAATTCTAAAAATATGCTTTCAATCAAAGAGTCTATCAAACCTCGTCCGAATGACCTGAAATTTTGCACACACATCACATTTAACACTACGGAGCTACTCCAACTTCTGGAATTCCATTCCGGCCCTCGGATCAAAATCTCACTAACGGACCGGAAACTTCAGAAATTCAACTTTCGGCATTTCAAGCCTAAATTAGCTACGGACCTCCAAAATGCAATCTGAATACGCTCCTAAACCCGAAATCACCCAACGGAGCTAAAGGAACCATCGGAATTCCATTCCAACGCCATCTTCACACTGTTCCGACTATGGTTAAAATTCTAAACTAAAGCTCTCATTTAGGGACTAAGTGTCCCAAATCTCTCCGAAACTTAAAACCGAACATCCCGGCAAATCAAAATAGCAGAAATAAACTTGGGGAAAGCAGTTAATAGGGGATCAGGGCGTTAATACTTAAGACGACCGCCCGGGTCTTCACAAGCCCGATATCTAGGTGTCACAAGTCAAAGCATCTACTAAGGTCTGAATAAAACGAAGAGTCTAAAAATGTACTAAATACAGTCTAAAGAAGACAAGAGAGAAAAAAGCAGTGCTGCGAATGTCAGACAGCTACCTTGCTAACTCCGATGACTCTGCCACTGAGAAATCATCACCCGCTATCGGGTTCAGAAACACCGAAATCTACACACAATATGCAGGGAGTAATGTGAGTACGCCAACTCAGTATGTAATAAAAGTAAATGAAAGTTGAGTAGTAAGAAAACACGTAAACCATGTCAAAACGCTACAACAAATGCAAGATATTTCCAACATAGTACAAAAATCATTTACTTCATAAATCATGCTCATTTTCGGTAAAACCTTTTAAAATAATTTTCAATAGTTTTAAACGAGTGATAAAACAGTGAGTAAACATGATAGAAACGTAAACAGCCCCTCGGGCAAAACATGTACCATAAACCGCCCCTTAGGCATAACATAAATCAAGAACTGCCCCTCGGGCAATAACATGGAACAACATCAGCCCCTCGGGCTATATTATATCTCACACTAGGTACCCGCGCTCACTGGGGGTGTACAGACTCCAGGAGGGGCCCCTTATGGCCCAAGGACAATAACAAGCCCTCTCGTGACATAATCAAACAGGCTCTCGGCCTCATATCAAGCCACCTCATGGCATAACAAATCAAGCCCTCGGCCTCATAATCATAAATCAGTATAATACTGCTTGGCGCGTAGCCCGATCCCACAGTATCCTCACAACACAGGCCCTCGGCCTTACTCAGTCAGAATCTCACAAGCTATTCGGGCAACAGTAAAACATGATGCTCAGCCTAAAATATCATTTAAAATATCAAAAACGAGTAAAGATTGATGTGTTATAAAAACAGTAGAATATAGCATGACTGAGTACAAATATGAAGTCAAAACAGTGAGGAATAGTAGTGAAATTCCCCTAAGGGTCAAAACAGCTGGCACGAGGCCCAAATATGGAATTCAGCCCAAAACAGGATAATACTTTCCAAAATACAATGATAGCAAATAGTTTTCAATCAAATACGCTATTAAATAGTCATACGGGACGGACTAAGTAATAATCCCTAACGGTGCACGACCCGACGCTCGTCATCTAGCGTGTGCGTCACCTTAAAGTAGCACAACGATGTGAAGTTCGGGGTTTCATACCCTCAGGACAGACATTTACAATCATTACTTACCTCTATCCGGTCCAAACTCTAGCCCGTGGTGCCCTTTCCTCTCGACTCGGTCTCCAAATGCTCCAAATATAACCAAATACAAATTTATACCATCAAAATATGCTAAGGGAACAAAGCCCACTCGAAAATAACCAATTCACATCAGAAATCCCGAAATTGGCCAAACCCGACCCCCTGGTCCACGTCTCGGAATCCGATAAAAATTACATCAATAAAATCCTTATCCTCTCACGAGTTCATACATACCAAGAACATCAAAATCGGACATTAAATGCCAATTCAAATCCCCAAAAGAATTCTCAAACTTTTCTTCCATTTTTCCCCAATTTCCAATATAATTTTTCAAATTAAATGATGCAATTCAAGACTAAATCATGGAATTAAACCAAATATGAGTGAAGAATACTTACCCTAATAGCTCCACTGAAAATCTCCTTAAATTTCACCTTCTCCCAAGCTCTCCAATGGTTTTTGTGATATTGGACTTAACCCCTCGATTTTGAACTTAAACATTCTGACCAGTGATTTCCTTCATCGCGATCGAGGAATTTGCCTCGCGATCGCGAAGTAAAACAATGGACTGCCCCTCAATTACCTTACACGATCGTAGAACAACACACGCGATCGCGAAGCACTGCCTAACCAACTACTCAATCGCATAGAACAATGCCTTCCACTTCTCACCAGCCCACTTTCTTCTACGCGAACGCGGCCTTGCCCACGCGTTCGCGAAGCACAATCTCTCAACCAACCGCGATCGCGACCTGACTTCTGTGATCGCGTAGGACAATTCTTCACCCCTGCCCAACTGAGCCTACGCGATCGCGAACACTTATACGCGATCGCAAAGAACAAAAATGCCTGCAACTGAAACCAGAAAATCTGCAACTTTCAAAACATGAAATTGATCTGTTTAACTACCCAAAACTCACCCGAGGCCCTCGGGACCTCAATCAAATATGCCAACATATCCCATAACATCATTCAAACTTGTTCCAACCTTCGAAACGCTCAAGATAACATCAAAACACAAAAATTACATCGGATTCAAGCCTAAGAATTCCAAAAACTTCCAAATTTCACTTTCGATTAAAACGTCTATCAAACCTCGTCCGAATGACCTGAAATTTTTCACACAAGTCACAAATGACACAACGGACCTACTCCAACTTCCAGAATTCCATTTCGAACCCTATATCAAAATCTCACCTATCAACCGGAGATCACCAAAATTCCAATTTCGCCAATTCAAGCCTAACTCTACTTCGGACCTCCAAAACACATTCTGATCATGCTCCTAAGTCCAAAATCATCTAACGGAGCTAACCAAATCATAAAAATTACAATCCGAGATCATATACCAACAAGTCAAAACTTGGTCAAATCTTTCAAATTTTATGCTTCAAACTGAGAACTATCCTTCCAAATCCATTCTGATTACCCTAAAAACCAAAATCGATGATTTGCATAAGTCATAATATATCACACAGGGCTAGTCATGCCCGAGAACTGGCAAGCGAAGTGCAAAGCACAAAACGACCGATCGGGTCGTTACATCCTCCCCCACTTAAACATACGTTCATCTTCGAACGTGCCTAGAGCTATTCCGAAATCATCAAATCGCTGAGTAACCTTACCATGCATGTACCCGAGGGTGATCCCACATCACCCTATCTCGCATAGGTCCGATAACACAATGTAACTGAAATTTCACAATCCAACCTAGCCCATAAACCTTAGAACATATTTCCACTTCTGAAATCATCTACAAGATCAGATCTGACATCTATACTTTGAATAAGTCCGAACAAGCTTTAACAAACCATATATGCAACCCTAGATGCAATCACAAGATATACCGCATAACTTAGACACTTGTTGTGATAACTTCCAATCATGACAGTTGCACACATCGACCGAATACCGATAATAAACCTCTTATCAATTAAAGCCTCATTCCAACACTTTCATATACTGCCAATGATAAATGAAACACGTAAAAAGTCATAATCATTCCTCAGATCAACCATCCATGAAGCCCCTTCTCTTTTGGCAAGGACCATAGCAAATTTTTGAGCCGAACATCGATATTATCCTTCCAACATGCTGAAACCGAATCCGTTTGTATTCATTCTAGATCCCAACGATCTCGTCTTATCCAACACAACTACTCTGGTAATATGACACATCAATACAATCTAAAGCCTCAATTCGTGCAATCCGCGCACCAATAAGCAACAATCCGAACATACTCAAATCATGAAAAGGACTCAAATGAGAGAGTCGTACCGCAAGCTCACCAGTACCACCACAACACAATGCTAGGAACCCATCACACATCGTAGAAATAGAACACACGAATCTAACCCAAAGGGTCATACCTCCACATAACTTCGATGCAATACGTGACCCTATCCAATCACTGGTCCACATAAAACACCTCAAGTCACTATACTCATAATCGACAACCGTGCGCAATTTGATGTCTAGAACCAAAGCAAATCATCATAACCACGGTGAAGCAATTGACATAACATTACACAAACCCGAAAGGACACAACCGATATGCCATCCGCCAAGCAATACCCAATACTCTTCTCGCTCGAATTCCACTGAGAAACCCCAATAAAAACCGCACCACATGTGCCTATAACCAACAAATCCTAACGCCTCGCAACACGAAAAGGTAACTCATACATCTCCCCAGATCACTAATAAGCTCAATAACAATCGAATCAACACATCCCTCAATAATACAACTCGTAGTCAACCAAGCCAACTTGATGTAGAACACACATCTCTATTGGCCTACCAATGAACCCCTTATCAAGGAGTTCCTGAAGCTGCTTCTTCAACTCGTTTAACTCTGACGCTGCCATACGATATGGTCCCCGACACCAAATCAATACCGAAATCAACGACCCTGTCCGGCGACATGCCCGATAGCAGGAAACACATCCGGAAAATCCTTCACCACTAGAACTGAATCAATGGTAGGAGTCTTTGCGCTGACATCCATCACGAAGGCCAAATAAGAAAGACAACCCTTCCCAGCCATCCGTTGGGTCTTCAAAAATGAAACCACCCTACTGGGAACATAATCCATTGAACCTCGCCAGTTAATTCGTGGCATTCCCAGCATCGCCAATGTCGTCGTCCTAGCGCAATAGCCCAGAGCAACACAACACTGAGACAACCAGTCTATACCCAATATCACATCCAAAATCTAACATACCAAGCAACAAAGGATCCACTTGGGTCTCCAAACCCCCAATAATTACCACACAAGACCGATATACGTGGTCCACAACCATGACCTAACCTATTTATGAGAATCTCCCAGCCTCCAAATCCATACAGCACGCGAATCACCATATCCGATCCCAACTCCATCATCCGAATATACAACACACGTCTAATACCCAATTATCTCACGGGAGGTACTCCTATAATTCCTCTGTGCCACCAAGCAAACTCTAATATCAACAGTCGATCCAACAAGAGAGTGCTGAAATACTAATGAAGTATCCTCAACTCAAATACATCGCCCTTTCTAAAATTTATACCCTCATCAAGCCACACCAATCAGTGATCTCATTTATCTAGTCATCTGAAACTGTCCATGCTACCCAAGAATTGTGACCTTCCTTTCAAAACTGAACCATGACCTTACACATGCAAATATCAATCCTACACAACATACCGCATATACCATACCATCATAGGATAAACATGAGAACTTCATATCCTCGTCTGAGCCACAAGCAACCACGTACTCAACTAGCCAAAAACTTTCCATTGATCCCATCTAGAAGAAAATCACTATACATCCCATGATCCTCATGCTCGCAGAAAATATACATCTCTAACCGTGGTAGGAACCATCAAGAACTCTCCGAATTCCATTCATACAAAACTAAACTGTCAGGATTGAATCCTTCCAATTCAACTAAGCTACGTAGGCCAGTAAAACCCAAGGGCATTGCGCGAAACACATGTAGAAACTCATTACCTCGTAAGCACCAAGGAACTAATCATATCCTTACCATACCGATCCGGCCTGCTACCAAGCTATCCCATCTATTCGTGTTCTTGCTGATTTACTTCCAACTTGATACTTCTCCTGGCCGTAATACCGCAATTCCTCAACCAGACTCACCACATGAGACCCAAGCATAAAACCACACCGTCTAAGGCTTATAAGTCACTGGATACTCTCTTAAATATTCTTAAACGCACCATATTCAAAATGCCTACTCTGAAGTGACTCCCTATGAACCCAAAGCCATTACCTTCACCTTCCTGATACTGATATATAGAATCCCATAATGATATAGAAATATCACGAGTCTTGACACCCTCCAATGCAAACCTCATGTTCTAGCCAATTACACAACTTGAAAATCTCCAAATATTACATGTAAAATCTTGAACTCATTAGAACCATTCTCGAGAGTCCTCCACTCTACTCAAACTGCAATTAGGCCGATCAAACGGATAGGACAACCTGTGCTCCATTAGCACTTCGATGCCGCAGAATGTAACCTCACCTTAATGCAGCCAAGCAACTTCCTGTTCCATGCACCGTACATCCTTTACCAATAACAACTCAAGTCATTCCATGATTCTCACACACCCATAAAGCATAACATAACCTTTATTAAAATTTCCTTTACTCGAGCCACCCCCGGTCTCAACCTCCGTAAGCCATAACTAATTCACCAATACGCCCAAACTAAAACCAACATAGCACATAACCGTACAATCAACTAATCAATAGCAGACTCCCCCACTAGGCTCAAAGCCATAGATCAAAACATACAATAACTCATAATGCATATACTCTATTACTGCTATAATACCATCGTGAAATTAAACTCAAGCCTTCATAAGATCGTGCAACACAGACAATCTATTACTTCAAATCTTCTGCAAATCTCGCGTTCACCCTCGTAACAATCAAGCCCACTCTTTAAGTGACCCCAAGTTTAAATTGCAACACATAAATTTCACTGGTAAAAGAGATCTTCCAACGAACAACATAAGGATCACACAAACTCCAAAACACTCCGCAGGAGATAACCCACCTATTTCGCCTCAAACTAACATCTCTTTATACCCTTGCACCGTCATAAACATTATGCAGTCAATTAATCTTCCTAAGTCTGAACTCATATCACAATGTAAAATCTACTTCACTTCCCAACTAGGCAAAATGAAAGGGTCCTTCAACACGCCCACCACTCGGGCTATACATCAAATCACGATGGAAATCAAGCAATGGATAGTTCTTACTACCCCCAAGCTGACCCTTCTTGTCTCGTTCAAATCATATGTACACATCTCGCAGTCACAACATACTCATCACATAGCTATCCAGTTATCACTTCCACTAATAGGGACACTATCGGACATACAAATCCAAAAGCACGTGCTCACTCAATCAATGCCTCAGTGGCCAAGATATAGGTAAAACCCAGATTCAAGTCCTCTAGACTGGACCAACATCAACACACTGAGATCACACCTTACCCCTCAATCAGGGAATCACAAGCCATCGATGCATATATGATACCGAGCGATCATGTGCGCATACGAACATGTGGAAGGAATTAAAAGAGTTACATTTCAAGCTGAATCAAGGACGCATGATAAGAATTCAAGAATATAAAGTTTTTTCTAAAGGTTCTGCAGCCTCTCGAGGATAAGTACAGACGTCTCTGTACCGATCTATGAGACTCTACTAAACCTGAGCATGACTCGCGATGTCATGCCCCAATCTCGGGAGGTGCGACCGGTGCTCAATTGAGTGAACCCAACTGAGCAAGCCTTATCAAACACTTTTTACCCATCTCAATATGAATAAGGAAGCCATGCTTTTATTTATTTAGACAATAGGAAAGATAGTACATTCAACACGGTTAGTTCATTTTATATCACAACCTTAAACCGTAGTTAAGTTTCCAAGATTTCATACAATTACACTTTAGAGAAGTGAGGGCTAGAATTACAACATAGTTCGTAGACCCATCCAACACCCGTACATAACCCACACATATGTCTATGGAGCCTCTAAGAATGCATAAGACAAGTATGACAATGCCAGCAATAAGGCCCTGGCTATACCTCAAAAGTGGATATCAATAGCAAAAGATGTACAACACAACCCCCTTGAAGGAGAAAGGGGCTCACCAAGACATAGAGAGGGGGATGGTCCGCTACGCACGATCGGCACTATCCGCTATGGAGCCACCTATATTCATTTAAAAAAATGTAGTGCTCTCGGCAAAAGGGACATTAATTCCATGAAATAGTACTAGTATGTATAACTAAACACCATCCAATTAGAAAGAACAACCATACAAGAGTAAAATAAATCATACGGACAACAAAGCTTCAAATAAGCATCTCATCAATAATATAAGAGGTTCACATAGTTTTCACATAATTTCTAAAAATTTTGGTTGGGGCATGCCTTATCGTTGCATCATCATCCACATTACCACCGGTTCCTTGAGCGGAGTCCGATCACGGCCTGATCGGCTAAGTCGTCTTACCAAGACGTTACTCTTATTTCATTCTCACTTTTCAGTTTCAATTATCAATACATTACCACCATGTGTGTATAATATGGCATCCGATCACGGCCCGATCGGCTAAGCCGGCTTACCAAGACGTTACCCTTTTCCATTAATCATCTCACTTCAATATTTGGATTCACATGAATTAGTTTCTCGGCACTTGGATCCACAACTACCACATTCCATAACTCACTTTTCACATTATTTCCATTTTCAACATTTATCTTGCCATTTAGGATCATAGGCACATACAAAAGCAATTTAAGTTATAAACATAGAGAGAAATTCATCTGGTTCGGCATATTAATCACAATGTAACCTTGACTTGACATTTAGGCATTTAGCACATAGCTCATGTTTTTCCACACATCCTCAATTTACAAAGAATAAGACACTAAACACATGGAGAAGCATCTTCCACATACATTTTCACAACATCAATTTATTTGACATAACAAGTACCACATCAATCGAATTCCGGGCTTAAAACATTTGCACGGGCACCATGGAGGCTTAATTTCTAAAATGAGGGGGTTTTAGCCATATATATTTTGTTTAAGTTTTTCTTAAGTTACTACGACGTTCCGGAAATTCTAGCAATCCCAATCTACTTGAGACATAACAATATTGAACACAAATTAGGAAGGTATTCATGGTTTCAGCTCATTTGAGCATTTTATCAAATACTAGTTGAGCATCTTGATTTCAAATCGCTTTCACAAGATTTCCTTCATTCCCCAACCCAATATTTACTTATTTATGTTCAACAGTCTTCCCACAAACCTAATTTGTACATACATGTATACATAATACTATTACTCCCAAGAATCATACCTCAATAACCCATCTCACAATCTTTACAACACCAACACAACCCAGGTTAGGCACCTATGGCTTCCAATCACCATCCCATGAGTTCTAACGTATATATCATACATAAATAATCACCATAGAGTAGTTAGAGATGATAGACATACCTCTTGTAGTAAGAATCTTGAGAATCCCCACTTGTAGTGTTCTTGATCAATTTAGGGATTTGAATGGGAATCTATGGATTTTCAAGATCAATCCTTGTTAATATAAGTGTTTAGGAGTAGTAATCAACTCAAAATACTCCAAAAACATTACCTTGGATCATAGAAGGGAAGTATGGGACGGATTCCCCTTGATAGAGCAAGCCCTAGCTCAAAAAAATGACTTAGAGACTCTCCATACCCAGTCTTGGGGTATTTATAGGGCTGCTAGGCATGCGACCGCGGTCAAACCATGTCTGGGACGTGGTGGCCGCACGAGTACCGCGCTCGGAAGCAGAAACTTTCAGTTTTCCCGCGGACGCACGTCTGATACAGGTCCGATAAAATGGTCATAACTTTCTCTATACACCTCTAAATGACAACCGGTTTGATGCGTTGGAAACTACACTCAAAGAGATTTAATTTGATAGGTTGTTCATCGCAAAACACTTTATATAAATGGAGATATGCTTGTCCAAAGTAAGGTCTTGTGCGTACTCATTTACAACTTTAGTCTATTATGAACTTTTCCAACTTGGCATAGATTTAGGCCTCTCCTTAGACCCCAAATCACTTATAATATGACTTATACGCTTATTAACATATCCAATTGATATCAATTATATCATGAATCCTCATTTACAGAGATAAAATAATTAGCCTACCTTGGCACCACGAAATCTTAAATTACTTAGGAAAATTTTCTGGGGCTTTACATTCTCCCCCGCTTAAGATCATTCGTCCTTGAATGAGGATCAAGGTTCATTCATTAGCCATCCTTATGTAACTTCAGCTTTTTCACATTATGAAATATATCAACAGCCCCGAATTTGGCTAACTCCTTAAATTTCCAAAAATTTCGCCAGAGTTTCTTTGTAACTAGGCCTATCCACCCGTTAGAGGGCCCCAGATACATATCCTAACAGCATATATATGTTCCATAAACATAACATAACTTGTACAACACCAACCATAGCCACATGGGAAACATATATAACCAAAATGGAATAGTTTAACATAGATCAAATCAAAAGATAAGAGCTCATAGGAACCAAATGCATAAAAGCTATTACATGACTATTCAAACAAATGTGGGTACTTCTTTGTCATTTCTTCCTCGGCATCCCAAGTGGCTTCCTCAACCTGCTGGTTCCTCCATAACACTTTTATGGAGGCAATTTCCTTATTTTTCAATTTCAAAACTTGCCTATCAAGAATGGCAACTAGAATTTCTTCATAAGATAGTTCTTTATTAACCTCAATAGCTTCAATTGGCATAATAGCGAATGGATCTTCCACTTCCTTCTTCAACATAGACACATGGAAGACCGGATGTACCAACGACATCTCGGGTGGCAGCTCAAGCTTGTATGCCACCTGACCAATCCTCTGAATGATTCCGTACAGTCTGACATACCTCGGACTTAATTTCCCATTCTTCCCAAATCGCATGATGCCCTTCATGGGGGAAACCTTAAAAATTACCCAATCATCTTCTTTGAACTACAAATCTCTGCGAAGAATGTCCGAATAAGACTTTTGGCGACTCTGAGCAGTTTTCATCCTCTCCTTAATAATCTTGACTTTCTCCATGGCCTGATGCATGAGGTCCGGCCCTATCAATTCTGCTTCTCCAACCTCGAACCACCTAATAGGAAACCTACATCTCCTACCATATAGTGCCTTAAATGGTGCCATCTGGATACTAGCATGGAAGTTGTTGTTGTAAGCAAATTCCATGAGTGGCAAATAGTCATCCCAACTACCTTTGAAATTAAGAATACGAGCAAGCAACATGTCCTCAAGCGTCTGAATAGTCCGCTCTGCTTGCCCGACGGTTTGAGGATGGAAAATTGTGCTAAGATTTACCTGCGTACCCAAGAACTGCTGAAATTTCTTCCAAAAGTTGGTTGTGAACTGAGCCCCTCGATCTGAAATGATTGAGACTGGAGTGCCATGCAACCTGACTATTTCTTTCATATACAATTGAGCATAATGTTCCGCTATGTCGTTAGATTTAACTGGCAACAAGTGTGTTGATTTTGTGAGTCGATCCACGATCACCTAAATTGAGTTGAACTTGCGCGGGGTGCGAGGCAACCCTACCACAAAATCCATGTTGATCATCTCCCATTTCCACATTGGAATTTATATGCTTTGAGTCAATCCACCAGGTCTTTGATGTTCGGCCTTCACTTGCTGATAGTTCGGACATCTAGCCACAAAGTCCGCCACATCCTTTTTCATGTCATTCCACCAATAAACTTCCCTGAGATCATGATACATTTTCATAGAACCTGGGTGAATAGAATACTTGGAAGTGTGAGCTTCTGCCATGATCCTTTCCCGAAGACCGTCAATATCCGGAACACATAGGCGGCCTTGGTACCATAGGGTATCATCATCCATGCCAAGGGAAAAAGCTACAGTCTTGTGTTTATGAATCCCCTCTTTCAGTTGTGCTAACAATGGATCGTTGAATTGGTTCTCTTTCACTTCCGTCACAAGCGATGATTCAGCCCTATTCTGCACAATCACTCCTCCTTCATTAGAGTCCGCCAGGCAAACTCCCAAACTAGCCAACTGGTGAACCTCCCTGGCCAACAGCCTTTGATATGCCTCCAAATGAGCCAAACTTCCCATAGATATTCAACTAAGAGCATCCGCCACAACATTAGCCTTTCCCGGGTGATAGAGAATATCAATGTCATAGTCCTTGAGTAACTCTAGCCATCTTCTTTGTCTCAGATTCAACTCCTTCTGCTTGAAAATATATTGAAGGCTCTTGTGGTCCGTAAATACATCCACATGCACCCCATACAAATAATGTCGCCAAATCTTTAGTGCAAGCACCACTGCCACAAGCTCTATGTCATGGGTTGGATAGTTCTTTTCATGGTTCTTGAGTTGCTAGAAGCGTAGGCTATAAACTTGCCATGTTGCATTAATACACACCCAAGCCCGATCCTTGAAGCATCACAATACACCACAAATCCCTCTGTACCCTCTGGCAGGGTTAATACCGGCGCCGTAGTCAATCTTGATTTCAATTCTTGGAAACTCCTTTCACAAGCATCAGACCATTGGAATTTAACTGCTTTCTGGGTCAATTTAGTCAATGGAGAGGTAAGAGTAGAAAACTCCTCCACAAATCTCCTATAGTACCCAACCAAACCCAAGAAACTACGAATCTCAGCTGGAGTGGTAGGTCTAGGCCAATTCATCACTGCTGCAATCTTTTGAGGGTCAACCATAATTCCTTCCCTGGAGACGTCATGACCCAAGAATGCGACGGATTCAAGCCAGAATTCGCATTTCAAAAATTTTGCATACAGTTGATGTTGCTGAAGAGTCTACAGAACTACCTTGAGATGGTTAGCATGATCTTCTTGACTTCGAGAATATACAAGAATATCGTCAATGAATACTATCACAAAGGAGTCTAGAAAAGGCTTGAAGACTCCATTCATAACATCCATGAAAGCTGTCGGGGCATTTGTTAGCCCAAAAGACATCACCATAAATTCAAAGTGCCCATACCGAGTCCTGAAAGATGTTTTTGGAATATCATATTCCCTTATCTTCAATTGATGATACCCAGAGCGCAAGTCAATTTTGAGAAACACGTAGCACCTTGCAATTGATCAAACAAGTCATCTATCCTTGCCAAAGGATATTTATTTTTGATTGTGACCTTGTTGAGATGTCGGTAGTCAATACACATCTGTAGCGACCCATCTTTCTTCCTTACAAACAAGACCGGTGTGTCCCATGGTGACACATTCGGCCGGATGAAACCCTTTTCAAGCAAATCCTTCAATTGTTCCTTTAGCTCTTTCAATTCTGTCGGTGCCATTCCGTAAGGTGGAATTGATATAGGCTCCATGCTTGGCATCACATTGTTGATACCCAATTTTTTCCCTGTATATTTTTTTATATACAAAGTACTTTCAAAATAGCATAAATATGCATGTATAAGTATGTCCAAATGTTTTATCATTTTTTCTTATTTTTTTTAAAGATTTTTAAACCAATTTATTCCCCTATTTTGCTCATAAAAAATCAATAATAATTCCCAAAATTATCATTTTTGGTGATTCATTTGTTGGATCCTCATATTTTTACTAAAATATGGCTAAGATAATTTTTGCATATTTTTATAAATTTATTTAGTATTTTTAAAACTAAATGACATGTAATTGCAATGTTAGCCTCTTTTAGATTTAACTACGTGTATATATATATATATCTAAAATTAAGTCCAGTATTTTTAATTTGATAATTAGGTACTATAAATCATTTTAGTATCTTTAATTTATTTACAGAAATTATTTTACTATTTTTTATAAATCAAATAGGAAATATTGGCTATTTAAATGTTAGCCTCATTTTATTTCAATTATAGCCTTATTTGAACCCCAATTGAACCCAATTTGAAGCCCAATGACCCTAACCCAATTTCTATTCAAGCCGACCTACAACCCATTTAAATGACCCACCCGGACTCCCATCTAATCGCAGTCCTTGGTCGTTTAGATCAACGACTCCCATTAATCCTTTCCTAATTAAACCCAAAGACCCCCCAAACCCTTTTCACTCTTCATAATCTGCCACCTCTGAAACCCCGCCTCTCCTAAATCCTCTCTACAACCACATCAAACCCTAGCCGCTGCCACCGTAATCCGCTCTAATCCATGGCCTTCCAAGGTCATCAGAGACCTGTATCAACTTCTCATGGCCCCTACGTGTTCATTCCTGTGGTCTCATGACTAGATCCTAACAGGGTTTTGTCCAGTCTTTGCTCAACTACTATTCTCCGATCGTCTCTGCCTTTTCTTCGGCCAACCATGGCCATTCGAGTCAGACCTTTGACTCTCCTGCTTAGATCGATGGTTTTCAAGGCATTTCTCATCACTTAGGGTTCTTCTGAAACCCTAACCTCTAAGGTTCTTTCGATTTGTTTTAGATCTGCTTCAGATCTATGTTTGCTCTGGACTTCTAAGCATTTTGCTCGAAGTTTCTTTTTAAACACTGCTTTTAAAACCCCTTATCTTTTCCGATTAGGGTTCTTGTTAAGTTATTTCAAAACGTTTTCTAATTTTTTGACATGTTTTGTTATGTTTGCTCATATCATTCTTCTACCTGAGTTTGCATGTTAAAAGCCCTAATTTCTTTTGACTGTTTATTAGACGAATGCTTGTTTGCTTGAGTTTTGTCCGATTTGTTTGTTTATCCTCTTTTAAAACTTTACTGTCTCAATTATGCTCGAAACCCTAATTTTTAAAAACGGGGTTTTCCTTACCTGCTACTGTGAGATCTTCGCATGCCTTTGATATTCTATGTTTTCCTCACTGCTCATTCAATGTAACTTGACCTACTGGACTATCATGCTTCGAATGTTGTTATCTACTGAATTTTGTGCTACTATTGTATGCTATTTCCTTTGCCAACAGTATTGGCCTCGCATGTTTATTGTTTATGCACCCTATTTATATGTTGAGTTTCCTTCTTTAACTAATCTTCAAACTTGTGACTGAGTTCAAACTTTTCCTTTGCAAAATTCTGATTTCACTCGCCTATTAAGGTTAACTGATTTCTTTTCCTATTTAGCCTTACTGAATCCTTTCCAAAATTAGAGTATTTCTGTACCTAGACTCGATTGCTTTCTTAATGTTTTACTACTTCTTTTATGGAAACTGTCAGCCTGCTGACAAATTGATTTCCTTCCTTATTTTAACCTGTCACTGTCCGTTAAGCAAGTGATCCCTTAATTAAAGGCAATCACTTGTATAATTGATTCTTAATCATGATTGTTTTCATGTTTGTAGCTTATTGCCTCTCTCTTACTCGTTTTAAAAAACTATAAATACCCTTTACTTCTTTTCTTTCAAGGACACGAACACAAGGCATAAACACTTGAGTTCAAACACACACTCTACTAAAATCTCTCTTTTCTTTGTTACTACTACATTGTTGTCTTACCTAGCCAGCTGAAAGCCAAGGCTAGGTTGTGGGAAACTTGCTTATTTTTCTGCATTTGCATTTCTTACTGGTATGTTCTAATTAAATTTTCCGCACCAACAACAACATGCTTATTTACTGATTATTGCATCCTTGTTTGTATATTATTTGTATTCAATCCAGTACCATTATTATGCATGCTGTAATTTTCCCTTTTCCTTTTCTGAATTAATGTATCATGGCTTGCGAATCCTAAACCCCTACCCCAATGTGTTTAATGCTTGTGGTTGGTTTGGGGCATGACAGCATTGGACATTGTTGTGCATGACCCAAACTTGATCCCCTGGGATCATAACCTCCATGTTTCCTCTAGATGTTGTGTATTCTGATTGTTTTTATAGGCATGTCAGCACCCTCTATTGTTGTACTTGCCCAAAGCTAATCCATGCCTAAGTGTATAGGCTCATTGTAATGGACTCCCAATCCCCTGACCCCTTTGTATGAAGTTATTAGCTCTATGAAATGGTAATGGTTGTCTCCTTGTCCCCTCTCCTTTATACCCTCAGTTTTTTATAAAACTCTATTTCTGCACTTTCACTATCTTCTTAGACTTAAGTTCTGCCCCCTTGTGTGAGCCTTTCCTTTGGACCCATGAGCTCCCTATGAACATGGACACATAAGGGCTGGCACTTCCACACTGCACTCAACCCTATTCTGGTTATGTAACAAGGGTGTGGCCACTGCCCGGGTTCCTCTTGAGACCCTTAGGAAACTCTGACACACTCAAGTCTAAGAAAGGATTTGGATCAATGGTATTTTTGAGGTGGTTTATTCCATAACTTAGAGAGGAAGAGAAGAATCAGGCTTCCTTTGGTTGTAACTTTGCTTCGTAATTTGTTAGTGTAATTCATTATTCCTGGTTTGTAATAATTTGTAATAAACATTTAGGGGGCTGGCTAGTGAAAAGGGTTGGGTAACTATGTATGCTCAAGGGTAGAAAGCATGCCTATAGGACTGTTTAAATTCTTTATGTTCAATTCTGCACATTTTTTAGACACCATGTCTGTAGGGGTTTATCTAAATTTCTTCATGGTCAATATCACACCTAGATAACCTGCCTATAGGACTTATTTACATAGTGTATGCCACTTAGATATCATGCTTTAGGTTCTAAATGGCTATAAATAAGTGCCATGTTCATAATATCGAAATCAGTAATATATAGAAATCATGCCTATAGGGATTCCCAAGTAAATCTGGTTCATTTCCATTCACATTCAATGTTAGATATCATGTCTATAGGAATTAAAATCAGCAATATTAGATACCATCGCCTGCAGAACCTAAAACTAGTCTGTTTTAAAATCAGTTTTTTCTGAACCGGTTTTAAATAACCTAATTCCCTTATTTATTGAGGTTTAGCAAGCATGCCTACAGGATTTCAAACAATTCGTTTGAGTTATTGTTGTTTCGCCACATTCTGAATTAAGTAGATATCATGCCTATAGGACCCCATCTAAACACTTAGGCAAGCCTTAGAGTAATAACCATAAAAAACTGAATTCGCCTTTGTTAATTGCTATAACCAGCAGACAGGCCTGATTTGGACTTCTTATCTGAGTTATGTGATAAATAGATCTACTTCAATAATCAAACTTCTCTCGTCTTTAGTATTTTAATAAGACCTAAAAAGTATGTGCAAATGATGCTAGTTATGTGCTTTTTGTTTAAGGAGGTGTATATGGGCCTTTATCTATTTATATGCTTTCCACAACATGCAGTATGTGTTTTGTATGTCACCTTATATTCTTACCCTTTGAAACCAATCAGCCTAATATCCCTCCCCTTTAGGAATAGTAGTCCTAAGCTCCTCCGGGACTGATAGGAATGGGACGGGTAATAGCATGCAATAATAATCGAGACCAATCCACTCTTTAATACCTAAACGGGGTGGGAAGGGTAGATATGGATATGATGACCGGTGCGCTAATACCATGTGTATCCCCTCTTTTGAGGAGTGTCATATCGGGTATCGCATTGATGTGATCCATATTAAATATAAACCTAGGACACTCTTTCCCTTTATTTGAAAACTTTTTTAAAACTCTTCTTTTAATTGTTCCTTCTTTTATGTGTTCAAATTTAAATCCCCAAATATTTGAGCTCATACTTGTCTATTTGCTAAATTCACAATAAATTGTCCGACCAGGAACCACACTAGTGGATCCCGAGGGGTGCCTAACACCTTCCCCTTGGGATAATTTCAAGCCCTTACCCTATCTCTGGTTATCAAACAAACTTAGAAGTGAACCTCATAAGTGTCCTAATGCACCTTAAATCATTAGGTGGCGACTCTTCAAATGCAAAACTCAGTTACCAAAAGGAATGAGTTGTCCCATACTAAATGTCATAAACCCAATTTCGCAAGAAAAAGGGGGCGCGACAGCATGGCGACTCTACTAGGGATTTTTAGGCTTTTACCACTTCATACTATTGTTGTGAATTCATACCTATTTATGTGCAATTACTTGTTTAATTCCTTTAAGCATTCAATTCCCTTTTCAATTGCAAAACTGACTTGTCATCTTTGTTTCTTTCCTTTACTACTGCTTTAAATTATGAAACTGTTGTATTTACTGTTTTCTTAACGTACAAATACGTGCCAACATGATTTTAATTATTGCATAATCATGCTCAACATCATATTCCTCTTGTGCCCAAACAAATACCATAGCAACGCTTATAATGAGTGGCTGCACTCTTCCTATATTATTACCCCTCTAAATCCGAAAAAGGCATATTTGCGGTAAAACTAGTCGATCAACGGTGTAGTCGACGGTTTCATTCCTTTCCCCCTTTATTTGTCCGCTCAAGGGTACCAATCTAAAACCCCATAGAAATCTCACTCTGTTTAAATTGTGCATGCATCATGGTCAAACCTAGTCGAGTCAGTTATGTTGTTCACATAATGACTCTTTAAGATAGCCTTGTCCAAAGTCCACTGGGTTACCCGAAACCCAAATGGACATCCCCACGTTCTGTGCATTTATTTGGAGAACTAAATGCTTCATGCTAATTGTTGGTATTAAATAGTCGAGTCTGGTGGGGGTAAGGGCCTAACCTTATTTGTCCTGCAGAAATGAGGCACGAAGTCCCTAGATTCGGCATGGTCACCAACATCCACCCAAGACTGCTAAGCTGGTGGAATGATCTTCACTCTATTGATCAAACTCTTGTTCGAAAATATTTAGGAAATCTGCCTTCTCTCCAAGAGATCCAAACCAACAACAAAATCATAGAAGCTGCTACTTTGTTATGGGATTGTGAGAGGGCTGTATTCCGCTTTGGGGTTATTGAAATGACGCCCTTACTGGAAGAAATAGGAGGTTTAGCCGGTCCAGTATGGAAAACTCCGGGTCTGCTGATGCCTAAAAATCGCAAGGGCAGTTGTTTTCTCAAAATGATGGGTCTAAAGAAAATTCCAGAATTGACATGTCTAAAAGAATCCTACATTCCTTTTGATTATTTTTATGAAAGGTACGGTCACAGGAAATCCTACTGTACCTATCCTAACGAGTTTGCCATCACATCATTGGGGCACATTCACCGAAGAGTCTTTGTATTCATGTTTCGTTTCCTAGGGTTGATCGTGTTTCCAATGAAGAAAGCAAGAATCTACACCAGGCTGGCTATGGTAACTAAGACTCTAATGGAAGGAATTGGTGGGCAACCTTTCAGCATTGTGCCCATGATCATTGCGGAAATATACCGAGCCTTGGAGAAGCCAACGAGGAGCCAAACACTTAGAAGGCTCCAACTTGCTACTTCAACTATGGATCATGGAGCATCTCCAAAGGGGTGAATACCGACAAGAGATTCAGCGAAGGGACTGGGATGATCATATCACTTTCCATCATCCGAGGCAAATGAATTACATGCCCAATATGTTCGCTCAGCCAGAAGATTCCAAAGTATGGGTAGAGCTATTTGAAAATCTAACTAAGGACCAGCTACAATGGATGATCGAGTCGTTTCCTAGCGAGGAATTCATCGGCCGATCCAGAGATGCACCTTTCCTGATATTGATCGGCCTGAGAGTAACATACCTTTACGTCCCTCTCCGGGTTATGAGGCAAGCTGGTAGGAAGCAGGTTATACCCAAGGTCGACAAGATGAGTCATTTCCGGGCTGACTTCCAGAATGAGGACAGTCCTTACAAGTGCCAAGCTCAGCATATGTGTCACTGCAAGATTTTCATAGGGAGGGATACCATCGAGCCTGACAGATACCATGTTGATTGTGATCCCTACTATTCAGGATGGTTGGAGGATAATCATGATGGTCTGGGCCAGCCTGGGTTAGTTCGAGGTCACAGAATCATAGATGAGAAGGCCGAGGCACAGGTCAAATACAACAAATTGCGCAAAAGGATCCATGAGTGCGAGAGTGAACACCGCGAGATACAATAGGCCAACCAGAAACTGATTGAGGAATGGAAGGATATGTCTGTCAGTGCTAACAAGCGACTGGGATACCTGGAGCGAGGCATAGTGGAATTAGAAAGAAAGTTTCTCAAGAGGGTCGAAGACTGCCAAAATACTGAAGGAAACGAAGGCGGACATCTAGCCAGAGCCTACCTATTACTGGGACTTCGCGAGTTGGGAAAGCTGTTCGACGGAGCTAAAGATGCCGAATCTGGGGAAGGTCCTTCTGGGACCAAATAGATAGGAGTTTGTCTTTTCGCTTTATAAAATGTAATAAGGCCAATGGCCATTAGTGACATTTATTTCCTGTTTGTTTAGTGTCGATTTAGGATTCGTCTTATTTTCTATCAATAAAATGAGGCATTTAGCATTCTAAGTTCTCCAAATTAATTTGTCTCTAGGCCTACCTCGGGCACAAAGAGGTTCCTAAATTAGGACATGTTTTACATTCCGCACTATGTGTTTAAATATCGCAACGTTTTTATGATCCTCACTAAATTGTTACCTTTTTGTATTTACTTTTGTTTTATTATTCCCCTCCCCCAAACGTTAGTTCGTGCACTCTGGCAACATCATCTTATTAAACGAAATCCAGGGGACCTCCACCCACTCCTCCTCTTAGTCCTATCAAAAACAAGAACAAAGGGAAGATGGAAGATTTGAACAATGTCAGAAAGGAGAACGTAGCTGAACGGGTAGAGGTTACTCATGGTCATGGTACTCAGGTTTCCAAAGAAAATGCATTCCAACTCGAACAAAAGCTGCTGAAATTCCAAGAAGAATTACTTGATCAGGTTCGGAATCTGGCAAATCTGTCATTTTCCCTCACCACTCCAGATATCAATTTCCCAAATGCTCAGAACCCCATACCTCCATAGAATATCCCAAAGCAACAAAACCATCCCGCTCCTCACCACCACTGCAACACCTGCCATACCTCAAACAACACCCCGCTGCTCATCCTAGAACTCCAAAACTCCACAAATAACCACTTCCAAGCCCACTATAATACCCCCATCTATGTGGAGACTATGCCACAGTCTACTCATCCCATCTCAAGCATACCCAAGTCTGATGACAAGGATTTGCTCATCAGGAATTTGGCTGAAGAACTTATGAAATTGAATAGCCGAATTCAAGGCATTGAAGGAAGTAAGGGGATTGAAGGGCTGAACTACGAGGATCTTTGGATACGGCCCGATGTTGAACTGCCCGAGGGGTACAAACCTCCAAAGTTCAAAATGTTTGATGGTACAGGGGATCCAAGGGTCCATTTGAGAACATACCGTGACAAGCTGCTTAGAGTAGGGAAAGACTAGAGAATCTGCATGAAGCTTTTCATGAGGAGCTTGAAAGGAGACACTTTGTCTTGGTACATTAGCCGAGATCCGAAGAAGTGGTCAAACTGGGTAGGCATGGCGTCTGACTTTATGGACAGGTTCAGGTTCAACACGGAGAATGCACTGGACGTGTTTACATTCAGAATCTAAAGAAGAAGCCCATAGAAACATTTCGCGCGTATGCTACTCGCTGGAGGTCCGAAGCTGCTAAGGTCAGACCTGCCCTAGAGGAGGAACAGATGAACAAATTCTTTGTCCGGGCTCAGGACCCGCAGTATTACGAAAGGCTAATGTTGATTGAGAACCACAAATTTTCTGACATTATCAAGCTGGGTGAAAGGATCGAAAAGGGCATAAAAAGCGATGTGGTAACAAACTTTGAGGCTTTGCAAACTACAAACAAGGCCTTCCAGTTAGGTGGTGTGTCCAAGAAAAGGGACGTAGGGGCCGTAATTATTGCACAAAGAACCAAATCTCCCATCAAATACCAAACCTACCCAATGCCTCCACTCACCTACCCCAAACTACCAAGCACCCTCACCCTCCTACCAAACTCCATCACCCACTTATCAATCACCTCCACCTCCTACATATCAGCCAACTTCACCTAGATACTCCCAACCCGCACATGTCTACCAAACCTATAATGCTCAGCCCTCCAACTATCAATCACCTCCTACGCTCCAAAACTTCCCTAGGCCTCAACCAAATTTTGACCGCGGACCTCCAAAATAGTATACAACCATTGCTGAACCTATTGACCAATTGTACGAGAGACTCAAAGCTATTGGTTATGCCACCCCCATCCTTTCTGTAACTCCTGAGAACCCTTCTCAATGGGTTAACCCAAACAAATCCTGTGCATATCACTCCGGCATGAAAGGACACACCATCGATGAATGTTGTTCTCTAAAAGACAAGATCCATACTTTAATTGATAACAAGATTATTGTGGCAAAAGAACCTACTCCAAATGTCTGTAATAATACTCTGCGAGACCTCAAGGGTGGAGGCGTTCACATGTTTAAAATAGAGGATGATTGGGATCCTGAGGGATCGATCGGGTTGATCACAGAAGGTGATGACCCAAAAGAAGCCAATAGTTACTCTTAATCTATCATGGTCCAAATTTAGCCCTCTGGGGACACCGAGGTAAATATGTCCATGCCACTTGGGTTTGAAGCAACGTCATCTGCAAAGACACCAACACCAATTAAGGTCAAATTCGTGTCTCCAGCAAATGCACTCGCACCATTTGAAGTTGTAGTTTTACCACCCAAGGCACATGCTCCATTCAGAGTAAAGATATCCATGCCAATTCCAGTAGCGATGTCGACCATGATGCCACTCCATACAAAGGCTATACCATGGGACTATACACCCGAGGCAAGGAGGAAAGGCAAGGTCAGGTCCGAAAAAACTATCACGGCACAGGGTATGACAAGAACGGGTAGAGTTTATACCCCTGAACACTTAGCTGAGTCAAGAAAGTAGGCCTCCAATCGGCCACCCATCATCGAGATAGGGCCGGATGATATTTGGAGAAAGATACAGGCCAAGGAATACTCGGTCATCGACCAATTGAACAAAACACCTGCTCAAATCTCCATCCTTGATTTGCTGCAAAATTCTGAGGCACACAAGAATGCTCTGTTGAGGGTGCTGAGTGAAGCATACGTACCGAGCAACATCACTGGCGGGGAAATGGATAACATAGTAGGACAAGTATTGGAAAGTCATAAGATTACTTTTCATGAGGATGAGCTGCCACCAGAAGGTTTGGGTCACAACAAGGCACTGC